>NC_081825.1:229573569-229883386 GCF_030867095.1 Alligator mississippiensis
AATGTGAGCCTTGATAAGTTTTTCAAAGACTTTGCCAAGGATGGAGGTGAGACTGACTGGCCTATAGTTGCCCAGGTCCTCCTTCCTCCCCTTCTTGAAAATGGGGACCACATTGGCCCTTTTCCAGTCCTCCGGGACCTGGCCCATGTGTCACGAGTGTTCAAATATTCCCGCCAGTGGCTGCACAATGACATGAGCCAGTGCCTTCAGTACCCTTGGATGGAGTTCATCCGGGCCTGCCGACTTAAACGCATCCAGTTCCTCCAAGTGACTCTGCACCATCTCAGGGTCTACGCATGGTAGTCTGGTGTCCTGCTGCTGCCTCTCTACAATCCCAGTGAGAGACTTGTCTTACCCCTCACTTAGGAACACTGAGGCAAAAAACTCGTTGAGGAGTTCAGCCTTGTCCCCCCTGTCCGTCACCAATTGCTTCTGCCCATTTAGTAGAAGTCCTATTCCACCCTGGGCCTTCTTTTTACTCCCTATATAGCTGAAAAACAATTTCTTGTTATCCTTTACTTGGGATGCCATCCTCAGCTCCATGGTAGCTTTGACCCGTCTAACTGCCTCCCTACAAGCGCGAGCAGGGGAGGTATACTCCTCTTTGGTAATCTCTCCCCGTTTCCACTTTTTATATGCTCCCCTTTTAGCCCATAGGCTGCTCTGGATTTCTCTGGTCAGCCACGGAAGCTTTCTGGCCCCTTTCCCTCGCATCAGAATCATCTCCCTCTGTGCCCGAAGGATCATTTCCTTAAGGCACAGCCACCCTTCCTGGGCTCCCAACTCTTTAAAACTCCTACTCTGCAGTGCGTCCTTGACTAATCGCCTGAGCTCATTGAAATCAGCTTTCCTAAAGTCTGGCACTTTCACCCTACTACTTACTTTACCCACTCAACGTCTTATGATGAATTCTATTATTTGGTGATCACTGTCCCCCAGGTGATCACCGATTTGTAGGTCCTCTACCATGTCATCCCCCATTGCCAATACCAGGTGCAGTAAGGCATTCCCCTGAGTGGGACCGAGTGGGACCAAGTGGGACCTCCTGCGTCAGGTGGAGATCCTGTACACAGGATAGGAACCTGCGTGAACGGTGGGACTTTGCTGTCTGTGTCTCCCAGCAGATGTCTGGGTAGTTTAGGTCCCCCATGACTACCGCCTCCTTAGTTTTCATGGTCTCCGAAAGCTGCCTCAGGAGCCCCAAATCTAGCTCTTCCCCTTGGTGTGGGGGTCTGTAGCAGACCCCTACCACCAAATCCCTTTCTCCTTGACCCCCATGTAACCTAACCCACAATCCTTCTACTGTCTCCTCCTTCGATTCTGTCTTGATAAGGGTCGATGTATATTGCTCATTGACATAAAGCGCAACTCCTCCCCCTTTCTTCCCCACCCTGTCCTTTCTGTACAGCTTATAACCCTCAATGTGTACCGCCCAGTCGTGGGAAGAATCCCACCAGGTTTCTGTTAGCCCTACTAAGTCATAGGTGTTTTCTGCAAGCAGGAGTGCTAGTTCATCCTGCTTGCTCCCCATGCTCCTAGCATTAGTATATAGGCACTTGAGCCCTGTGACTGGATCCTTTGATGCCCCCCGGCTCTGATGCCCAAAGGGCCCCTTATTGCTTACCTGTGGTGTACTGCTGGCCGCCCCATGGATTGCAGGTTCCCTTTGTTCTCCTTCTTCAGGCTGGACTGTCCTTGTGGGTGCCACATGGTTTGGTCATCCACAGCGTCCCCCGCCCTCATCTTCCCCTCCCCCCGACGAGCCTACTTTAAAACCCAGGTGTAGCGCTCTCTGTTAAGGAAAGCTACGCATCCCTGCAAGCTGATGTTGGTGACCAGGGTGGATGACTGGAGACCCTCTGGGTTAAAATCCATGGGGAACACAGCACAGGGGACACAATGGTGGGAGTCTACTACAGACCTCCCACCCAAGAGCATGACCAGGAGCTCTCCTGGGAACTGACTGAGGCCGCATGCTCCCAGACCATGGTTATCATGGATGACTTCAACTACCCAGACATCTCATGGGAGGATTACTCAGCAAAATCTGAGTGGTTGCCACAATTCACAAAGGATGTGGAGAAGCTTGAGAGAGTCCAGAGAAGAGCCACATGCATGATAGGAGGTCAGGAAAACAGACCTTATGACAACAGGCTGAGATCTATGAGGCTCTTTAGCCTGGAAAAGTGCAGGCTCAGGGGTGATCTAATGGCCACCTACAAGTTTATCAGGGATGACCACCAGTATCTGGGGGAACGTTTGTTCACCAGAAGCGCCCCAAGGGATGACGAGGTCGAACGGTTATAAACTACTGCAAGACCATTTCAGGCTGGACATAAGGAAGAATTTCTTTACTGTCCAAGCCCCCAAGGTCTGGAATAGCCTGCCATCAGAGGTGGTTCAAGCACCTACATTGAACACCTTCAAAAGTAAATTGGATGTCTATCTTGCCGGGATCCTATAACCCCAGCTGTCTTCCTGTCCTTCGGGCGGGGGACTGGATTCGATCTTCTGAGGTCCTTCCAGCCCTAATGTCTATGAAACTTGGCCAGTTTGCTTCTCACACCAATGTCCACATTGTTAATGAAGATATTGAAAAGAATAGGCCCCAGCCTTGGGGGACCCCACTGGTCATGGCACACCATGAGGATTGATTTCCATCAGCTACCACTCTCTGGGTCCGACCTCAAAGCCAATTCCCCAGCCAGCAGACTGTGATGTAGCCAAGGATGCAGTTGGCCAGTTTTTCTACAAGACTGTCGTGGGATACCAGATCAAAAACTTTTTTAAAGTCAAGATATATGATGTCAATCTCTTCTCCCTTGTCCAGGTGATATGTCACTTGGTCATATAAGGAAATGAGATTGGTCAGGCAAGACCTACTCACAACAAACCTGTGCTGGCTATCCCTCAGGCAGTTGCCTTCAGCCAGTTTGTCAAGAATGGTCTCTTTGATGAATTTTTCCAAGATCTTCCCTGGAATAGAGGGTCAGGCTGATGGGCCTGTAGTTCCCCAGGTCTATTTTCCTCCCTTTCTGAAGATAGGCACCACATTGGCCTTCTTTCGATCTTCGGGCACTTCACCTGAGTGCCAAAAATTCTTGAAGATCTGTGCCTGTGGCAGAGCTATGATGCTTGCCAGCTCCTTAAGTACCCTGGGGCGTAAGCTGTCACACCAGCTGACTTGAAGGTGTGAAGGAACACCAAGAGGCTGGACATGGTCAACATTGATAAAGGGTAATAGCTCTCCCTCACTTTGGCCATCCTGTACCATACTGAGCAGGGTTGTCCCCTGGGGCCGGTGAAAAACCAATGCAAAATACCAGTTAAGCAGGTTGGCTTTTTCCTGGGCGTCGGTCGTTAGTCGACCCATATGGTTTAGTACCTCTGAGATGAGATAGACATTGCTCGAGCTTCCAGGATCACTCCCTTGAGGAGTAACCACTCTTCCTGAATTCCCCTCCCCTTTGGGTCGTGGTCCCTTAGGGCCTTGCCAACAAGCCTCCTGAGCTTGTCAAAGGCAGCTTTCCTGAAGTCCTTGACTTCAGGAAAGCCAACTGACTTACCTGCTTTAAGGCGGATGGTGAAGGTGATCAGCTCATGGTTGCTGTCTCCCAGCTTCACTTAGATCATTACGTTGCTGATTAAGTCATCTCCCTTTGCCAGTACTAGGACAAAGCAGCGTTTTGCCTCTTGTCAGTCCATAGACTTCTTGAGTCAGATAGAGCTCATCCATGCACATGAGGAAGCTTTGCAACCATTCAGATGTGACCAAGTGCTCTTCCCATGAGATGTCAGGATAGTTGAAATCTCCCATGATAACCATGCACTGGGAGCGTGCAGCCTCAGCTAGTTCCCTGGCAAATTCCTGGTCAAGTACTTGATCCTGGCTAGGAGGTCTGTAGTAGATTCCCACCATTGTGTCCTCTGTGCCTTGTTCACCATGGATTTTGACCCAGAGAGCCTCCAACACCCCCCTCCCCCTAATCTTCACATTATTCAAATACCCCTGGAAAGTAAAGTACAAACACAATGATGTTAAAATATCTATTCTGAACCTGCACAATGGAAGGGCAAGTAAGTGTAAGGTTATGTAGTGTTATTACTTAAAGCTGCTTCTTATTATACAAGAACAGAAGGAATTTTCATTCACCCAAAATGAACAGACAATTAGTCATTGATAATACCCGTCAATCAATCCCTGATAATTATTGACAATCAGTGAATGGGAATCACAAATAGTCTTTCACTGGCAGTAAATAGCAATCACAGATAATCACTGGTCCTGATTTAATGACACTCTCTGGCAATCAATGTAAAAATACTGGCATTATATCATGGAAACACATGTGTGATCATTTGTGGATCAATGGCAAACAATTACTGACACACTATGACAATCAGTCACTGACCAATCATCATTGATTGTAATAGGAATCAATCACAAGCGGTTATTCACTGATAATTACTCGTATCAACTGGCAATATCTCACTATGAGTCACTGGCAATCACTAGTAATCAATCACTAAAGGTCACTTGCTTTACTGCAAGATTTAATTAAGTAAAAAAGCTGGTTGCAGTTTTAACCTGTGAACATCATTCACCACTCAGCTGGGTCCATGTAACTCGGTGGTTCCCAATCTTTTTTTGCCGCAACCCACTGCTGGGAGCAAAGTGCAGCAGCAGTGACAGGAGGGCAGGGGTGAGAGGGCTCCCAGCACACGGCACAGCTCATCCGTTCTTTGTGGCACCACAGGCATTGCTCCCGCAACCCTCATTTGGGTCACAACCCAAGGTTGGGAACAGCTGATATAGCTGATTCTGAATGTTTGAAGGGGTAGTGGAATACTGAAAGTGGATCTGAGGCAGGGGAGCAACCTTTTTTCTTGCATGTTAAGAAAGAAGCTAGGTTTCATCATGCAACTGAATTATAGAACAACATTCTTTGGCTGATCACTGGGCTTTTCATTGCTTATAAATTCTCAGGTATATCACCAGTGAGAAGTGCAGAGGGGAAAAACAAAACAAAATAAAACAAAAAACCGGCAAAAATCTTGATAATAACTGATATCCATAAGATCATACCAAACATTAATAGGAGTTCCATGTGGACATTGGAGAAGCTTATGAAGGGAGAGCCAAAAGGCATTAGGATGTACTGGCAGAATGACAACCATAAATATTGAAAGGGATTGTTGAACTAGAGCAGAACTTTAGCCCTCTGGTTCATTGTAATTCTGATTCTTTTGAGTATCCCACTCAACACCTAACTTTTGCATGGCTGGGCTTCAGGCTCTCACCTAAATATTCTTGCAGTACTCTTCACTCCTCCTGCTCATGAGAATCTGTCAGAATGTTCAGCCATATTAGGTCACACTTGATATATATGGATGAAGTCAGACCCAGTCCTCTTTTGTACGTGTTACCACTAGCTCTACTTGGTTAGATTTATACCTGCTCCTGTTTACATTTCTCTCATCACTACTGCCTCCTGCTCAATATTAATCAGACCTGCACATGTGTCTACCAAGACACTGCCCTTTGCTGAACAGAAATGTTATTTATTCGTTTAAATTTAATGTAAACATAAACACCTATATACAAGCTTCACACATGCTGACAGCAATTACATTCACCTCCCTACAGTACCATCACCCTGCAGTGCGACACAATTCAAATCAACATAAGTGCCAGTAAATGTAGCAGCCAAATGCCCCCATTGTATTCAATCCAAAGTCCCACACCCTCAGACCTCTTCAGAAGCCTGTCAAATAGATCATTTTTGTAACATGCTGTAGAAATCTATATCCAAGTAGGAACAGGGGAAGGAAGAAGATTCCAGTCTCAAGGGGCCTTCACTGGGAATGCCTGCCCCAGGAAGAGTAACATCTGCTCACTGCTAAGTGAAGCCATAGTTTCTAATCATGGGTGTAACAGCAGGGTCCTGCAGGAGGGCCATGAGCTCCTTAAGGCCCCCTCTCCGTGTCAAGTTGGCCCAAGGGCACCCTCTATTTCTCACCCGCCACGACTTTGATGGTCTAAATTGGTTGGGAGGCTGCCTCACGTCTTCTATATGCCGCCTGGCTATAACCACATTGCTCCAACATCTTAGAGCTGTCTTCTGTTATCTGGTTTAGGCAGTACCTGCGATTCTCGCTGCTTCTTGTATCATGGCAGAGGGAACTCCTGCCTCTCTGGCTGCTGGCAGGGAACTGCCACAGGCCTCTGCTTCTGGGCTTTATAGGAGCCAGGCCCTGCCTCCTACAGGCAGCTGACCGCTGGCAGGTGTGGGTCATTTGCTCCCTCCAGTTGCCCTGGCAACCCACAGGTGGACTCCTATTCCCTGCTAGGGCTCTTTTCCCCAGCAGTTTCCCCTCCCTAGGAGCAGGGAACCTCAGTGCTCTGTGACAATGGGGATTCCTGCAAAATGTTTTACATGAGAAAGGCTGAGGTGATTTGTCCTTTAATTGCATGTATTGGATAAAGTTCATTAGCTCAAAAAAAACAAACAAACCCTCACGTGGTTCCTATTCATAGATTCATAGATGTTAGGGTCAGAAGGGACCTCAATAGATCATCGAGTCCAACCCCCTGCATAAGCAGGAAAGAGTGCTGGGTCTAGATGACCCCAGCTAGATGCTCATCTAACCTCCTCTTGAAGACCCCCAGGGTAGGGGAGAGCACCACCTCCCTTGGGAGCCCGTTCCAGACCTTGGCCACTCGAACTGTGAAGAAGTTCTTCCTAATGTCCAATCTAAATCTGCTCTCTGCTAGCTTGTGGCCATTGTTTCTTGTAACCCCCGGGGGTGCCTTGGTGAATAAATACTCACCAATTCCCTTCTGTGCCCCCGTGATGAACTTATAGGCAGCCACAAGGTCGCCTCTCAACCTTCTCTTGCGGAGGCTGAAAAGGTCCAGTTTCTCTAGTCTCTCCTCGTAGGGCTTGGTCTGCAGGCCCTTGACCATACGAGTTGCCCTTCTCTGGACCCTCTCCAGGTTATCCGCATCCTTCTTGAAGTGCGGCACCCAGAATTGCACGCAGTACTCCAACTGCGGTCTGACCAGCGCCCGATAGAGGGGAAGTGTCACCTCCTTGGATCTATTCGTCATGCATCTGCTGATGCACGATAAAGTGCCATTGGCTTTTTTGATGGCTTCGTCACACTGCCGACTCATGTTCATCTTGGAGTCCACTAGGACTCCAAGATCCCTTTCCACCTCTGTGCCACCCAGCAGGTCATTCCCTAGGCTGTAGGTGTTCTGGACATTTTTCCTCCCTAGGTGCAGCACTTTGCATTTCTCCTTGTTGAACTGCATCCTGTTGTTTTCTGCCCACTTGTCCAAACTGTCCAGGTCTGCCTGCAGCTGTTCCCTGCCCTCCGGCGTGTCCACTTCTCCCCATAGCTTTGTGTCATCTGCAAACTTGGACAGAGTACATTTCACTCCCTCGTCCAAGTCACTGATAAAGACATTAAAGAGTATCGGTCCAAGGACCGAGCCCTGCGGGACCCCACTGCCCACACCCTTCCAGGTCGAGACCGACCCATCCACCACGACTCTTTGGGTGCGACCCTCTAGCCAATTCACCACCCACCGGACTGTGTAGTCATCCACATCACAGCCTCTTAACTTGTTCACCAGTATGGGGTGGGATACCGAATCGAAGGACTTCCTGAAGTCTAAGTATACGACATCCACCCCTCCTCCTGTGTCCAGGCGTTTTGTAACCTGGTCATAAAAAGAGACTAGATTGGTCAGGCTCGATCTGCCTGCCACGAACCCATGCTGGTTTCCCCTCAGCATAATTTGTCCTGCCGGGCTCTCACAAATGTGAGCCTTGATAATTTTTTCAAAGACTTTACCAAGGATGGAGGTGAGACTGACTGGCCTATAGTTGCCCGGGTCCTCCTTCCTCCCCTTTTTGAAAATGGGGACCACGTTGGCCCTTTTCCAGTCCTCCGGGACTTGGCCTGTGTGCCACGAGCGCTCGAATATTCCCGCCAGTGGCTGTGCAATGATGTCGGCCAGTGCCTTCAGCACCCTTGGATGGAGCTCATCTGGGCCTGCCGACTTAAAGGCATCCAGTTCTTCCAAGTGACTCTGCACCATCTCAGGGTCTACGCATGGAAGTTTGGCGCCTTGCTGCTGCCTCTCTACAACCCCAGTGAGAGACTTGTCGCGTCCCTCGCTTAGGAACACTGAGGCAAAGAACTCATTGAAGAGTTCAGCCTTGTCCCCCCTGTCCGTCACAAATTATTTCTGCCCATTTAGCAGCGGTCCTATTCCTCCCTGGGCCTTCCTTTTACTCCCTATATATCTAAAAAACAATTTCTTGTTGTCTTTTACTTGGGTTGCCATCCTCAGCTGCATGGTAGCTTTGGCCCGCCTAACTGCCTCCCTACAAGCACGAGCAGAGGAGGTATATTCGTCTTTGGTGATCTCTCCCTGTTTCCACTTTTTATGTGCTCCCTTTTGGCCCTTAGGCTGCCCTGGATTTCTGTGGTCAGCCAGGGAAGCCTCCTGGCCCCTTTCCCTCTTTTGCCTCGCTCGGGGATCGTCTCGCTTTGTGCCCGAAGGATCGTTTCCTTAAGGCACAGCTACCCTTCTTGGGCTGCCATCCCTTCAAAACTCCTATTATAAAGGCATAATGCATCCCAGGCTCACTTTAGAGTTAGCTCACAGTTGAGTTGTTCATAAGGTTTATAAACAATGGGAAAACTATAATGGCAAATCAAGGAAATTTGTGTTCCCCATGAATTCATTCATTGGGACAATGTTTTGGCCTACCAGCTCCAAGGCTGAGGACTGAGTGTGCAGCTTTCCCAGATTTCTGACTAATGTTTTTTCTTCCAGGTAAAAATCACCAGAATAAGGAATAATGTCTAAAACTGGAATGCATATGTGCAGACAGAAGGGAGAGAGCAATATAAAAAAATATGTAGAAGGGTAGAGAAACTTGAACTCAGCTTCACTGCAGGTTGTAATAAAAGAGTAGATATCTGGAGCCCAGAAAAGTCAAGATGTCATCACCAACACAACATGCTTGGTTGGCACAAGATAGTTCACACTTGTGGCAGAAGGGTTGACTTCTGGAGGCCCCAAAGGTGAGCCTCTAAGGCTCCTACTAGCAATCATGTTAAGACACAACTGAAAAGCAATGGCCCCTTTCAAATGCTCAGAATCTCATTTAATTGTATTGCTGAGAAGGGGGTTAGCAATGTTAGCCTTCAGACTATTCAAAAGTTAGCCTGAAGTCAAAGTGGCCTGGAGTCAAAGGGGCTTAATGATTTCCTTTTAAGTTTTGATAGCATTAACTGAACCCATTTTGTCAACTACCCAGAGAACAGTTTTGTCATCATAAAACCCTAAAGTAGATAAGTGATGCCTATGGCAGTTTTGAATAATTTTGTATGTTAAGGTCCAAGTCACTGCAAATTCTTTGTTAGAATTCCAGGCGTTTTGGGGTCTTGGACACACAGTTATGAGAGGTAATGGCCCTAATACATTTCTGTATGCTGAATACTTAAAAATGGCAATCCATCCATCTCAACAATGACTGAAATGGAAGTTCAACATCTGGGCATAGTGTGATATGGCAGCAGAGACGGAAGAAAAATAAGCTGAATCCCAGCAGTCAGAATACCAGCTTTCATCTTTTTCTTTTTTTCCCCAACAGTGTGCAGTTAGCTCTTCTATAAGGACTTTACCTTGAATATCTTTGATTAATTAAGCCATTTCAGCCTTGTGTTCTCTTTCTACTGCAAATGGAATCTGGCAAGGCAGACATGATTTGTAGTTTCTGACTGACTTGGGTGTGTATGTTATGGGGGTGGGAAATGTAATAAACCCTTTATTTGTTCCAAGTAAAACTTACATGCCTTCTGTAATTTATTGCTAAATACTAAATTGTTCTAGCATAAGTTAAGATGTAAACACACACTACAAGGTTTTTTTAAGCCTCTTTAAAAGGTTGGCTCAATTAGTACGTGATGTAGAATCAAGTAATTAACTGTTTCTTGTTTTTCTCCAGACCAAAATGTATTCAAAAGCCTCAGTTTTAAAGCAAGGGAAAATAAAGATTGAATATCAAGAAAAAGCTTGGAAAAAAAATTGAATATCAAGACTGTGAAAGCTTCCGGTCGTAAAATAGTCTCTCAAGGGAAGAGATGTCAGCCCAGCAACTAAAAGTATTTAAATCTGGACTAGATGATGCATTGGATGATATATAATAAGAACCAATTTTGTAATTTTTTCCTACTCTAATTCCTGTAATTCTCCATGCACTATATAGTCTATTCCTGGGATTGTATATCAATAATACTGCGCAACTAAGAAAAGAATATTCTGCAAAGGTTTTTCCTTCTTCATATATCTGGCAAGCCCAAGTCTATCATAAGATTTATATGAGGTCTTTTACTGAGACAACTGTTACTCACTTGCAAGAACTGAGCTCACTGATCTAACAGGTCCTTATTAGGGCTGTACAAAATGGGCCCTATTCAATTCAGATTTGGCCCAAACTGGGAACAGTGATTTGATTAATTAATTCAGATCACTGTCTCAGATTTGATTTGGCCAAATCCGGATCTGAAGATTCAATGCCGATTCACAGAATCAGCCATTCGGACATAGACACAGCTTTAAAAGTTGTTTCTACATACAATTGAGGTACCAGGTGTAGCTCATAAATGCTGTGATGCTGGGGCAGATGGAGCATCCCACAGGAGTGCAAGGGGGGGGAGGGGCAGCATGTGCTCAACAGTGAGCCCAGAAGCGGACTAGAAGTACTTTGGGTCTGCTGCCAAGCATGCTGGGGAGCCCCCCGCAGTCCTGTGGGACACTCCATGTGCCCCAGAATCACAGCATTCATGAGCCGCCTGTTACCTAGAGTTATATAGAAAAAAAAAAATTTAAAGCTATCTCCATGTCCAAATCATCGAATCTTTGATTTGATTCAGAGAGATTAAAAAGGGTCCTCCGATTCAATTTGGATTTGGCCACAAAAATCAGGCTGCTAGTGTTGATCTAGAACTGTTGATCTGGTTTGTTTGTTTGTTTTTCAGCCTCTTTCACAATGTGAGCTATAGTTCAGTAGCAAGCATTCAGCTCTTTTGAGATGCATTTTATAATCCTTTGCCAGAGTGACAGTGCTTCATAGCCCAGACAGGGAATCAGTACACTGTTTTACAGGTTGCTTTTAGCATCTTAAAAAGGACCACTTTCAAACAGCTGGGCAAATCTCTCTAAAAGATCAGAGACAGTGGTCTCTGGGAGAAATGACTAAATGCCAACTAAATGATTCCCTTGAAGAGTCAACTAACAAAGAAAAACAGCCACTAAAAAGACAGGCTGCACTGATCTTGCCTCCAGTCCCTCAAGAAAGTCATCTGTAAGTTAATATGGCAGGCTGCTCTGCAATCTATCTTTGTTTCAATAACTGTTTCTGGAAGTCCAAAGTTACTAAGAAAAACAAAACAAAACAAAACACTAAAAGGTTCTTCTACATTAGAAGATTCTTCCCTGGAAGTGGTTAATGGCAAGCCCCTAACATACATTTCCCTTCATTTTCTGTCCTGTGAATATTACCTATTAATAATTCAGCAGTCTCTTGCTACTGTTCACAATCCAGGTAGAATTTTGTCTGAGGGGCCAATATACAATATTAATTGCCTAACCTGTCATTTTTCATTTAATGCTCCAAAAAGTATACATACATGTATTTTTAAATGTGTACTATATACTGCAGTCGAACACAGTCCGACAAAATTTTGAACAAATTTGCATAACAGTGCCAGAGACATGAAACTAAACCAAGATCAGGCATGGAGTATGACTAACACAGCACTATTAATGGATTTCTATTTACTTAAACTTACATTCCACAAGAGGATCCAGTGTCTTCACTTCCACAGAGTTAAAGTAGCAATAGCATGTACAGAAAATTAGGCATCTTTGAAGTTTGGAAGAGAAATAACAGGTTGCCTCAAAATCCCAACCCTTAAATCACTCTAGCCATCAGTGGCTAATGCCAGAAGTCTCACCTCATGTTTCTACAACTCCTTGACATACCAGCAGTCTGCTTGGAGGCCTGAATGTTTCAATTGTTTTCAATGGAATGCCTGCCACCCTATCTGCAAAGCAGTATGAGTCACAACAAACACATCTGGGCTACCATGGTCTATTCCTTCAGATAGCCCAGAAGGAAGTGGAACAAAAAAAAAGGGGAGCAAAGAGGTATTGTTTTAAATAAAGTTGGATAGGTACATCCTGACATCTGGTGGCAGCACAATATGGGATGAATAGTAGGGCTGTGCAAAGCTTCAGCCCCCAATTCAATTCGGTGGAGATTCGGCCCGATTCAGTGGCTGAATCTCCAAAGCCAAATTGAATCGCAAGACCCTTTAATCTTTCCAAATCAAATCAGAACCCCTCAATTAGATTGAGAGAGAGATTCAGAAAGATTTGGAGATTTGAACATAGACACAGCTTTAAATGTTTTTTCTACATACCTCAAGGTAGCAGGTGGCTCGTGAATGCTGTGATGCTGGGGTGGATGGACTGTCCCACAGGAGCATGGGGGGGCGGGGGGGATGGACTCCCCAGTGCGCTTCCTGGCAGACCCGGAAGTGAACCAGAAGCACTTCTGGGTCCACAGGGGAGCATGCAGGGGGGCCCCCCCATGCCGGTTCAGCGACTAGTGCCTCCTGGGTCTGGGGGGGCACCCAGGGTTCCCCTGAAGCCGATTGCCATGCCGGGGAGGATGAGGGCAGGCCCCCAGGAAGTACTTCCAGTCCACTTCCAGGTTCACCACCAAGCACGTGCCCCCACCCCCCCGCTTGTTCCTGTGGGACATTCCATGCACCCCAGCATCACAGCATTTGTGAGCCGCACCTGGTACCTTGAGGTGTGTAGAAAAAACATTTAAAGCTGTGTCTATGGCAGAATTGCTGATTCTCTGAAGCAGCATTGAATCTTCAGATTTGGCTGAATTGAATTGGGGACAGTAATCCGAATCAATGAACTGAATCACTGTCCCAAATCTGAATCCAAATGGAATACAGCCCGCTTTGCACACCCCTAGCAGGCAACATCCCACCACCATGTCCCCAGCCCAGCTCCTTCTGAGCAGTGGTTGGAGGTGGGGGGTGGGCTGGGCAGCACTCTTCCGGTCTGAGGCAGTGATTGGCCAAGGAGGTGCAGGGCAGTGGGAGAGTGCTACTGTGAGTATGGGCTGCTCACACATGTACATGTGTGCGTGTGTGCCACCCCCCTGACCATGGTGCCCTTGGCGGTTGCCCAGATCACCCACCCCTAAGGCCAGATCTGATTATAGAGAAGATGGAGATGGACTTCTCTGGGGCAATAGGGGATAGGGCTAGAAGCAATGGCCTCAAACTGCAGCAGAGGAAGTTTAGGTTGGAGATTAGGAGGAAGCTTTTGACATTGGAACAAGCTACCTAGAGTAGTTGTAGAATCTCCATCCCTCAAAATTTAAGAGGAAATTGGACATACTTGGCTGGGATGGTTTAGTCAGAGATAATCTTGCCTTGAGCAGGATTACATGACCTTGTGAGGTCTGTTCCAGCCTTGCTTTTCTATGATCCTATATTGGACTTTGATTATGAAACAGCATGATGTCAGGATTGAAACACAATGCCAGGTTGTCACACTATGATTAATTTGTTCAGCTCCAATCATTGACAAAGTGTCACTCTGATTTTCAAGGTTGAGATTTAATGGTGTATACTAAATTAGGTGAGCAAGTGCCAGGATCAGTAATAATATGTTCTCTTACCTTGTCCCAAGAGTCCATGCATCATTAAGAAAATGTGGAGTGGTTTTCAGTAGGACACTAAAGATCTTTCAATATGACTAGGGAGCTGGTTTAAAGGTGATGTGCAAACAATTTTTTTTTTTTATCTGTTTTTGTAGCTTTTTTGATTTTCTTTATTGGCTGGTTGGTTGAATTTTACTCTAGAAATATTGAGCTACTGGATACTTGATTATGGTTTTCCCATAGTATCCCACGGTAGTCTAGAAAGTATATGCTGTGAACTCTTGCATTTGTTTGAGGTCATGGGCATTAAACCTTTAAAAGGATTCCTTGATACTAAATATTCATTACTGAAGTCATCAATTTGTTAATAATAATAATAAAGTTGTCAACATGAACTAAAAATCCCCTTTAAAGTGTTCATCTTTCACACTCCTTGCACTTATGGGGGGAGCCTAAAGTTTACTATGACTAAAAACACATTTATAAAAAAAAAACAAAAAACTTTAAATTCTATCTATAATAGGCACCAACCCATTTAAACATGCACATTTTTGTTTTACTCTAGATAAGGCCCGAGTAAGTGGAGAGTAAGTCTCATCCTGCTGGTACTCTCATATGCAAAAGTGGATCGAGAATTTGGGGTGGAGGGGAAGAGGTGCAGTAGAAGCAACCCATGCTATAAGGATGGCTGCACACACCTACCCTGCCAGCTCCTCCCCACTCACCCACCTACCTCCCCCACACCCACTAGTGCAGGCAGGGGGACCCTCTGGGAACTTTCCAAAGTCCCAAAACCAGGTCAATATCCCACCCCCTTCCCTTCCAGATCACATCCCATCCCACCTTCCACCTGTCCCTACAGCTTCCTCTGCTGTCCTGGAGGCAAGGGAAGCTTCAGCAGTGTTCTGCCTGCTCCTACCTGCTCAGCTGGGAATGCAAGACAGTGGCAGCAGTGATGGTTGGGTTCCACCGCTCATCCCAGTCCCCCTGGGAGCAGGCACAAGGAGAGGGAATCCCCACCCCACACACACACTATTGCTGCTGCTGTCTGTATCCCAGCTGAACCCTGCTGCTGTCCTTGTCCCAGCTGTGCTTCTGCTGGGGTCTGTTTACTGTCTGCATATTCATTGACCAAATGAACAGTCAAAAATGTGTATGTGAAGAATAATCAACTTAGAAATTCAGGCCAAAAGAAGATAGGTTATCAATTCAGTGAAAGGAAAGCCAATTATAATTCAATGCAACAGAAGTCCAAAATTTATTCCACCTCCCCAGCCCTTACACATTAGCCATCCACTTCCTACCTTGGTGACATCCACCTGGGAATTAGCAAGTTTCTTACAAGTTAAATTAACTTGGTGTAAACAATACAACTATGTTAACTACAATGGTTGGCAGAAATAGTTGAACTTTCCAGTATGAGCAGGACCTTAATTGTATTGTTGTCTCTTTAATTTCAGGTCTTAGCAGGGAAACTGCAGTATCTGAAGGTTAATTAGCCTGGGGGCTTTTTCCTTTCTGCCGCTTCTCTTCGTTAGTTTGTTAAGGTTAATGAGGTGTGACTCTCCTGCTTTGATTGTTACAGGTGGTAGGAACTAACCTGAAACTTACCAAAGTGGAAAGCAAAGTTTCATTGGATTGCCAGCTTAGAAAGTTCCTGTCAGAGCCTCAGATAGTAGCTAATATTTTTCCCTTGCTGTTGATGATAATTTTAAGACTAAAATACATTTTCTACTACATTCTTCTGTCACAGAAAACACATTTGTTATTATGAAGTTCTTTGTAAGTGATAAATGCCTCTTGCAGTTTCAAGCAGATACAGCAGTCTTCTTTACGTCCTGACTTGACTTCTATCACTTGTCATCACAGGGAAGGCTGTTTCAGTATTTGTTAAAGTGCTTTCTGAATGTCAAATGTTTAAAGTGTTTTGGGAGCCTTACCAATGCAAAGGACCTCACATAGCATAAAATAAGGTTGATTCTTTCATTACTGAGGGGTTTATGATTAAAAATAATTGGAGCTAGGTCCATCATGTGTCTCTATTATGACTATCTGCCCAATTCCTTTCTTCCTTCTGTCAGGCCCTGCTGTTCTTAGGTTGCTGAGAAATTCACTGCACTTCGAGCATCTAGCCAATCTGTCACTTCATTTTGGTTTCTGCAAATGAGAGAGAGCAAAACCTGACATATCTTTGCAGAGACACTATTTACCCTGAAGTGCATGTTTGCTCATTGGCCTTATCTAAGCCACAGGAAAAAAATAACTCTGTGTGTTATAGAAAGCAAGTCACAAAGGCATTCTTCTCACTCCACTGAGCCACAGCCCACAAAACAACACAGGCCTAAGATCAGAGAAAGGGCATCTTCCAATCCAATTACACATAGTTTTGTCAGCTATCCCTCAACTGTCCTGTGGAGTCTTAAGTGTGTACAGCCTCTATACAGCAGGGAAACTTACTTCAAGCAAGGTATTTATATTATCTCAACAGGTTACAGGAAGGAAGAAGAATTGGAACACATCTGCCAAACTTCAAGAACTGCACACTGAATCAGTGCAAAGGAACAGAATTAAGCAGGTTACATGTAGGCTAAAATATCAATAAAGCTTTTCAACTGGCAAAATGGTTAGGATGAACTTCCTCTTACAGAACAAATCACACAGATCATTTACATTAAAAACTAAACCTGAAATAACACTAGAAATTCATTTTAACAAACACTAACTCAGTTCTACTGCTACTAGCCAAGCACCATCTCCCACTCTCTCACCTCTTCCCAGGAGCCTTTTAGCTTTCCGTGGGCCAACTAATCATCCTCTGCAGCTGGTCCACTTCTCCCAGGCAGCCTGCAATCAGTGCCAGCTGCCTTCATCTGGGTTGTAGTCCCTACCAACCTGCAGCGTTCTAAAGTCAGAAGTGTCCAGGTTATTGCAAGCTTTTGCCAGCCAGCCTGCTACAGCAGTGTTCAGAAATCATCCTGAGTTGGGAAGCTTTCCATATCTGAGTTCTAATCAATGCGTATTTTGTAACATTAGCTTTTAAATAATGTAACAAGAGGTTCCAACTAGCTATTTCAAGGACCTTTTAAAAATACAGAGGCAAATGGAAAAAGGCGCCACAGTGACTTCAACACATTTTAAATTCATCAGGTATGTCAACCACCTTGGGCATGAAACTTTGCAAAAAACATCCTGTATTGGCTTGTACACTACCATCATCACAACGGCAACCTCAGTCGACTCATCAACCTGTTTTCCACTGAATAGCAGAACAGTCTGCTTCTACAAGCTCATCACTGCTCCCTGGAAAAAGGGCTGTCATTAGTGATCCAAAATTCCTGTAGGGTTAAAGCAAGTTTTTTCTTCATCCTGAAGTTGTCTCAAGTCTCAAACACAATATATTCCTCTCATCAGCCTACGGTCATGGTTGTAACTTCAAGAGGGCCAACTTCAACGAGTTGAGGTAGGAGAGGCACTGGGGTCCTGGAGGGTTGGGGAACTGGGGGTCCAAGATGAGTGGTCGTTCCTTAAGGAGACGATCCTCCGAGCCCAAGGGGTGAGAGTCCCAATGAGAATCAAAGGGGGCAAGAGTGCTCAAAAGCCCCCCTGGCTCACCAAAGGCATTCAGGAACACCTGAAAGCCAAAAAAGAGGCAAACACCCAGTGGAAGGGAGGGGCTATCACCAAAGAGGAGTATACCTCCATTGCTTGGGCTTGTAGGGGGGCTGTTAGGAAAGCTAAGGAAGATACAGAACTAGGGCTAACATCAAGGATCAAGGACAATAACAAGTCCTTTTTTAAATATACAGGGAGTATGAAGAAAGCATCGGGTAATGTGGGGTCCCTGCAGGATACACTTGGCAATCTGGTGGTTGCATCAGAGGAAAAGGCAGACCTTTTAAACAATTCTTTTGCCTCCATTTTTTTGTGCAGGGACCAGGACTCCCCCACTGAGACTCAGGATGGACTCAGGAGAGACTCTGCCAGGCCTAGGGTCAGGGAGGACTGAGTTAGGGATCTTCTGGAGGGTCTGGATGTGTTCAAATCAGCAGGTCCAGATGCTCTCCACCCCAGGGTGCTGAGGGAATTGGCAAGTGTTATCAAGGGGCCCCTGGCACGGCTTTATAAGCACTTGTGGTGCTCTGGCTAGGTGCCAGATGACTGGAAAAAGGTCAATGTGGTCCCCATTTTCAAAAAAGGGAGGAGGGAGGACCTGGGCAACTATAGGCCTTTTAGTCTTACTTCGATCCTGGGGAAGCTCTTTGAGATTATCCAGGAGCACATCTGAGAAGGACCAGCAGGGGGAACGATGCTCAGGGGCAACCAGCATGGGTTCATTAGGAGAAGGTCAGGTCAGATAAACCAGATTGCCTTCTATGATCAGGTCACAAAATCATTGGACACAGATGTTGTGGCGGATGTAGTCTTTCTGGACTTTAGGAAGGCCTTTGACACTGTCTCCCACACCATTCTCATTAAAAAACTAGGTGACTGTGGCATTGATGCCTACACAGTCAGATGGGTCGCAAATTGGCTGAGGGGCCACACCCAGAGAATGGTGGTGGACGGATCATATTCGACCTGGAGGGATGTGGGCAGTGGGGTCCCCCAGGGCTCGGTCCTTGGGCCCACACTGTTTAATCTCTTTATTAGTGATTTGGACAAAGGGGTGAAAAGCACCCTGTTCAAATTCACTGATGACACCAAGATCTGGGGTAAGGTGGGCACACTAGAAGGGAGGGACAGGATACAGCTGGACCTGGACAGGTTACAGGGGTGGGCGAATGAGAATAGGAAGGGATTCAATACAGACAAGTACAAGGTACTGCACTTGGGCAGTAAGAACCAGCAGCATACCTATAGGCTGGGGAACTCCCTTCTCAAAAGCACAGCAGCAGAAAGAGATCTTGGAGTCATTATCAATTCCAAAATGAACATGGGCCGCCAATGAGAGGACACGGTCAGTAAGGCCAACCGCAACTTGTCATGCATCCACAGGTGCATCACAAGCAGGGCCAAGGAGGTGATTCACCCCCTCTATGCGACACTGGTCAGGCCACAGTTGGAGTACTGCGTCCAGTTCTGGGTGCTGCACTTCAGGAGGAATGTGGACAGCATCGAGAGGGTCCAGAAGAAGTCCATTCATATGATCCAGGGACAGCAGGGCAGACCCAAGAGAAGGCTGAGGGGACCTGGTGGCCATCTACAAACTTACCAGGAGGGACCAACGGGGAATGGGAGAGACCCTGTTCACCCAAGCACCTCCCGCAGTAACAAGGAATAACAGCCATAAGTTGTTTGATAGTATGTTCAGGCTGGACATTAGAAGACACTACTTCACAGTCAGGGCACACTATTTCACAGTGAAGTGGTGCTGGCTCCTACCTTGGGGGTCTTTAAGAGGAGGCTTGATAATTACCTAACTGGGGCCATATGAGCCCAGTATTCTCTCCTGCCCAGGGCAGGGGGTCCGACTTGATGATCTACTTAGGTCCCTTCCGACTTTACATCTATGAATCTATGCATCTATGTAAAACACAAATGGTGCAGTACTCTGTGCACTTCAACCCCAGATGGCTAAAATACATATCCATGTAGTGAAATCCTGGCCCCACCAAAGTGTTAAAGCTCCTATTGCCTTCAGTGCAGCCAGGATTTTTCACCTGGCCTTGGGCAGTAGTAGCACCACAGGGTCTCTGAAAGCTCTCAGGAACAGGTCTCTGCCATGTATAGACATCATGGAGCTTTCTTTCAAAAAACACTAAACAAACAAAATTCTCTTGAACAAGGAGTATAAGTAATGATTTCTTCAAAGGAAGTTTGGAAGTGGTAACAGATCCCCTTCCAGAGGCATTTCAGAATGTCTTTTGAAACTTCCCATTGTGTTCTGCTCCTAAAACTATTCCAAGAAGAAAAGGTGAAATAGGTACCAGACAGCAGCTGACAAGCACGTTTAGCAGAGCACTTTTGGGCTAAGGACAAAGCCAGATTTCCTCAGTGAGTTGGCATGGCTAGCCCAAAGGCAGTTAACTGTTAGTACTAAGTTTCATGCAAATCTTTCTGATTGGTTACCAATTCCTAAGTTCTCTAATAAAGATAAGGCCTCAGAGAGGCAAAGAATCCATTACTAGTACAGACAACATATTACTACCTTTTAATCACTCTTCTCTTGCAGTGGTGCAAAGTTATTTACAGCAATATTCAATGGTGACATAGACAGATCTAGGATTTTGAAAAGCATGGCACAGATGGTGTGGTACCATATCACATATACCATAGCACGTATTTTTTCTCCAGCTAAGAAAAAATTAGAAGCTTTACAAATAAGCTAGGAACCCAGGGCTAAATTATTCAGTTTGAGACACAAATATAATAAATATAATTTTATTGAAATATGCTTTAATTGGCTATATCATACATTATGTATAAAAACCACAACAAACTAGGGAAAAAATAACTAAAAGCTGTTGTTTCATTAGTCCTGTAATCATTAGAATTAAATCTACATTTCTTTTACAGATTCATAACATCTAGAATTCTTGAATATCCTGACAGTCCATCCAGTGTTTCACTGAAAGTTATTTACACCCCAGAGTTAATATTCACCTAAGTTAACATTTCCATGCCTGAGTTAATGTTTTTAGCTAGAGTTAAAAACAGTCCATAGTGCTGTGAAATAAGAGCTACATTACCAGGAGCAGTTAACAGGCAGCAGAACTGCAGAAGAAAGGATAGCTTGTTTAGTGGAACATCAAAGCCATTAAAAAGGAGGGAGAGTGGTTTAAACTATAGAATGAAGAGTTTAGAAGGAAACAGGTAGATTATACATGAAGTCGAGTGAATCCCTCACTGCTGCTTGAATGGAAATGCTGCTGCTGCTGCTAAGCAGTTGGCTTTAAACTTTGGGTGGATCAGGAATCAAAGTGGGGGGTGCAACTGCACCACTGCACCCCCACTCTGGATCCACCCCTGAATGTTGATGTACTCTAAGTACTTTCAAATATGATCTGCAAGGAGTGGCTCACTCACTTAGTGATACAGGTTAGTAACTGTGTTGGGCTACAAGACACAAAAACTGGCTAATCAGAGAAGAGATGGGCATCACTGGCATAAATCTCCCATGATGAGTGCAAGAATTACAAACCCCACACCAGACTGGACACAACCCAAGTTAGCACCACCTGCACTTCTCATTGGGCCTCACCAGGTATGTGCCTTAAGTATGTGACAGTCATTTCAACCTACTTCTATGAGCACAGGGAATGTTAATACACACAATTTTATATCTCCAAATGATACCCCTAAGAAACTGCAACTGCATTGAAATTGGGGATATATGTACACCCTGCAAGAAATGGATTAGATGTGTGGTAGACAGAAGGGTGCTTTCAGTGCAAAAAATGTGTACTACCTAATAAATACAGTCTGACTGTGCCAGTCTCTTAGGCAGTCTGTTCCAGGTTTAAAGAGCATTCTTGCTCACTGAGAAGACACAAGGCCTCCTTCTATTAGAAAAAGCCTTCCTACATTTTTGGTAAAAATCCCTAACCTCACATCCTGTAGAGAAACCACCAAATATATATATATATATATATATATATATATATATATATTACAAGGATATCAGCAGATGGATCCATAGATCCTCACCAATAGATTGCTTTGCACCTTTATTAATTTTAATTTAAATAGATAATGAAAGAGGCAGACCATGTAATTGAGGATTTATGACCCTAAGAAAATCAGTAAATAAAAGCAACAGATTAAGCCAATATTATTGAATCCTGCAATTTAGAGTCTTTTTTTGGCAGATTTAATGGATAATATAAATCCATTTCAGTGGAGTCTTTGGAATGACTAGCATCCAAATCAGGAGCAGAGGCTGACAGATACCTATCTTTTAACTTGATGCCAGTAATGCATGCAAAATTTAGAGAGATTTATGCCAGGATTCAAGGAATATAATATTCATCTTGAATTAACTAATTTTTGCAATCAGTGTACTGTGATATGCTGCTGTCAGCACAGATTTGTGGCCTGCCTGAAGTACCAATTACCTTCCAATTTCTACAGTAAATTTATTTGGTAATGTGAGGTGCTGCAGCAATTTTTACGTGTCAGTAAAGATGGAAATAAATGTACTTTCTATTAGGCCTGTGTGAAGCTGCTAGTATTCACTTTGGATTTGGATATGGCCAATTTGGGGGACAGTGATTCAATTCGGTGATTCAAATCACTGTCCTGAATCAATTTGGACAAATCTGATTTGGAGATTTGGCTGCTGCTGAATCTCCGAATCAGCCCAGGCCCATCCCCAGCTCACTCGCCCAACCCAGCAATGGCTGCCCTGCCCACCCCTACTCCTGCCACTTTGAAAAAAAAGCCCCAGGTCACCAGGTGTTGCTGGAGGGGGGGGGCGATCCCCACTGCCCCCCATTGCCCCATGTTGTGTGGGGGCTCTGTATGATCCCCCCGACTGCCCCCGCACTGTCCTAGTCCCCCGCCCCCACCCACATGGCTGCCCCACCCACCCCATCTCCAGCCCTTTAAGAAAAAAAAAAGAGAAAAACCCTTGCACTCACCATTCCTGCCCAGTGGGGGGCGATCCCCGCTGCCTCCTGCTGCCCTGCACGATGTGGCAGGCTCTTCCATGAGCCCCCTGAAGCCCTGAGGCCACTAAAGGAGCAGTGATTCCAGGGGTTTTTCTTGTTTGTTTTTTTTCTTATACGGCCAGAGCTTGGGCAGGCGGGGCAGCCATGGGGGGCCTCAGGGAGCAAGAAGGGGGGTCAGGGGATCATGCAAAGCCCCCCATGCAGTGTGGGACAGTGGGGGGCAACAGGGATCACCCCCCTGCCCAGCAGCACCTGGTGAGTGGGGCTTTTTTTTAAAGCACCGGGAGCTAGGCCAGGTGGGACAGTCATGGTGGGGGGGATGGGGGAGCGGCCGTGGGTCAGGGGGTGGGGGAGCAGGCAGGGGATGGGGGCTGGCAGAGATCCCCCCGTGGTCCCCTCTCCCCTCCTTCATCCCCCGCCTCCCCCACCCTTACTTACCAGCTCCAAGTCTGGCTGCAGCTCCCTGCTGCAGCCACCAGGGACTATCTGAATAATCAAAGCTCTCCACATTTTTTCCAAAGATTTGGAGAGCTTCGAATCAATTCAGACCTTTTAATTGGTCCCCCAATTCGATTCGTATCTCCTCCAAATTGAGCTGAATCTCCTCTGAATTGAATCAGCACCCAAAGCTTCACACAGCCCTACTTTCTATCATGTCTGGAAATAAATTTTGTAAATAAAGTAAAATATAAAGAGGGAATCTCTGGGATTTGTGCATGTAAAGTCAATTGGTATTTTTGTTTCTTTGTTATTTCTACCCAATGATGATTCCCATGAAGGCTGATTTTTTTCTGGCATGTTAGAACAAAATACTATCTGTGCACTTTGAAAAAGAAAGATCTCTTTAAGGCTAGGGATAGACATTACACATAAACCAGTGTAAGTGATCAAGAACTGATTTAAACCTGTAACAGAACAGACATTCAGTGCACATAATCCATTTTGAAAATGGCTGAAACTGGTTTGAGATAAACTTGGTTGAATGTAGTATCAGATTTAACTGATTTGGGTCAAACCAGTTTATGCAATGTCTTTCCCAGGCCCCTTCCTGGTTTAACTTAAACCAGAGTCCCCCAGTATCCCCAGATGCTTTGCACCTGTAGGCAGGCCTCTCTGCTCCAAAGAGCTGGGTAGCCCCTCCCTTCTGCTCCCTGGCTAGAGCTCCAGCAGAGACTGCAGGCACAGCAGTGTCTGCCTGGCTTCCCTCTGCTCCCCACACTTCCCACTATTCCCTGCTCAAGCAAGGATTCCCCCCTCCAGGCTGTAGGGGTGCACCCAGCATGTGGTATGCTAGTCTGCGTAAGGCAGACAGGACAGTGTCTGTTTAGGGCTTTTTAGAGCTAAAAGAAGAGCTTGAACTAATGAGAAAAGCTTTAGTTTTCTTGGTAGGCTGATAAACACTGTGTAAATTCTCTGCTGTGTAAATAAATGCTGTGTAACTCCCTGCTGATCAGGGAGGGGCGGGGGGGGGGCCTCCCGAATCAGAGCATCCTGATGCGGCCTGGTCATGCCCCTTCTCAGTTCAGCACTATGGAAGGGATGGGAGGGCTGCTCTAGTGCTCCCCTCCCCCCCCGCCCCCGGCTTCTAGCCTGAGCCACTGCAGGCATGTGCCAGCATTTATTCAGTCCAGAGGGAATGTCTGTGTGGTTACAAACTTATTTAGCCTAGCCAAGTTAGACTAACCTGCAAATATTGAATCAATTCAGGCTTAGGCTTTTTTAATGTCTGTCCCTAGGCTAAATAACTGAAAAAATGAAGATAGTACTATTTAACATCAGGTGATATATAGAAGGACATGATCTACAACAAATACTTTGGAGGTAGTCTGAGTTTAATTTTTCCCTCTGTATAGAGCAGTGCAAGTCCTCTAAATTCACTGGTCTTACCCCTGACTTGTACCAATGCAAGTAAGAGGACAATTAGGGTACCTACAGCTACCTACATATTAAAGTGGATGCCATACTACAACTGCTATTGTTTCAATGTATATTGTCAATTTGAAAATCATGCAGTAGAAACAAACATCTTTATCTTATTAATACCATCTGAGATTATAAAAGGAACAAAATAATAAAAATCCAAATAATTTGTCATTATTTCTGTTCCTTTATTTACATCTTGCATTTTCTCAGGACTGACAATGAAAAAACAAACCAGTCCATTTCACTTTTGTCAAAAATAACTTTCAGATTCTTCCTGCTGCACAGTCCAGATTTAAAATAAATGTGTAAGGGGACACTAGTTTGTTTATAAGCACCTGATATGTGGGGCTTTTAAATATGTTCAAAGATTTATGTTGATCTTAGGTTCTTTAAAACTTTACCATTAAGGTTTTAAATTTGAGGCCAAGTTAAATAGACAATATTCCCTTGGAAGATGCCAAATTGTTTCAGTTATAGCTCTTATTTACAGGTATGCATAACTGTGGGGAGAAAAATGCACTCTTCTGGCTGAGATTTTTCTGTTTGATTTCTGCTTATGCATAATTTTTAAATTACTTTTTGCTAATATTAACCACGAGATTCAAGTCTTTCAGTGTGAAGGATGATGGCAAAAGCCTCTTTTTGATTAGAGAGAAGCTCCTGTACTTTTGTAAAAGGGCGACAGTCAAAATGGCTACTGTGACAGACTAGCTGGTAGTGATTTAGCCCAGGGGTTTTGAAAGGGTAAACGATGATTGGAGGGTTTGGGATTCCCTTTCCTCACCAATCAGGCCCCAGAGACTCACCCTCCATGTCCCCTGATTGGCCTCTTGGGTCACCTGGGAGGGGATAAAAGGGGCAGCACAGTTGACTCAGGAGAGACCAGTGAGGGACCACAAGGAAAGAGTTTCGAAGAGCTGGTAAAGAGCTGGGCCAGCGGGGTCATAGAATCATAGAATCATAGAAGTAGGGTCGGAAGGGACCTTGTAGATCTTCAAGTCCGACCCCCTGCCTGGGCAGGAGGAAACTGGGCTCAAATGACCCCAGCCAGATAGGCATTGAGCCGCTTCTTAAAGATCCCCAGGTTAGGAACCAGCACCACTTCCCTTGGAAGTTGGTTCCAGATCCTAGCCACCCTAACTGTGAAGTAGTTCCTACGGATGTCTAATCTGAACCTACTCTCCAACAACTTGTGGCCGTTATTTCCTTGTTATCCCGGGGGGCGCAAGGGGAAACAAGGTCTTCCCCAAACCCTTCTGGTCCCCACTAGTGAGTTTATAGATAGTCACCAGGTCCCCCCTCAGCCTTCTCTTGTGAAGGCTGAACAGGTTCAGGTCCTGTAGCCTCTCATTGTAGGGTCTGCCCTGCTGTCCCCGGATCATGTGGGTGGCCCTCCTCTGGAGCCTCTCAATGTTGTCCACATCCCTCTTGAAGTGGGGTGCCCAGAACTGGACACAGTATTCCAGCTGTGGCCTGACCAGTGTCGCATAGAGGGGGAGGATCACCTCCTTGCACCTACTTGAGATGCACCTGTGGATGCACGATAGGGTCCAGTTAGTCCTGCAGACCGTGACCTCGCATTGTCGGCCCATGTTCATCTTGGAGTCAATGATGACTCCAAGAGCCCTTTCTGCCTCTGTGCTCTCAAGAAGGGAGTTTCCCATCTTATAAGTGTGCTGCTGGTTACTACTGCCCGAGTGCAGCAGTATGCACTTGTCAGAATTGAAACACATCCTGTTTTTGTTAGCCCACCTCTGCAACCTATCCAGGTCTTTCTGCAGTCTTTCCCTCCCTACTAGCGTGCCCACCTCACCACAAATTTTGGTATCATCAGCAAATTTGAACAGGCTGCTTTTCACCCCATCGTCCAAATCGCTGATAAAGAAATTGAACAGTGCGGGCCCAAGGACCGAGCCCTGGGGGACTCTGCTGTCCACTTCCCCCCAGGTCAAATATGACCCATGCACCACCACCCTCTGAGCACTACCCTTCAGCCAATTTGCAATCCATCTGACTGTGTAGGCATCAATGCCACAGTCGCCTAGTTTTTTAATGAGGATGGGGTGGTCGACAGTGTCAAAGGCCTTGCTGAAGTCCAGAAAGACTACATCCACGGCGACACCTGCATCCAATGCTTTTGTGACCTGATTGTAAAAGGCAATCAGGTTGGTCTGACATGACCTGCCCCAATGAAACCGTGCTGGTTGCCCTTGAGCATCATCCCCGATGCCAGCCCATCACAGATGTGCTCCTTGATGATCTTCTCAAAGAGTTTCCCCAGGATTGAGGTAAGACTGATGGGCCTATAGTTGCCCGGGTCCTCCCTCCTCCCTTTCTTAAAGATGGGGACCACATTGGCTATCCTCCAATCATCTGGCACCTGGCCTGAGCACCACAAGCGCTCGTAAAGCTGTGCCAAGGGCCCTGCAATAACCCCTGCTAGCTCCCTCAACACCCTGGGGTGGAGAGCATCTAGACCTGCTGACTTGAACACGTCCAGCCCCTCCAGAAGCACTCTAACCAGGTCCTCCTCAACCTTAGGTCTTGAGGCGTTCTCCTCGAGTCCGTCTTGAATCACGGTAGGGGAGTCCCGGTCCCTGCACAAGAAAACGGAGGTGAAGAATTTGTTAAAGAGGTCTGCCTTCTCCTCTGGTGCAACCACCAGATTGCCCAGCGTATCTTGCAGGGGCCCCACATTTCCCAGTGCCTTCTTCATCTTCCCTATATATTTGAAAAAGGACTTTTTATTATCTTTGATCTTGGATGCTAGTCCTAGCTCTATGTTTGCCTTAGTGTGAGAGCAGTTGCCCCAGAAGAGCCTGAAGGAGTGGGACCTGCAGGCAGCAGTTGGACCCTCAGCAGCACGGCATGCAACTGGCAGGAGAGGCTCCCTGCTAGGCTCCAGGATCCCCTACAAGAGGCTGCAGCCAGTAGGAGAGGCTCCCCAGATCCAGCAAAGATCTGAGCAGCGACCTGAGAGGTTCCCAGCTCTACTTTGAGCTCTTCCAATAAGAGGCCAGGAAGCTCAAGGTGAGGCCGGGGCTCCAGGAAGGTTAAGACCCATAGCAGCTTAGAGTGGTACTGGTAGCTGTGTGGTAGAGTTTCTACCTGCCATGTAGGAGGTTCAAGTCCCAGCTGTGATGACTTAGGGTAAGTGAAGTGACAGAGAGAAATGGCTTGTTGCAGTGGAAAGAAGTCATTGTGTTGTCCTTCTTCCCCCCTCCCGGTACCTAGGCCCTATATTCCTTGTTATTTGACATTTTGTACCTTTTATATTTTGCCCACCAGTATTGTTTGTTCCGCTGTTCGTGTTTTATATTTTATTAACCCTGTCTTTTGTCAACTGGATGAATATGTCTATGATTGTAAGTGTCTAACCTTTATTGAATTCTGCCCCTCAGGGCGTTGTAGTGTACCCTATACCCCCTGGTTTATATTGATTATGTTCCCATTACTGTTCTCTCATTAAAAAGTACATGGTTAAGTCCCCATTAGTGATCTGGCTCTGCTCTATAGGGGGAAGAGGGTCCCTACACCTCTCACAGTGCTTGTGCACCTGCTCTGATCCCTTCAATTGGAGAGGGGGTACCTCTTGGAGTACCGCCTGGGTTACAGCTACAGTTCAGAATTTTATTGTGGCATAGAAATAGTCCGCATTGAGGTACAGAAAATAAGCTCAAACTGGTTTTGATTTGTCTAAGTCATGAGCATTTAAAAATTGCCCATTGAGCATACACGATAGAGATTTTTGCTAAGGTTGTTAAGTGCATGCCAGAAGATTGATGGGCCGCATGTCCATATATCAGAAGTTCTCATCAGCACTAGGAATTCATTTCTCAAAAGCTTGCACACATGCAGTTGTCCATTGAGGGAGGGCTTATCTGGGGAAGGTGAGATGCTTTCAACTTCTGGAACCACTTTTTTCATAGGTTCCGCAGAGGGAACCTACTTATATTCTGTAGCTATTGTTGCTGAAAGTTCCTGTGTTCATGTTTTCTATTGGAATTTCAGTTCATTTACTATAATCAACTGGTGAAGGTATATACATACAAAGATGGACAGGACAGCCTACTATGTAGCTTACTGCAGCACACATAACCTAGGGTATGGGCATAAATTCACTTTGATCAGTTTCAAACAGGGAGGGGAAACTACTGCTTGGGAGGCCATGGTACCCTGTTACACTCTACCTGCTACATGTGCATGAGCCTGTAGCAACAAAATCTTAGAATCATAGAAAATTAGAGCAGGAAGGGACCTCAGGAGGTCTAGTTCAACCCCCTGCTCAAAGCAGGACCATCCCCAACATGATTATTCTAGGCAGGGCTTTATCAAGTCAAACCTTAAAAACCTCCAAGGATGGAGATTTCACCACCTCTGTAGGTAACCCATTCCAGTGCTTCACTACTATCCTAGTGAGAGAGTTTTTTTTCCTAATATCCAACCAAAATCTCCCTTGCTACAACTTTTGCTCTTTGTTCTGTCATCTGCTACCACTGAGAACAGTGAGCTAAACCACCCCAACAATAATGCTGAGTGAAGCAGGGTTAAACATGCAAATGTAGCAGACAGTGTAACAGCTGCTGCATGGTACAGAGCAGCTGCTCCCCCTCCCCTTTTGAAACTGCTCAAGTGAAATGAATGTTTCTGGCTACCCCTCCTTTACCCCTTTCAATATTCCTAGTATTGTCTTGAGCAACATTTTTTTCACTTCTCTGGGGTTTGGGCTACTTTGAATCTGGTCACAGAGCACTGTTCAGCAAATTGTTTTCTGGGTACTTTGCCCTCACTAGAAGCAATGGTCCATTTCATTGACCCTGGGGAAGGATTAGGCGATTAGTTATGAATTGGTTATACTTAGTGCATGTGAGGAGCCGTGCTAAGCAGATAGTATATGGAGCAGGGAGCTGACATTTCTTATACAGAAACATTCTGGAGGCTGGGGACCTCCGTGAGTGGCTGTTTTAACAGAGCAACCAACTCCGGTCCTATGAACCCCCAAAATTATTATTTTATCTTTAAGGATGCGGAGAAAGCCCAAAGCCTTGCTCTAGCTAAAGCAGGAAATTATTGAAGGAAATCCTATGCCTTGTATTAAACAGGAGGTAAGACTAAATAGTTACAATTTTTTTTCGGGCTTTGTAAGCTATGAAGCTTGTGCACACAGTGCTCATTCCTGCAGTTTATCTTATTTAATTCCATACCCATTTGACTTCCAATGCTTCTGCTTCAGACTTTATAGTGGGACACAGAGATCCCAGCATAGGGTCTGGCTCATCCTGATTCTGGCCTAGACACTTGCACTGGTGTGCTCTCCTCTTCCTTGTTTTATCTTTCACATTGGGAGATGCACTATGATTATCCTGATGTTTGCCTCAAACCAATTTGCAGCATGGTCTTAAAACAGCTTATTCTGAGGTGGAATCCAACAGCACTTTGGTTGGGCACAAAGATGTAAAATGTGGGGAGCCCAGGTCAAATAAAAACCTCCCTAAAAACTTAGCTTGGGTCCAGAATGAAAACAGAAATTTGTCCAGAGGTGACTTCTACAAGGTAACAGTGGGATGTCTACATGTGTGCTTTAATGCGTAGTAGACTATTTTAGTGAACATTAAAGCATAACATAAAAAACTGTAACATTATTCTAATGCACAGTAAAATAGTCTACTATGCATTAAGCATCACTAGAAAAGTGTGCAAATGCAATACTGTGCATTAGTGCAACCTAATGCATATTAATTTAGTATCTCACATTAGAGGTACTAAATTTAATGTGCAGTAGAAAAGGCACATAAATGCACATGTAGACATGCCCAATGTTACTCTAGGATAGTACAAACAGAACTGATTTTACTGCAATAGCAGAAACTGTATTTATGGGAATCCAAAGTGAGGTTTTTCCCCCCAATCAACCTAGGGGGTGCGGGGGAAGCTTCATTGTGGATTTGAGTACTGGTCTGGGGTGGGTAGCAGTTCAACTCTGGCTTCATCCCTAGGCTAAAGGCCAAAGCAAGAGCTGAACCTCTGCCTGGCTCTGCTGCAGCTTACCCTCAGCTCTGCCTCCAGCCTCAATCCAGCCAGGTCAGGAGCAACTGCTGCTGCCACAGGTAAAACAATAGGAACATAGAACAAGAGGAACCTTCCTGACTCAGAGTCCAGTCCTTGCTATAACAAGCAACCACATCATGTAGTCACTTCCATAAAGTGATAAAACGTGTTCTTATTAGAAGGCTATTCCAAAAATCTCTGTTCACTGCGGGTTATAAATCTAATGTCAAACCTGAAGTCAGGCATAGCTAATTTATGTCTATTTGTTCTTGTCCCAGCATTATCCATTAGCTTAAACGGCACTTCTCTCTCCCTGGTGCCTACCTCCCGAGGTGCTTGTAGATGACAGTCTCATCTCAGAATAATTTTGTTAGGCTAAACAAGACAAGCTCATCTTGTCTCTTCTACAATAGGTTCTCCATTCCTCTCATCATCCTTTCAGCCATTCTATGCACCTGTTCAACTTTGAACTTACCTTTCTTTAACAGGTGACCAAAATTATGCACAATAATTTCACCAAGACCTTTATCAGTTGACATTATTAATACTATTTCAAGCATTAACACTTCCCTCTCTGTATTGGGAACTTTTTCTCAGACATCCAAAGATAACAATTGCTTTGTTTACAGTCATATTACACTAGAAGCTCATAGTCATCCTGTAATCAGTTAGTTCACTCAGGTCTTTCTCTTATTATTTGAGAAGGTCACTAGTTGGAAATATAACAGAAATTGTTATTATTAATCCATAAGAGCATGACCTTCCACTTCTATTTTATCCCATTTCTACTACTTCATTCTTCATTCAGTTCTTCCAGTATGATATCCCAGTCCTAGGACCTACTGGGGATGCTACTCAGCTTTGTTTTCAGGAATTGTCACTAGCCTATTCCTACATGTTGTGACAAGGTCATTAATGAAAATATTAAATAAGAGTATCCTAAAAGCAACTCCACTAGTAAACTACCTGCATTCCAATGCTTCAACAAAACCTACCGTCATCTCCATTTTAACCAGTTTCTTCTCTACATTACAACTCCTAAAGTACAGTTTTCCCCCAGCTAACTAATGATGATTTCCCATTTCACACTCTATCAAATCCTTTACTGAAGTGCAAAAACTCGGTTTTACTGTATTCCTTTTTTATAAAAACCAGTTATTTTATCAAAGAAATACAACAAATTAGTCTGATACCTGGCAGATGCCCTTAATAAACACATTGCATTTCATTCCCATTGTCACATGATATCACTTTTTGATTTGGCAGATTTATTAAAAGTCTTTGCTCTGGACTTCCAATTTCATGTATCAGTTCTTTCATTATTCTGGGATCGTGATTCTCTTATCTACTTGAGCACACTGAAGGAAGCCAGTGTATATAGGCAGTAGGATCCACTGAGGCAAGACTAGAGCTGATGAGGGAACTGCAGAAATGGGGACAAGGGGCTGATTTGTTGCAGAGCTGGAGGATGGGCAGAACTGATGTGGTGGCTGAGCATCAGGACTGATCCAAAGGCTGCAACACAGAATTCTGCAGGCACAGAATTAATAGTAACAAGCAGGTGTGAAGAAAAGGGTTCCCAGAGCAGAGAGCCAAAATACTCAGCCCAGGCCCAACAGGGTATAAAAGGAGACTCTCCAAGCAACTAGGGAGCTGGCAAACAAGGGATGCAAACAGATGGTGGGGGCAAGAGCAGGAAGGGGGAGAGAAACCAGGCACTAAATCCTGCCCAGGGAAAGTAAGTGATTCTGCTGCCTGTGCCTTTGGTTTGCTGAATGTTTGTTTCGTGGAGTGTGTGTGTTTGGCGCATGTGCTCTGAGAAGCTGGGAGTGATTGCTGACTGCTGAGTGGGCCGCCAGAAGCCCTAACAGAGGGGCAGAGCCAGTCCAGGTCCAACAGGGTATAAAAGGAGACTCATAAACAGGGTAAGCAGTTTGCAGGAAGTTCACAGGCTAGTTCTGAAGCCAGTTCATGGCCCTTGCTCCCCTTTTTTTGAGAGGCAAGCCTTTAGCTTGGTGTGGAAAGAGAGAGAGGCAGAACTAAGTCACAAAAAGAAAGCTTATAAGAAGTGGAAACTTAGACAAATTACTAGGGAAGAATACAAGAGCATTGCTCAGGCATGCAGCAATGAAGTCAGGAAGGCCAAAGTGCAATTGGAATTGCAGCTAGCAAGGGATATGAAGGGTGACAAGAAGGATTTCTACAAGTATGTCAGTAGCAAGAAGAGGATAGGGGAAAGTGTGTGGGAGGCAACCTTGTGACTGAGTGTAGAAAATGCTGAAGTGCTTGATGTTTTTTTTGCCTCAGTCTTCATAGGCAAGGTCAGCTCTCAGACTACTATCCCAGGCAGTACAGTTTGGGGAGGAGGTGAGCAGCTCTTAGTGCTGAAAGAACAGGTTAGGGACTACTTGGTAAAGCTGGATGTGTACAAGTCCATGGGGCCGGATGGGATGCACCCAAGGGTGCTGAGGCAGGTGGCTGATGTGATTGCAGAGCCATTGGCCATCATCTCTGAAAACTCATGGCATTCAGGAGAGGTCGTGGATGATTGGGAAAGGGAAAACATAGTGCCCATATTTAAGAAAGGGAAGAAGGAGGATCCAGGGAACTACAGACCAGTCAGCCTCACCTCAGTCCCTGGAAAAATCATGGAGTAGATCCTCAAGGAATCCATTTCTAAGCACTTGGAGGAGCAGAAGGTGATTAGGAACAGTCCGCATGGATTCACCAGGGGCAAGTCATACCTGACCAACTTGACTGCCTTCTGTGACAAGGTGACTGGTTCTGTGGATGTGAGGAGACTTGTGGATGTGGTGTACCTTGATTTTAGCAAGGCTTTTGATACGGTCTCCCACAACATTCTTGCAAGCAAGCTAAGGCTGGATGAATGGACTCTGAGATGGATACAAAACTGGCTGGAGCATCAGGCTCAGAGTAGTAATCAATGGTTCAATGTCCAGTTGGCAGCTGGTATCAAGTGGAGTGCCCTAGGGGTCAGTCCTGTGGCCGGTTTTGTTCAATATCTTCATCAATGACCCGGGAGATGGCATAGAGTAGTGCACCCTCATCAAGTTTGCAGATGACACCAAGCTGAGGGGAACAGTAGATATGCTGGAGGATAGGGCTAGGATTCAGAGTGATTTAGACAAATTGGAGGATTGGGCCAAAAGAAATCTCATGAGGTTCAGAAAGGACAAGTGCAAAGTCCTGCACTTAGAATGGAATAATCCCAGGAACCAGAACAGGCTAGGGGTTGGCTGGCTAGGCAGTAGCTCTGCAGAAAAGGACCTGGGGGTTGCAGTGAACAATAAGCTGAGTATAAGTCAGCAGTGTTCTTGTTGCAAAGAAGGCTAACAGCATTCTGGGCTGCACTGGTAGGTGTTTCCAGTAGGTCAAGGAAAGTAATTATTCCCTTCTATTCAGCACTGGTGAGGCTACATCTGAAGTACTGTATTCAGCTCTGGGCCCCCCACTACAGACAGGATACAGACAAATTGGAGAGAATCCAGTGGAGGGCAACAAAAATGGTGAGGGGGCTGAGGGACATGACTTATGAGGAAAGACTGAGGGAACAGGGCTTATTTAGTCTAAAGAAGGGGATTTAATAGCAGTCTTCAACTACCTGAAGGGGGGTTTGAAAGAGGGTGGAGCTAGACTGTTCTCAGTGGTGGCAGATGACAAAACAAGGAGCAAAAGTCACAACTTGCAGCACGGGAAGTTTAGGTTAGATAGGGCTATGAAGCTATGAAACAGATCAATGGCCCAGTTATGTGAGCTGAAATGAAAATAAAAGGAAGAGCTGCTTTTTAAGAAGTCTACTTTTACCTAGAGACCTGACATCCAGCTGGCCTTAACTTGGAAAGAAACAATAGAGACGTTATCCCTTTGGCAACAGGAGATTTGAAGAGTCAGAGCTTAATTAATAAGATCCTAACTTCCAGTCTCAGGAAACATTCCTTACAAGAAAAAGGAATGATACAAATGCTTCATTCTAATGCAAAGAAAGGAACTCGGGTGCCTCTGCAGTCCTAATGGCTGTAGTTGTAGGCCAAGAATCAGAGAACCAACTAATAAGCAAAGTGTGGTATCTTTTCCAGCTGCTTTGTGGGTGGCTATGTGCACTGAGATCAATTAAAAGAACAGTGTGGAGCCAGTTGACATCTTGAAAGCATGCTGGAAAAACAGTTGTGTGAAAGTTTGTTAAATAGTTCACTTGCTGAAGTCATCACCCCATTTAACCTCCTCCAAACTTTTAAAAAACTTAAACCAAGAGGCAGAAACCACCTCCTCTGTGAGGTGTTACAAAAGCTCTGATTCATGGTGACAACATGACACTGGTGAGACAGCTCAGAGCGAGAATGTGGCAGAGTGTTGTCTGAAAGGCCATGATGCACTCTGAGCATTGCAGCAGGAAAGCCCTACTGTTGACAGTATCAAAAAGTTACATGGGAGATCACAAAGAATTAATGATGATAGAATGCCAGGATCCATCTGTGAGAGAAGGTCAGTGGAACTACATATGAAAATCATTGTCTAGGAGACTGATCAATATATTAATTTGTGAGAAAAGGTTCTCGTCGTTTCATAGAAACAATCAAACCCACCCTGCTTACCAGAGATGGTAGGAAGACAAAACTCTGGCTTAAACTTGCTTCAACCTCCAGTTAAATCTCAAAATGAACAGAGTATAATATTCCCCTGCATCCCTGAATTTGCCTTCATAGTTTAAGAGATGCAAGCTAAAAGCATGACAAATGGTTTTGCCCTGGGAACACCTATCCAGCAATCTGCCAGCATCAGACGTGGTTGCATTACGTGGGGTTTGACTAGAGTGTAGCCTGTGCCTGTATCCAGCCTTTTTTGGAATGCTTCTTCATTAACTTCATTATGGGTTGGACAGTTCTGTTCTCCTTAGGACAGAGTAAAACATTTACTGGAGAACTCAGTAGCATGAACAGTGTATACCCCAGGTGAGCTGACTGTGCAGCCTTCTTCCCGAGGCTGTTACAAAATTAACTCCAAGTTCACGATAAAGGTGGCTTCCCCAGAACTATTCTTCATCTTGAAGAAATGTCTATGGAGTCTTTAAAGTCAGGGCATGGTCAGGTTTCATATCCTTTCCTACAGGCAATACCTAAGGCACCACAGTGTCCTGCCATGGTGTTATAAAGGACAATAATTCCTTTGAGAAGAGTATGAAACCTGATTCATTACATTATTCCCTACAGCATCCTGGGTTCCCTGGATCTTGTTTTGATGGTGAAGTAAAACAAAAAGTGAAGAAAAAAGAATTAGACCGGGGCGGTCAAAATGGGATCCAGCCAGCAGCCAGATTCCATTTCCCAGCAGCCTCTGCCTGCATGACTGGAGCCAGTCTCCACAGAGACCCCAGCCCCAGCTGTGTGGGAAAGCTGGAGGCTGGGGTTGACATGGAGACCAGCTGCAGCCACACTGGCAGCACACACAGCGGAGCAGGGCATGGGGCTGTTCCAGAGCCGCTAAGATCTTGTGATGGGGCAGCTTGCTCCAGAACCAGGGCAGAGCCACAATCTGTAGCCTGCATGGTCTGGGCAAGGGCGAACAAGCAGAGGATCATGGCTCTGTCCCAGCTCCTTGCAATGGTGACAGCCTGGTCTGGAGTGGGGGCAAAGCCACAATCCCCTGCTTGCATGCTCCTTCCAGGAGCATGCAGGATACTGATCACAGCTCTACCCTGGCTCCTGAGCAAGCTGCCCCCATCACAAGTTCCCAGAAGCTCTGGAGCAGCCCCCTACCCTGCTCTGCCACGTGCACTGCCAGTATGGCTTTGGCTGGTCTCCATGGCAACCCCAGCCTTGAGCTTTCCCATGCAGTTGCGGCTGGGGTTTCCACTGAGACTGGCCCCAGCCATGTGCAGGGGTGGCTGGAAAATGGAATCCACTGCCAACCGGATCCAGCCAATGGGCTAGACTTTGCCTATCCCTGAATTAGGCTGTCTACTATTGCTTTAAGAGATGCAGAAGACGGGGTCCTGCACATGACAAGGGAATAAAAAGAAGGTGGGAAAAATGCTTCCAACCAAAATGTACCCATCTCTGCTTTTCACAGCACAGACCAGAAAGAATGTTTGCAGGAAGCTGGCTCAAGTTAAAAAAAAAATCATTGTGGTTTGTTATGTCTTTAGGGAAAAAGAAAACAAAGGTTTGTCCACATTTGAAAGTTAAATCAGTATAAGGTCAGCTGTGAATGTAAAATGTAGTAGCTGATCTTGAATAATGTCATGTATAGACAAGCTCAAGATACATTGTTAATACAAGACTGTGAGAGAGAGAGAAACAGAATGAAGGAGAGACAAGCAGAGTGAGAGAAGAGAAACTGACAGCTAGATGAAGGAAAGAAATGATAATAGGGCTAGGGAAACAAATTACACAGAAGCGCTATGTACAGACAGTCAAAAATCCCATGGCTGAATCGATTCAGTCAATCTGTTAGTCTAAACTCCACAGATTAAATTGAAACAGAAGTTAACAGACATTTACCTTTGATTCAGTAAATGCAGCCACATGGCTGCAGTGGCTCAGACCAGAAGCCAGGGGCACTAGAGCACAGCTCTCTGGCTCTGTGTTCACTTCATCTTCCTGCTGCCTGCAAGGTCTCTGGGATTTTCAGTCCAGAATTACAGCAGCAGGACTCTGCAGGGTTGCTCATCCCTTCCTCTTCCTGCTTCCCCGTGCCTCTGGGATTTGTAGTCTACAGTTGTAGCCAACAGTAAGTTTGAGCAAAGGAAGGGGTATTTAACCCCACTCCCTGGCCCCAGACCTCAGCCGGGGTTTGCCTCAGGGGGGTAGTCTGCCCTCTTCCCTCCCTCTCCCCACCCGTAGACTGGGCTGTATCCCAAGCTGGGCTTGCCCCCACCCCCATACACCTTTGACAGCCAGCTCTCAGTGCTTCAGCTAAGGAGCAAAGGGGCAGGGCCAGACCTGCTCTCTGGAGCAGACAGCCCAGTGCAGCCCAGGCCTGGAAAGCATGATGGGATGCTGGGGGACTGTGATTTGACTTGAACCAGGAAGGGGTCTGGGACAGAAGTTTCATAAACCAGTTTCATCCAAATTAGTTAAGTTTTTAATACTACATTCAACCAGGTTTATCTTAAACCAGTTTCAGCCATTATGAATCTGGTTTATGTGCACTGAGCTTCTATTCTGTTATAGGTTTAAACCAGTTTAAGATCACTTAAACCGGTTTAAGTGTAACTTCTGTCCCTAGCCAAACTGATATAAGTGACTGGAAACCAGTTCAGACCTATAACACAGCAGAAGTTTAGTGCACATAAACTGCTTTCAAAATAGCCAAAACTGTTTTAAGACAAACTTGGATGGATGTAGTATCAGACTCAACTGATTTTAGGTTAAAATCAGTTTATTGAACTTCTGTCCAGATCCCCTTCAGATTCAAGTTAATGCACAGTTCCTCAGCCTCCCAAGATGCTTTGCACCTCCCCTGCAAGTTCCCCCTTGCAGGTTGGGTGGGCTAGCCTTGGTCCAAGCTGTCTGCTCCAGCTAAGCAAGAAGGCATGTCTGGGCCACTACAAGCATGTGGCTGCTTTTCTGGAATCAAAAGTGAATGCCTGTTCACTTGCTTATTGGCTCAATCTGTGCATCTTAACTAACCTATAAAGATTTAATGAATTCAGCCTCAGCCTTTTTGACTGTATGCTTAGCCTAAGGGACAGGTGAGCTACAGCAAAATCAGTGATCCACGTGAAAAACAGGTAGGTAGGTAGAAAGAAAGGAAATATCCACACTACAACATTTTGAAAGGATCTGTAATCAAATTACAGCATGGTAGGCCTTTGCCCTGATATGCGTCTCCACACAACATTCTTTGGCACAGTTCCTAGCTGCACCTGTGCCCATTTCTTCAAGCTCTTGGCAGAGGCCTACCACAAAGTCCTCAGACAACAATAAGTCTAGCAGAGTTCTGTGTAGCAACTAGCGAGCTGCTGTGCAAATAGGAACTAGAGGCAAGGAAAGGTTACTCCTCACTGTCTTCAGGAACAGGGGAAGTGACTAGAATGCACAGGAGAAGTGGAATCAAGAGCCCTGCACTGTTTGTACTTCTTATCATGGCAGCTATGTGATTTTGGTTTAAGAAACGTGACTTCGGAGGTGCTCAACCTAGTGCCTAGACAGACTATGACCTTTATTTGTTATTCAGTTTTGCCAAGAATTCTAGCCATGGCTTTTCATTAATCCTAGCCTGCCCTTTGCAGGAATTTTATCTATCACTGCTTGTACTTTTGAACTCAGCAAAAAGAAATGTCCAAGTTATGGAGCTTAATATGTCATGGGTGTGAGCGTACAATATGGGCCAGAAGCACTGGAAGCACAAGGAACTTGAAGGGTGTCAGTGGCACAAGGAGAACAGGGGGCTTCCAGCAGGCAGAGCCCTGGAGATTCAGGGAGAACATAGATGGAAGGTAAGGGAAACAGGGAACAGAGAGGTAGCAGGAATCACAAAAAGTGTTGGTAGAGAAGTTGTAGGGGCACAGAGAAAACTTGCAGCGGAGATGGGAAATGTTGAGTTGAGAAGGCTGAAAGACTGGATATCTGTACTTCAGCTTTTCAGTATTGGTACCTCTGTGATCTCAAATTCACCTCAGCTCTCTTCAGAAGCCTCTACATCAAAAGGAATTGGCATATTCGGTATGGGATATGGATGGCCAGGAGCAGTTACATCACAAAAAACACTGCAGTAGCATAATGACAAGCATCTTTCCTCCAGGCTTCTCAGGAACTATTCCTCCTCCCTCCTAAAAATCAATCAGCATGCTAGCATGAATGTGTCTAGGCAGAGGGATCCAAGTTCTCATTTTCCAGTCTCAGTGTGCCTTCACTGCTATTCAAAACTGCCCTGAAGGCCTGTGTCTAGCCAGCATACACTGGCCATCTATACTGAAAATGATTTACCTCACTCTCTGGCAGCAGTTCATTCCAACCCCAGAAGCTTTCCAAAGGGACAATTTCCTACTTCTCATCCAGCTTTCCCTGCAGCCTCTTCAGAACCCACCTGGGTGCTGCAGGCTGAAAAGTGGCAGCAGACCCACAGTTCCCTCTTCCTGACATCTAGCTGTTCTGCACTCCACTTGCAGCCTCTTCCACCCAAAATTAGTGTCAGGGTCAGTTGTAAATAGCCATGCAGATATGCCCTCAGACTTCTTCCTGTCAGTACCTCATCTACCAGAGATTATCAAGACCTATTTGCCAGCAAGAGATGCATGAATCAGGCAGGCTTCTTCACCACTGAACAAAAGACCAATATTAGTTCAACCTTGGGCAAGCCCTTTCTGATCTGTGTGCAGGTAAGAACTGGGTTTTCTCTCTAGATGGAACAATATTGTGGTATCCACAAGACACCCTGGCAACACAGCCTCATTACAGAAGCATCTGAAAATAATCTGGGGAAGACAAGGAACAATGGATACAAACTCCTGGAAGGCCACTTCAGGCTCAATTCCAGGAAAAACTCTTTCACAGTCAGGGTGTCCAGACTGTGGAATAAACTTCCTCCAGTGGTAGTGCAGTCACCTGCACTGGAAATCTTCAAAAGAAGACTGGACAGTCACCTCACTGGGCTCACTTGACCCCAGTTGTCTTTTCCTGCCGAGTGCAGGGGGACTGGACCCAAATGATCTACAAGGTCCCTTCTAGCCCCTAACAATCTATGAATCTATAAATGTCAAAATGGACTCAATGGGTATGTCCAGATGAGCATGGCCATGTGGTATGTGGCACTGCAAACACATCTGCAGTAGGGCTGTGCAAAGCTTCAGTCCCTGATTCGATTCAGCGGATATTCGGCCCAATTCAGTGGCCAAATCTCCAAATCCAAATCGAATCAGAGGACCCTTTAATTTCTCTGAATTGAATCGGAACCCTCCGAATCAATTTGGAAAGATTCGGATATTTGGACATAGAGACAGTTTTAAATGTTTTTTTCTACATACCTCTAGGTAGCAGGGGCTTGTGATCACTGCAGTGCTGGGGCACATGGAGTGTCCCACAGAAGCACGGAGGGCTCCCCTGCATGCTCGGCAGCAGACCCGGAAGTGGACCAGAAGCACTTCCAGTCTACTTCTGGGTCTACAGGGGAGCACGGTGCTGGCCCCAGCCTCCCCTACTGTTCCTGGGGTAATTCGCTACATGCCAAAGCACACATGGCACAGGCATTCCCTGGGGCCAAGTAGCTGCAGTGCAAGGTGCGTCACTGCTACTTGTCCTCGTGGAACCAACATCTGCATTCATCTGGATGTGGCCACTGTGTTCTGTTTACAACAAATTTGAACTAAGTTGAACTGTCCCCTTCCCCTCCCCTCTCTTAACTTACAACGTCACATCAAGCTGCTGCAATGCCTAGAGGTTCTTTGGCATGGGGTATAATCAGGAATCCTGCTTAATTTATTACTGCAGTTACTAACAAATGAGATCTGCTCTGCCATCCATGATGCTCAGCATTCACGGCATAAATCTATGAAAGGCCACCATTCCACAGGGCATGCATGACCCCGGGTAGTCAGAGCCACCTTGTAGCCTCATATCTGATTATAATTAAAGAGTCCAGTCCCAATGAGATGCCAAAGTCTGTTAGCATTTGCCATCAATAGGAGCTACTTGCAAAGCAGCAACAGTGATTAGCTCTTTCACCAAAGCAGATGATGCCTGTAGGCAAGTCCAAATGTATCAGACTCATACAGTGGAGAGGGCCAAATTTAATGCACTCCAATTATATTCTATGGGTTCTGCAATAAATTTAGAACTATAGACTACACTTAGTCCACAACACATCTCCCACTGCTGTTGAAGGTTCACATCTTTGTTTCTCTTTTTTTCTCCACCCTCCTTTTTTGTTTGTTTCTATGCTGCTTTGTGTACTCTTCTTTCTTCCCTTCGCATTTTCTTCCAAACTCCCAGGGCCTCATATGGGTTTCTCACCAATCATCTTTTCTCTCCCGTTTTCTAACCAATCAGCAATTAAATTGTTAACACTGAAATTTAAAGTGTCTTAATTAGTATGGCTGTTCCAAGGAAATGAATGGGGATGCCAAGCAAGTTATGGTATGAGCCTTTTAGAGGCTCAAGAAACGTGTATAGTACAAATAAAAAGGGGTACTAAGCAGTCCAATAAAAGCCCTGCATTGTTTAATAACAGAGTTAAGGAAGCCATCAAAGGCAAAAAAGCATCCTTCAGAAGACCTGCCCAAATGTGGAAAACAGGAAAATGCACAAACTCTGGCAGATCAGATGTAAAAGTGATTTCCAAAATAATTTTATTCACGGCCGATTATACCTATTTGTTTTTGTGTCACTGGTGTCCTTTAGATTCTCAGGGGATATCAAATGCATGAGGCTATGCCAGCTGGATAAGTGGTGTGGGGCCAGTCCATGGGGCAGATCGAGCCCACAGACTGGCCCCATATGCCAGAACCAGCACACAGGGTGGGGCCAGTGGGAACACTGCATGCCACACATGCCCTAGACCAGCCCCAGTCCTCTGCCACATGCAGCATACAGTGTGCAGGGCCAGGGCTGGAGCTGGTGTGAACTGTATGCAGCACATGAGCTGGTTTGGGGGACACTATCTGTAGTGCGCAGGTCTAGTCCACGATCGTGGGTAGCACCCTGGGCTGAATGATAACACTGTGTGAGCTGGATTTGGCCTGTGGTGCCAGATCTTTGATACCTCTGGCTTAAATAGATCTTCTTCCTGACTGCCACATGCTATTTACCTTAATATTCCATATTTATAGAGCAAGAGAGGCCGAATCATGATGCAAGGTGTGTGCAGCTCTTAGATAGTTTAAATACTACTCCTAAAGAAGGAAAAATAGCTTAATAAAAGCAGTCTTTGTCCCTCTCTCTCTTCATTTAACCACTTTCTGCCATAAGCGTTTACTTCCTCCCGTTGAACAAAGATCATCTATTTTCCTACATGTTCTATACTTAAGGAAAGAGGCACTCATACATTTTGATAGCTAGATGTTTGTTGGTTTCTAGGTAGAAACTACCCTCCATGTGGAAGCCTCACCCAGCCTAAAATCAGAGACTGATTTTTGCCAGATCAGGGTGCAAGGGTGCAGCAAAGGGGCCACATATGATCACTGGGGCTTGGACAAGAAACTAGAATTCTAGTTCAGTTCGGGTTTCAGCATCTGAGAGCCCCTCACCCCAGAACAGGCATGCAAGAAACCTAGGTTCTAGTCTGTGCTCTTACACCTAAGTATCCCTCATCCAAGCCCACTGGGATATACAGGCAGTGTTCCCCATCCTTCCCTCTCCCCACCTTGGTCTCCATAGCCCAATGAATATTTAGTTAGTTATTCAAATAATTCAATTATCACTGACAGGAGAAATAAAAAAGAGAGAGAGACCTGGCATTTTTCAGTTAAATTGATCAAAACATTCCAAACCAGTTCTACCTACCATTTTAGCTGTAGACAAGTAAAAGGATCCTAAAACCAAAACTCTTCCAACTTTTGGCATTCTTACAGCACAAATATTCACTGCTAATCTCTTGCAAACAAAAAGTGATCTGTAACAACAGTTCCACATAGTGTTAAAAGGAATAATTATGCATATGTGGCATCACTACTGCAAGTCTACTATGGCATTTGGCTTTAAGCCTGATATATTCCTCACATTTATGATGCAGTGTGTGAACAGTACAGTTTCTCTCTCTTGTACTCTTTTAATTATTCAAATGTTACTTCCTGTCCTAGGAAATTTTTGATCTATACTGCCATCCAGGAAGGACTTCTTAAAGTGCTATAAATTTTGAATTAAGGTACTCAGAAAGATTTGAGGCTCTTATGTCCAAAACTGCAATCCCAAGCCCTCTGCTCAGCACCTAAAATCACAACATGGCTCTGTTTGACCTTCACATTCCCTAGGAATGTAGAGTTCTGCATCTCATGAATGCCCAAAGCTTCATTCGTCTGGACAGTCAATCCCTGGCTCACACCTATGCCCAACTGGGATCCAAAAACTGGTGCATCTATGTTCTGGTAGGTATTTTCAGAACAGATTTAATTCAAGCCAATAGGAGCAGAATCTTTACAAACTGCAGTTGTGGACTCTTTCTTTAAACAGATGGCTTGAAAGAGGAGGGGATGATGCCCATCTTTTGTATAACGCTGTTCATTGATTAAAACACCCACCCAAGAAAGCACAAGAGTGAACATGACTCTACCCTAGTGATTAGAGTGCTTTGCAAGAGGCAAGTCCTAGGTTCCAGTCCCTGCTCCCATGACTGATTTTGTATTTTACATTAAATAGTTAAGTAGCTAATAGTTAATTAAAACGCATGAAAGTTCTGAAACAGGGACTGGAAGCCAGGCCTCTTCCTTATCCTGAGAGCCCTAAGGACTAGGCCACAGAAGCAGGCTCCCTTTTGTTCATTCCTTCTAACCTTCTTCCAATTCCTTCTGCCAGCGCACCATGCTGGTGCTCCCATGCCATGCAGTCCCCCCTCCACTGCGCCATGAGGACGCCCTATGCTGCTCAGTGGCAGCTTCCTACTCTGTAGTAGGTTCTTTTTGATCACCATTCTGATGCATCTAACTCTTCCCATGCAGTGCATGGGAAGCCAAAGCACCTAACTTGGGATTCTGCATCCTACCTAACAGGACCAGGTACTTGAACATTAGGTGCTGCAGGGCCAAACAATTTAGGCATCCAACAACCTTTTTTTTTGGACTTATTCCCAGGTCCAGGCTTTCTAAAGGGCTTTAGGGCTCTTCAGAATGAGAGATGCTATCTAAGTGTAAATTTCTTTTCATTAACAATGCTAACATGACTTACATGCAAACAAAAAGAGACTAAACTCCAGCCTTCAAAAAAACCCCATCTCTCTCTCTCTCTCTTTCTCTCTGTCTCTGAACCCTGCTTAGAGTAATTTAGAAAGGTAACTGCTGCTGAGCATGAACAAAATGTTCAAAATAAAACACACGGTGCAAAGCCATGAGACATCCATGCTGAGAAAAGAGGAAATGAAAGGAAATTCTTTGCACAGAAGAAACCAAACTCATAGGCTGAGCTTAACAGACTAGGCATAATAACAAATATAGTCAGCAGCAGTGAATTACATCTTCAACTCACCCAGCGATGTGTTCAATTACTGAGACGAGCGCTTCATGCAAAGCGAATAGCACAGTAAGTAATTAACTGTAGTGCAGATACTTTAAACTCAAGAGCAGCATGTTACATCCTGGCTGTCACCAGTTGTTCTGTAGAACAGAGGCTTTCATTTCAACTTGTTGAACATTGTGTTTCCTTAGATTTTCTGACTGAAGCACAAGCAGAAAAGTAGGACACCATAAAAATTTCAGGAAAAGAGACTGTCATCAATGTTTTTAGCCCAAGTTTAATAAGTGCTGTTTAGGAGTATTAGACAGCATTATTTTAATGTCATTTGCCAGGTGTCAGCATTCATATTCAGAAGCTGGGAAGCGGGTAAATAAGAGTTTTTGTGGGCATTGGGATGTTTGACAAGGGCTCAGTGGAAATCAGTTGGATGTGGTGGTCTAGCACATTTGGAATGACAGAAGGGGAAGCTGCACTTGGGAGGGAAAGAGGTAGCTAGATGGTGAGGCGTTGTTGCAAAAAGAGTTTGATAGCTGAAGGATGTCACAACCCAAAGTTGTGAGTTTTTGTTTGTGTGTGCTTCGGCAACGCTAAACTATGTTCCCGCTAAATTGCAGCTTCCTTGCACGGTGGAGTTCTCTGCTGCGGAAGAGAACTCCGGTGCAACAGGGAATTTCCCGCCAAATTTGTAGCTTCTTTGCATGGTGCATTTCTTTTGCATCTCAGAGATGCATGGTGCAAAGGAGTTCCCGCCATTTGTATAAGAGTTCGTGCCACATTATTGGGCAGCTCTAATATATGCATATGTGGCGGCTAGCAATTGGCTTGCTAGCCGTATAAAGGGCTTGGGTGGCTTCCGCCCAAGTTGGAGACAGAGAAAAACTGGAGAGAGAAGGAGAGATTGGAGAACTCACCAGGAGGGAGATCTTCACGCTGTGTGAAGATCTCTAAGCGCTGCGGATCCTCACGGACCCAACGCATCTCTTAAGCAGGCAACAGAGGTTTAAACAGCCTTTGGCCTCTCCCCGTCACCGAGCGCAATCCTAGACGTATCCCGTTCCTATATACTCAATTTTCGAACCCATGGAGCCTTAACAACTCCGTGGCCTGAGAACCGAACAGAGCCCACGGAGCTTCGACAACTCCATGGGAAAGAATTGCCGATCCCGCGGAGCCTTAACAACTCCGGGGCCAAAGAACCGAATTTCTCGTAGTCCTCCAACGAGGATTTAAGTGGAGCTGCACCTGGAAACTGTCCAGCCTACACCGCGACCATCTTGGGTGTCAGTAAATAATCTTTCAATCAACCATTACGCCTCTGTGACTAATTCTAGCCCATGAGTGCCTTGCTGCCACGCGGTTTCCTCCGGCCCTGCGTGGCCGGGCTGCTGGCCACAGCCCGCGTGCGCAAAGACGGGCCCGGCTCGCCCCCGGCCCGCACATGGCAATGAGGATAGGATCAGGAGGAAACACGTTAGAGCTAGAATTGGTTCAGAACTGCCCTTGGCGCAATAACCAACGCCAAGTGAAAAGCTTTGAGGAACTGGAGGCGCATATCGCTTACCACCAGGCGGGCGGAACGGGTGAAAGATTTGTCAGCGGACGCCTGTCGCTGAAGGGAGAAGAGGGAGTCTCCGAAGACGGAGCCCCTAGAGAGAGGGAAGTGTTTTTGCTCCCCGCAGCGTTCGGGTGTATAATGAGAGACGAGTGGGTCCTGTTCAGGCCCTTCGATACTGTGTCCCTCGCCGGACCCAACCCAGCGGGCGAAATGAACCCGACTTTCACCCAGGAGCGTGCCCGATGCCTACGATATGCTCAGGAGAGTGAAGGACCGGAGTTGATCGGACAGTTCACTCCCCTCATGGCGGCTAGATTAAGGGGTTGTGAGCTACCATCTGAGCTCCGTGAAGACCTGGGAACAGAGGAACGAGCCGCAGATGAGAGGGTGGCCCCGTGGTACAACAAGGGGGGAGAATGTAGTGCAACTTTTCATACTGTAATGAATCTAATGCACAAGAATTTAAGTTTGAAAGCCCAGCTGCAGATGGCGATCCAAGCGGTCAAAGAAGCGGCTGAGAAAAAGGAGCCTGAAACGCTGGTCCAAGATGGCACCGAGCAAGAGGGTGACTGCGTGGAAGAACCGGAAAAGAAGGGTGGAGCTTCGGAAGAACCCGCGAGAGTTCGGTCAGCGACTCCGCCCATCGACGCAGCGTCGTCACCGGCAACCCCGCCTAGCGACGCAGCGACGCCCCTGCTGACCACGCCTTCCTGCCGACGAAGGAGAGAGTCAAGCGGAGGAGTGCATCCGCCCCTCCTGCCTGAAGTAACAACAGCAGCAGTAACCCGCGCGGCAGCAGTTCAGCCTATAACAACATCAACTCCCGAAAAAGCGGCTTGCCCTACAGCCACGGTCAACCAAGCAACTGATGAGCGAGATGTCGTCACCAGTCGCATTCGTGCTTGGACAGAATTACAACAGCTATACAAAGAATCTGAGATGGAATCTGATGAAGCTATAATTTCATGGCTAGATCTCATGGCCATGGAATTTAAACGTGATTAGCGGGCAATCTTCTTTGTCAGTTGCCACGACTGCGTATCCTGATGGAGCCAAGATTGTCTCTTGATCGGGACTGTCGACACCCGACCGGACCTCAAGGCACCAGACGTCGTGAATCCGATCTTCCACCACTGCCACCGAGAACCCTAGAGGAGCGATACATGTTTGGATTTCTCCTACAGTGTTCCGGACTTAACAAGCAGCAGCTTCGGATTTTAGGAGACGCAGGCCAATGGCAATTGGCTTATGAGTTAGGTTTTCGTTATTCAGAAGAGCCAGATGATGCATCCTCAACGATTTCATCCAATTGAGCCATGGAAATTGTTTAAATCTGTTGAATAAGATCATTAATCTATTTTTTGAGAATTTTCTGTTTACAGATCCGAGATTCAGAGTGCGTGGCGAAGAGGAGCCCTGAGAGGGATGACATCACCGAAAGAAGTGAGGGCCTGACGCGCAACTTCGCCATGATGCCCACTGAAGCCCTGATCATGCAATTTTGTTATGAATCAGATTATGTGTTTGTGTTGATTATCGTTTCTTGATTGTTATGTAACTTAATCCCAGGGCAGCGAATTTTATGTTTGTTTATTTGTTTGTTTGCTTATCTGTTCGTTTGACGACTCACGACAAGGTTCTAGAGTGATGAGTGTATAGCATAATTTAGCTATGCTCTCAGCAAGGGGGGATGTCACAACCCAAAGTTGTGTTTTTGTTTGTGTGCTTCGGCAACGCTAAATTATGTTCCCGCTAAATGGCAGCTTCCTTGCACGGTGGAGTTCTCTGCTGCGGAAGAGAACTCCGGTGCAATGGGGAATTTCCCGCCAAATTTGTAGCTTCTTTGCATGGTGCATTTCTTTTGCATCTCAGAGATGCACGGTGCAGAGGAGTTCCCGCCATTTGTATAAGAGTTCGTGCCACATTATTGGGTAGCTCTAATATATGCATACGTGGCGGCTAGCGATTGGCTTGCTAGCCGTATAAAGGGCTTGGGTGGCTTCCGCCCAAGTTGGAGACAGAGAAAAACTGGAGAGAGAAGGAGAGATTGGAGAACTCACCAGGAGGGAGATCTTCACGCTGTGTGAAGATCTCTAAGCGCTGCGGATCCTCACGGACCCAACACATCTCTTAAGCAGGCAACAGAGATTTAAACAGCCTCTGGCCTCTCCCCGTCGCCGAGCGCAATCCTAGACGTATCCCATTCCTATATACTCAATTTTCGAACCCGCGGACCCTTAACAACTCCAGGGCCTGAGAACCGAACAGAGCCCACGGAGCTTCGACAACTCCATGGGAAAGAATTGCCGAACCCGCGGAGCCTTAACAACTCCGGGGCCAAAGAACCGAATTTCTCACAGTCCTCCAACGAGGATTTAAGCGGAGCTGCACCTGGAAACCGTCCAGCCTACACCGCGACCATCTTGGGTGTAAGTAAATAATCTTTCAACCATTATGCCTCTGTGACTAATTCTAGCCCGTGCGTGCCTTGCCGCCGCGGGGTTTCCTCCGGCCCCGCGTGGCCGGGCTGCTGGCCACAGCCCGCGTGCGCAAAGACGGGCCCGGCTCACCCCCAGCCTGCACAAAGGAGTGTTGTTTCTTGAAGATAACTGTGAGAATTGGGAACAGAGCAGGACATAGGCTGAAGCATTTGCAAGAAGGTTCACAAGAATTCAAGCAGGAGGGGAGCTCAGTCACTTAGCAAGGGATAGCAAATTCTGGAGCACAGATTAACATGCAGAGTTTGAAAAGCTGTACTGAATGAGATAGACTTCTAGTATATTGTAAGGGCATGGAGAGTCCACTGCTGCAATGAAGCCTCGAAGTGACAAATTTGGGTATCTTGTTACAGATAGTACCAAGACTTCTAGGCAAGTACAAGTGCTTCTGTGTTCAGTGCAGTATCAAGTAATATCCCTAGATTAGGAAATTTGATAATAAATAGCATGAAAATATTCTCAGAAGTGTGGGTCAGAATGCTTTCCCTACGTTTCCCTGGACCCCTACTCTTATTTTGGGTCTTATCTTAATTGAGATTTATCCAACCAACCTTCACCCAACCCAAAGTCTAACAATGGGAGAACAAAACTGGTACATCATATGGGTTTGGTGCAAAAATGACCTAGAGCTAAGCATTTCTGAAAGAATACCACCATTTTAGGTTTGCAGTTATCCCAATGCATTTTCTTGGAGTTGCACAAAAATAGAACAAGAGACATAACAGAATAGATCATTCTGGTAACCCCATATGATAGAGACTTAAAGTAAACAGCTACCCAGTATAATGCTCTGAGTTTTCTTACAGGTAAGAGAAATCAAGGACTATTGCCCTTCCTGTAGTGATCACCATGTTCAATAAACACAGGCATATATGAATGAAAAAAATAAACAACCTTTTTTTGTGGATATTACAGGAATGTTGTCCCTCCCCACCTCGCTCAGTGTTGTCCCTCCCCACCTCGCTCCTGCCACGTCTTTGGGAGAAAAAGTTGGAATATTAATCCTGAGTGAGATACAAATCAGATGGTTCCTGTGCTCAATTTTAATAGTCGTTTTGTTTATTAGCTCTTCCCAGCCCAGACAGCAAATAACATAAATGCCAATGCAGCAGAAACTATCCCCATTGGCAGGGATCCAGAGTAGGGTAGCATCACCTTCCTCCATACTAATTTTCTTCTTTCTCTTCTAAGTTGGTTAGGACTCACTCCCTGGACCATCTTCGCTGCAGCCAGTTGCCATGGTAAGTAGCATCCCCGGTCTCACCTACTGGTGTGCTAGGGCTCTGTTGAGGTCAATCTTTGTTCAGCATCCTCCCAATCAGGTTTCTACCTGGTTTACTGCCTTCCTCTTTCTCTCTCTCTCTCTCTCTCTCTCTTTCTCTCTCTCTCTCTCTCTCTCCTGATGCCCTCCCAGGCACTGTTCTCCTCCCAGCTGTCCATTTTTATTGCCGCCATCCTCCACCTCTGTGTTGCTCTTCTTAATTCTTTCCTGGTGTGGGATTCCCCACAGACAGCTACACTTAACTGTCATCCTTTTGCTGCTCTTGAGCCTCTGCCCCTGTCCCCCTCGGGCGGCGGCCGTTTCCAATCTCTAAGTAACAGGGTTTACTGGCACCCTGTTACAGTGGAGTAGTAGGCAATCTCTGCAGACTCTTTGTCTTTCATTAACTAGCTAGCTGCCCCTGACAGAGGGTGTGTTTACACATGAAATTAATGCAAAGCAATAAACTCTGGCGCATATTGTGCCGGACTTTATTGATCTTGGGCACCGCATTTACACATGCACCTGGGACTACAGCGTGTCAAATCAGGTCAGAACAGCCCTGGGCTGTGCTAACCTGGTTCAACATGCTGTGGAGCAGCTGGCTGGGGCAGAAGGGTGCTTCAGTGCAGGACTACCCAGCAGGGAGCCCCCACACTGACACATCCTCGTGTCCCAGCCAGCCCTGTCAGCATCTACACATGTGGCACTGCACAATAACGAACTCTGCCACAAGATGGTACTTGTATTTAAAAGTACTAACCTACAGCAGTTAATTAGTTTACTGTGGCCTAATAGGGCTGCACATATAGACACAAAGGATTTTACTGTGGAGCAAATTAGGCATCTGCGGTAAGCATCTCATATAGATGGGCCCAGTGACTGCAAGCTTGGGGCAGGGGGGAGGACTTTAACAGGGGTCTCCCCCCTCTGCATTTGCAGACCTTCTGCAAGGCATTGTGCATGTCTGCAAGCACAGTGTTGGGGGAAGGGAGGAGGGGGACACCCAGCACGCATTCCTGGCAGCTGCGCAGAGCACATGCTGTAAACTTGGAGTGGGAAACCCCTTATGAAAGATTTGCCACCATTCACACTTGCAGGTGTCCCAGGGAAGTCCCTTGCGCTGCCAGGGATGCATGTTTCCAATGCTCCCCAAAGTCCTGATTTTCCTTGCCTAACCAGACGTGTCCCTGGAGGGATACATCTTGGTAAGCTGGGGAAATGAGGCAGGTGATCCCAAGGCTTGAGGGGGCTGATCTTGCTTGGAAATTCCTGGACTGTGCAGAACCAATCCTCTCAAGTGTGAGGAGCGCCTTCCCCAAGGAGACTGGAGAGCCCTGGCAGTCGCATGCTCCCTGAGCTATTCAGCCATTAGCAAAGAGATGTGGGCCACAATAAAGTGGCCCAATTTATTCCCGCTTTCCGTTGCAGCCACAAATGTGAGCACTTGTGGTGTGACAGAAGGTATGGACATATTTGCTTTCAATCTGTACTGCCATAAAAAAATATGATGGCATCACACAGGTGACATCTGTTTTCACTCTGTGAGTCTTTCAGAAGGTTTTACTTTCTTCTTGGACCAAAGAAGTATCAGATCCAGTTTCCAATATGTTTTTTGATGGGAGCTTTTCCTCCAAGTCTCAACAGACTTGAGTTCTTCTGCTGAGATCCAGTTGCCATGCTGGAGCAGCATGTCTAAGAAGTGCTGTCGTTCCTACTGCTACATGGAACCTGTTGTTTTTTTTACCAGTTGGCTCTTACTAGTCATTTTGGCAAGTGATAACTGAATCAGCCACAGACAACTGAAACCACTTTCCTCTTTCTGGATGATGTCATTTGCATGTATGTCCAAACATTTTTTGCCATACAGATGTGGTTGCTTCTTGTGTTCTGGAAAAATTGATTTTTTCCTGAGAAATCTGTTCACATTTGGGTTGTGATTGCCAAGGAAATCATTAGGAGACATAAGCACTGTGTCTTCTTGTACTTAGAGCACATGTTTAACTAGATTCCATTTTTCACAAGGTGCCAGACCCCAAATTAGTGTCACCTCCTGAGGTACCACAATGATCACAAATAGAGCTTGTATACTCTATTTTTATTTTGGATGCTATCAGTGCATCTCCCTTGCACTAGTATATATGTTCCTGAATAGCCAGATATTTTGATATTTGTTGGTCTCACTTTTGGTCTCAGTTTTTGTCTTTCTATATTCCCGCTATGGTAAAATAATAACCTGATCCCCAGTATCCAGTTTAAATGGAGCCAGTGTTCCCTGCATTCCACTAGCAAAATCCAATCCTGCTCATTGATTTTGCTTGATTCTAACATACCTATATACAATTCTTTCAGTATGCTGTCATTTGTATGTACTTGAAGTTTTCGTGTTTAGGATCTGTAGCACTTGACAGAATGGTTCCTCTTGTTACAATTAAAAAACCTCTCTAAATGCAGCACTGTGGCTTCTCTCTCTCTCTCTCTCTCTCTCTCTCTCTCTCTCTCTGCCCTATCCCCAGCTCGAAGGAAAATTCCAACCTGTGAGGTGGCTTTTTCTGGCTACATTCTTTCACACCTACTGCATGTTCCTCCCCTTTCCCTCTGCAGTCTGGGACTTCACAGTTTCAGATGCCCTGCACATTTGGACAGTCTTTTCTAAGGACAAGTCTCCCTCACACAACAGCCTTTCTTGCAATCCACTGTCTGCAATGCCACAAATAAGCCTATCTCTAATCATCAACTCTGTCAGGTTCTCAAATACACAATTCTTACTCAGTCTCTTTAGCTCAGAAACATCTATACTTCCTTCTCATTTGTCTGTATGTAAAAAAATCTGTTTATTTAAGGGTCTCATTCTTTTCTGGCATGCATCAAATATAGACAGTACTACACATAATTGCATATTTTGGCCTTTTTCACAAATAAAAGTGTTGTACACAAATAGGACCTCCTCCCCCACAATATGCAATAAGATTAAGGATCTGACTGTCATTTTTCTCTTCTGTTCCTATGGCTGTTAGGTACCACCCAAACCTGTCTGAACACCCTCTAGTTCTCTGCTATATTGCCTGACAAAATGGCAGGTAGAGGTTGCAACACTTACATGACTAAATGTCCATTTACTTAAACTATAACTGTATAGGAAGATCACTTACAATGGCTCTTATCCTTCTGCATTGCTCCACTTGCTCTGTTTCCAACTTTTTTCAGTTTGGAACTCAAATTCTTTCAAGTCTTTTCTCCTTTGCCACTTCTGCCACCATGTAGTGATCCTTGGGTTCAATAAACACATGTATTCATGAATAAGAAGACCTAAACAACAAACTTCAATTGTGGAGTACTAGACAACCTCTGCAGACACTTTGTCCCTAACTAGCTAGCTGCTACCTAGCTGAGGGACCATCTCCTAATTCCCAACTTCCTCATTCTCCTGTTACAGAGCATCTCTAGGGGTATATACAGACATTAGGGGAGGATAGTGGGAGGCTAGATGGAGTTAAAAATGGTTACCATCTAAGGTAAGTTGTGATGGAGGAGCTAGCAAAAGCAGGAGTGGGGGCGAGGCTTGGGAGGATTGGGAGGCTAGTGGGATCTACAGAAGTGGGTTGGAAGAATCAGAGCACTAATGGGGTCTTCAGTGGTGTTGGTAGGTTCCTGGAGGTTTTGGAGGAAATGTGGGGAAAGTGGGGTCTGTGGGAGGTTTGGGGGAATTGAGGGGGCAAGCAGGGTGCAGGGGGGTGCAGGGGGATTTGGAGGGCTAGTGGGTCCACAGGGGGGGTTAGTGGGGTCTGGGAGGCTTTGGTGGGATTGGGGCACTAGCAGTGGAGCTTGGGAGAGTGAAGAATCAACTGCCCTGATACCATCCACCCCTCCCCACAACCTCAATTTATTTCCTTGGTTCCCAACACTGGTGAACGCTGGTAAAACCAGCACTAGCCCAAACTAGCCCAGTGCTTGCAGGGGATTAGGAAAAGTGCAGCCCCAGGACTGGGACCAGCAGCTGGGCTTTCTCAGCCCTGGGCCTGTGCTAGGAACTGTACAGAAGTTCAATTAGATCAGTCTTGTTTGACCCAATCTAAGTTACACTACCTCTGAGGTACAGTTAACTTAGATCGGGTTAGCCATTTTTAGACCAATCGAACCTTCCTGAACTTCTGTAAAGTTAGAACTTGGATCAACCTAACTAGGGATCTAAGTGTAAGGTCCACACCTGGGAGAACTAAGTTAGATCAGGTGGCCATTTTTAACATAATCAAATCTCCCTCTAACCTCCTTCAACATCTATATGTACTCTAAATTATAACTTCTATTATTAAACTTTTCTGCCAAAGACCACATCTTTTAACCAACACTTTGTTGACAATAGCATCAAAGATTCTGAAACATTTAAATAATCTTGGACACTTGATTTTTTTTCTATTGCCAGCAAGAGATTTAAAAAATACCATTAAAGACAAGTACACTCTCCCACAGTGCTGCATTTCAATTTGCTAAGGCTGTGCTCAGTTTGTATAGAAAAGTTAATGGCACACTGAGAGAAAGCAATGCTCTGCTGTCTTTAGTTGTCACAGGTTGTCCAGAAGTGCTGAATCCTTCCGTAATAAGGAAGGTATGTTTTTTAAATCAGCCTGTTGCCACTCAAGCTGGACAAAAAGTTGAGCCGCATTCTTTAACAAAAAATACACATGCACACGTGTGTGTGTGTGTGTGTGTGTGTGTGTGTGTGTGTGTATTTTGTTTAGGCTCAGATTGACTGAAAAAAAATTACAAATTCATGTTGATTTGGCCAAGTCATTTTCATGAAAAAACTAGCAAATTGCCCATCAAGAATGATGGGGGGAGGGGTGCGCAGGGACAGAGGCCCAGGGTCAGGGCCAGAGGCCTCACCTCCCTGCTCTGTCTGCTCCATTGCCACTGCCTCCAGGGAGCAGATCGAGGGGACTCTCCGTCCCCACTGTCATGGCAGCACTCCACCCCGCTGCCTGTCCAGAACACTGTTGGAGCACTCTGACAACCAGCATGTTATGAACAGACAGACAGACAGACAAAGGCAGACTAAGGCTTTTATAATATTGAAATAAACATCTAGAACATCTAGAAGTTTCACTTAGAAAATATGAAAATAAAAGATAGCCAGAGCCATCCCTAGGGGTGTGTGGGGCCCAGGGCATATCAGCCGGTGCGGGACCAGGTGGTGGTGAGTGGCTGAAGTGCAGAGCAGGGGTGGGAGGGGGTGGCGAGTGACCAGAGCACAGAGCTGGGGAAGGGAGGAGAGCGAGGAGCCAGAGTGTGGAGCGGGGGGGGGCTGTGGCAAGCAGCCAGAGCTCAGAGCAGGAGGGAGGGTATGGCGAGCAGCTGGAGCATGGACTGGGGGGGAACGGCTGGAGCCCAGGGGGGGGCGGGGGCAGCAGCCTTCTAATCCTTTAAAAAACCTTGAAAACAAAGAAATTTCATTCAATTTGAAATATTTTTTTTCTTTCAACTGTTTGGTTCACTGTTTAACTAAAAGGCTGTGGTCATTATAGCTTGAATTTCCACTATCTATACAGTGCTGGGAAAGATCTAGCACAGTCATGACATGTGTGAGCCCTTTAACTCACTCTGGAGCTACACAGCAGACCTGTAGCAGGGAACAGGTGCCAGACGACTTAAATGAGCTGTTATGACGTAAGAAAGCACAGAGAGCTACATTTACATTTCAAAGTGAGCAGCAGACACTTGGTTAAAATCTGTAAAAGCGGGGAACACTATACGAAAGGACCATAAATAGTGATTGATGTATCCAAATATACTGAATATTACTTTGCTATAATCGACAGATTTTTTGTTAGAATTTGTAGATAGGTTGTAAGAACAAAACAGCCTTATCAAGCCATAAACTGAAGAATAAGGTAACAAACTAGTGTAAATGGAAAGGAAAATGAAATAAGAAAGTCTCCTTTTTGGTTGCTTTCTCAAAGATATTAATTTTAACTAATTTACACTTTTCTGGTCCCAAAAAGATCTGGTTTATTCCAGTTCTAAAAGTTTCAGTGAAACTAAATAAATAAAGAAATAATGCCAATCGGGTCAGGGGGAGGGGGACGGGGGACATTTGGGAACTTCTGTGTGACACCTGTTGGACTGTTTGCCTTCTGGACTGTTTGGAGGACCCCATGCTGTGGAGACTATGAGCCTGGCCAGCTTCACGGCAGTCAAGCCCTGTCCCATAAGATTGATCTTATCCTCGGCTACTAATCTTGCTTTGTCAATTAATCAGTAAACTTCTCACATTGGTTGGAATGACCCAAGAGTCTGTTTACATTTTTTTTCACCCATCCACCCTGTGTAATATTTGTTAACAACAGTGGGCATGTCTACATGAGACACTTAACTGCATAGTAGTGTAGTTTACTGTGCAGTAAGTGCACAGGTCTGCATGTGTGCACACGGTGCAATAAAAGCCCCTAATCATGAGTAAATTAGATACCTGCAAATACAAGTATCAAGCTTACTCATGATTAGTTACTGTGCAGTAACATATGTGTAGACATGACCTGGGTAAAAATTTGCTCCTAGGTCAGCCCTGCCACTAGGGTGCTGGCCTCAGGCTAGCCCTAGGGCTTCAGGCTGAGAGCCTCTCCTGCCCCAGGGTTGGGCTGCCTCTATGGCCTTTAAAAGCCTTTAAAAGCCTACGGGCATTTTGAGCCCTGGATATACCAGCAGGGAGCCTGAGGGCACTCCAGGTCCCTATGTCCCCTAGGCAGGCTGCAGGCCTGCTGCCCCAGCACAACTGCCTGGGGCTGCAGGCTCCAGCCAGGCCTGCCAGAACCCAGGCCCAGCTTCAGGCAGCTTCTAGTTGCCGGGGCCAGCTCCACCTGCCCTAAGCCTACAGGTGCTGCAGAGCATTGCCTCAGCCTCCTACCCTGGGACAGCACACAAAGCACATTATACATAATTTTCATGGGGAAGAAGGTTTTTTATTCTTGGTGGGTGAGGTGGATGGTGGAGGGGCTCTTTGTTGGGGACAGAAAGAGGAAGGGGGTGCTTTGTTGGGGAGGGAGGGGGGAGGCTCTGTTTGTTGGGGAGGAAGAGGGGAGGGGACTTCTGGTTGATGTGAAGGAAATAAAAACTTTTCCTTCTGAGACGTATCTGCAGTGAATGTGGTAGTGGGGGCAGATGGGAAGGCGGACCCATGTGTGCCAATGCAGACAGGCTAGAGTGGGGAGTACTAGAGGATGTGGTTGGCCAGTGCCTTGCACACCTGGTGCCCTGGCCCCAGCTGGTGGATGTGCAGCTGTCCTGGGGCTTCAGCGGGGGGGTTGCTGCTGCCACAGGTTGCGCCCTCACTGCCAGGTGGCCTCCACCTGCTGCATCTCCTCTGCCCAGGCCACACAGAACAGCTCTCCCCAGGCCTCACAGGTGTTATGCAGTGCACAGGCTGTGACAATGACCTGGGGGAAGGTTGTCCTCAGTGAACCTGAGGTGAGCAGTGAGGATGCACCAGCATCCCTTCAGATGACTGAAGGCGCACTCCACCAGCATGCAGGTCCAGCCCAGGCAGTGATTAAAGTGGGTCTGGTGGGGGTCCAGGTGACGAGTATAGGGCCACATAAGCCAGGGCAGGACAGAGTAGGCAGGTTCCCCGATGAGGAGTGGTGGAACCACCATGGTGCCCAGCTGCAGCACCCCAGCGTGAAGTGCCAACTCTCAAGCAGGCTCGGCAGGTCAGAGTTTTGGAAGACATGGGCATCATGGGTACTGCCCACCCAGCCAGCACTCGTGTGTGTGTGAAGGCACCTCAGTGGTCCACAACAGCCTGGAGCACCATGGAGTAAAAGCCCCTCTGGCTATAATAGGGGCAGTCTTTATGGGGTGGGCAGGTGATGGGGATGTGGGTCCTGTCCAGGGCTCCAATGCACTGGGGGGAATCCCAGGGCACAGATCCCCACACCACCACCAGGGGATTGTGCACACAGAGAATAGTGTGCCCCAGCATGTCCTGGAGGGTGCCACATACCTCCAGGATGGCCTCCCCAGTTGTGGTCTTGCCCATGCCAAACAGGTGGCTGACACTGCAGGCTGGTGGGTGTGATCAACTTGAGCAAAGCAAGGGCCAGCTGGGTGTCTGCAAGGGGGGGAAGATGCATGGCAGTGCCCTGCCACTCCAGGTGTGGCTGGAGCTTCTTCAGGAGATCCCAGAAGGTGGTTGAGCCACTGCTCATTGTCCTAGGTCTGCTGGACAATGTTCAGCCACCAGTCCTGGCTGGCCCAGTGGCCCAAAGGCAGTGGAGCTAGAGGCCCAGGAGGGTGACAGCATCTCTGGTGGTGGCATCCTGTAGCCTGTCATCCATGTCCCTGCCAGGGTCCAGCCAGGCAGATGGAGTCAAGGTAGCAGGTGTGCAGCAGCAGCCCTAGGATAGCGTGCAGCAGGCGGGCAGGTGGTCACTGTACATAGGGAAACTGGGAGGGGTTAGATGGCTGTGGGCCAGCCAGCAGTCAGTGCGGCAGGCCAGGAAGGCCAGCATGTTAGCCAGCAGGAGTGTGGAGCACAGGTTGTCACTACCAGAGGCAGGGGCAGAAATAGCCATGGCATGGAGAGGCAGCCAGGAGAGTGCTACTGCGTGCTGTGCCTGCACTGTGCATGCTGCTCCTGGCCAGGGAAGTGGCTGGCCAGGGAGCAGCAAGTGGGTCTGCATTTTGAAGAGAGCTGCCAGCTGCTGGTAGCTGGAGCCTGGAGCTCCCCCCCATCCTGGTGGCAGCAGGGGCTTATTTCAGGGCCCTGGGAAGTGGGAGATGATTGGCAGCAAATCTGCTCTCACAGATTGGCACCAAATTTGCATGGCCTTATTACTTGCAAGTAAACTGGTTCCGCATTAAACTGGTTCCACATTAAACGCACATGTAGATGCTCCCAGTTTGTTTTATGGCTCAAGTTATAGCAGAGCTCAAAGATCACAGGATGGTATGCTCTATAACTACCATATTTACAAAACTGTTTGCAACCTGCACTGACAACAAGGATCATATTTGTATTTGTGTCATGAGGTGCCTGGGATGGCATTTGGCCATTCAAAATAATAACAAAAATTAATGACTGTGCTTAATTTTTCAGACCTTTCTTCTAAGTATGAATTGACAGACATTTCCACTTCACCCCTAGTGCATTTTGCCCACTGAGCAAAAAGCAAAACCCAGACTAAATTACCACTATGCCTTTTTGATCTGAGCAACTGGCCAAAATTCAGGTTCTTGAAAGTTACTCTATTTAAGAGGATAAATTATTGATTAGCTAGGCATGTTTGATAATGTTTGCTGCTACTGTATTCACAGGGCCTGTTGTTTTGACCACCAGGAAAACAAAAAGGTGGGGGAAAGAGGTTACTTTCCTGCTCCATGTCCCAGCTCTTTCAGCCACCACCCTGACCGCAAAGTCCTCTCACAAGTTTCTTTTAGTGAGATGTGCACATGTTGGTCACATTGTGTCAGGCTTTCTTGTTTCTTTGGGTGTTGTCCCTTCTCATCTATGCACACCTCCCTTTCCAAATGTACCCTGTCAAAGCCTCTCCACCTGAACAGCTTTGCATTTGCCCTTGTTTTGAGTGGAATCATGTGCTTAACAGTCTCTTACAGTTATCTGACGTGAAGGACAGCAATTAAATCTATCAGTCTCAATAAGGTTCAACCCAAACCACAACAGCATATCGGCTACGGTCTAATTCCAGCTGCTTTCACAAGCAATCTATTCCAGCCACCTGATAATCTCCATTCAAAAAAAGTCAGTGCAAATTATTCCAGTAACATGTTGCCATCACAGTCACCCATGTGTATCACTTTTAGGATATCTGAGGACCCATCTTATAATTTTGGTAAGACTGTCCTAAATGGTGTTTTACTGAAAGGTATTGAGATGGTATCTCTTTGGAGGGGGAATTCACAGTGACTACAGGATAATTTGCACGGCCTTGTTTTGCAGGCAGTTTAAGCAGTCTGACATAAATATCAGACTCGTGTTGGGGTTTGTAGTTTTATCAACATAGATTGCTGCCTAGAAAGGTGTCATAAAGTCAGAGATGTCTGATTCTGAGACACTGTGAAAATCAGTTACTACATATTTAGGAGACTGAAAGAGAGGCTGGGCTGTCCAGCTGAAATAGAAGATCTTAGGGCGCGTCCACACATTGCCATACGGCAATGTTGCTACTGAACCATGCTTTAGCACTTCCTTTTAAATTACTAAAGCATAGCACACTATGAGCAGTCACTGCACCATGCACATTGTGCACAGGTAGCATTCGCTGATATGTTGCTATAGCAACGTGTTATACCAGGGAAGTGTGCCACTATGGTGATTTAGCTGGCGATCACGTGTAGGCCCATTGAGTCACTGTAGGGCAACATGTAGAGTGACCCTTAGAGTGTCATCTGTTGGATATGTATGGAGGATAAGGAATCTATTCTTGTTGTCAGTGTATAGCTAAATACAGCAGAAGACTGTGTTTGGGCTATTGATCCACATGCAAGAAAAGGATTGTGTTTTTTTATGGAATTTATATAGTTTGTAGTCTATCCGGAAAATTCAAAAGAAGTACTGTATTATGGCAGCAGAGTTGTTAGACTGAGTGGGTTGAAATATTCTCACTGAAATTTTAATTTTTTAAAAACATTTTAACCATCTCTAGAGTGGAAAGGACTGTAAAAGTGTTGTTTTAAACAGATTGTTATTAGATAGGCAAAGGTCAAAGATAAGGTTCTTTGTAGAACCCTAGCTATGACATTCCTGATTTTCATGATTGAAAAAAATAAATATAATGCTTTAATACTTTTTTCCTTTCATAATTAATTTATATTTATTATCTGACATGTATCTATCTTTAGAAGATTGTTGTTAGGAATATTAGAGTTCTTTTAACAAATCATTGCTGCTTTTCTATCATTTTCAGAAGACGATTAAGCTGTAATGGAAATTTAAAAAAACAGGCCCCTGGCATTTGTCCTTCAGAACAAAAGATAAAAAACTAATCACAGGAGTCAGGTGTTAAGACACTGACTGTGAAAAATGAAACACCTGGAGGATAAACTGTCTGGAATGGTTTTCATGATAACCTACCTTCTGTCTCCATGAGGTAGAAAGTCTTACATAAAAGGCAGCAAACCAAAGCAGTCAAATGATAGATCAGAAATGGGCAGCAGTATTCTCTTATGTGACCCATGGAAGATTTACACATTTGCAAGGTGATAGCAACTGAGAAGTGGAAAGAAGCAGGACATACCAAATCCAATAGGCATTTCCAGAAACCTCTCCTGCATTCACAAATTTCAGATTAAATGAATATCATGCTGACAATGTTATATAAGAGGTGATTATTAACTAGTTAATGCTTAGCACATTCATCTCTAGCCTTGCAGAATGTATACAAAGTATCCTGAGGTTGTATGGATTTCCATAGCAGCCAGGGATCATAGGAAAGTAAGGCTGGAAGGGATCTCAAGAAGTCATCTAATCCAGTGCCCTGCTCCCTAACTAAACATCCCAGAAGGCAGGGTAGATATCTAAACCATCCTAGCCAGGCATTTCTCCAACCTGCTCTTGAAGATTTCCAGAGATGGATATTCCACCACTTCTCTAAGTAGCCTATTCCAATGTTTGATCATCTTCATAGTCAGACAGTTCCTGCTGATTGCCAAACTAAATTTCCTCTCCGGCAGCTTGAGGCCTTTGCTCCTAGTCCTGTCACCTATGAACACAGAGAAAAGCCTATCTCCATCCTCTCCATCCTCTCTTTAAACTGCCCTTCAGGTATTTGAAGATTTATCAGATCCCCACATCAGTCTTCCCTTCTTCAGACTAATTCATCCTAATTCTTTCAGTTTTTCCTCATAAGTTTTGCTTCCCAGCCCTCTAATAGTTTTTGTTGCTCTTTACTGGATGTTTTCAAAGATATATGCATCCTTCTTGAAGTGTGGAGCGCAAAACTAGATACACTACTTCAAGTGAGGCCTCACCAGTGCTGGACAGAGTAGAAGAGTTGCTTCCCTTGATTTGCAAGAGACGCTCCGGTTGATACCAGCCAGTATACTGTTGGCTTTTCTTTTACAACAGGAGCACACTTGTCTCATATTCATCTTATGGTCCACTTTAACCTCTGCAGTATTAAAGCCTAGACAATCATTCCTCAGTCTGTATTTGGGCATGCACTTACTCTATCCCAAGTGCAGGAATTTGCATTTGTCCTTGCTAAACTTCATTTAGTTGATTGCATACTATTTTTCCAATGTATCCAAGTTATTCTGGATCCTAGCCATTGATGGCTAATAGTATTGGATGGCAGGAATCTAACGGAGTCTTTATATGTGCTCTAGGGTGGAGCAGGGAGTGCTTTACGTAGAGCGGCTCTCAAAGATGCTCTAATTAAAGCACTCACCACTCACGGCATCGTGTGTATTCAGCATCCTGTGTTTCAAAATGGGGGCAGGGGAACTTAACTAAAGCTCATTCAATGAGTTTTAGTTAAAGTACCCCTACAGCCATTCTGAAGCACAGGGATGCTGAATATACGTGATGTGGAGGCTGCTGGAGCATGCTATTTAGCACACATTGGAGCAGATGTCCAATACGTGTATAAGCACCCTAAAAGCCCATAATTACGTCTTGGCTGCACGAGGAGCAAACTGGAAACATATATTTTCTTAGAGTCTACAATAGCCTAATCTTTGTTGCCATGCCTCCCTGAAAGCTGTACTAATAGTCACAGCCATCCCAGGCAATACTGTTTCCTATTTAGAGTGTCGTAAGGCCCATGTAAAATAAAGCCTTTCCTAAAATACAGTGGAAGAATTAAGGATTAAAATACATGTTACTACATTTTCCTTATTTTTGTGCCTCCTTCCATTTTCATTTTTCTTCCATTTTCTTTTTTTCTTTCCCCTTCATTCTATAGTATACCCAAAGTCTGTCTCTCCTTGACTTTCTCAGTGTATGTATTCCCTCAACCTGATTTTACAGGTGTTAGGAGTTGGAAGGGACCGCATGAGATCATTCCTGTACTTGGGCAGGAAAGACTGCTGGAGTCAGATGACCCCAGCAAGGTGTGTGTCAAAACATTTTTTAACGCTCTCCAGAGCAGGTGATTGTACCACCTCTGGGGGAGGAGTCTGTTCCAGACCCTAGGAACTCAAATTGTAAAGAAGTTTCTCTTTGGCTAGGGACAGACATTACACATAAACTGGTCTAAGTGATCAGAAACTGGTTTAAACCTGTAACAGAACATATGTTCAGTGCACATAAACTGATTTGAAAATGGCTGAAACTGGTTTGAGATAAACTTGGTTGAATGTAGTATCAGACTTAACTGATTTGGGTCAAAACCAGTTTATGCAATGTCTGTCCCAGACCCCTTGCTGATTTAAGCTAAATCAGACTCCCCTAGCATCCTGACATGCTCTCTGGGCTGAGTGGGGCTCCCTGCTCCACAGCAGGGCTGGCTCTCTGCTCCCTGGCTGCAGCTCTGGTAGAGACTTGCAGGCACAGCAACGTTTGCCTGGTTTCCTCTTGCCTTCCCCCTGCTTTTCCTCTCCCCTCCCCACTCCTTGCTTAATCAGGGATCCCCCATCCCTTCTGCCTTACACAAACACTGCAGCATTAGCTAGCACACCACATGCTGACTACAGTCTGTGCTGTGGTGGACAGCAGTGTTGGCTTAGGGCTTTTTGGAGCTAATCAAAGCTCAGCTGGTAATGTCCCTCCATTCCTTCTTTGTTTAAAAAGTCTGAACTAATGAGAGACTGTTTGTTTTCTAATGGGGTGATAAATGCTGATAACAGAGCTGATAAATGCTCTGTTATGATTCAAGGAGTCAGGGAACCCCTCCCTAATCCTGCTGGGGCCTGGCCACACACCCTTCAGCTCAGCACTGTGCAAGGGAAAGGAAGGCTGCTTTACCCCTCCCCCCCAGCTTCTAACCTGTAGGCATGTGTCTGAATTTCTGGGATGTCTGTGCAGTTACAAAGTGATTCAGCCTAGCCAAGTTAAACTAACCTGCAAAGATTGAATGAATTCAGGCTGAGGCTTTTTGAATGTCTGTCCCTAGTCCTTATGTCCAATCTGAAGAGATCTTCAAGCAGTTTGTAGCCATTGGTTCTTGTCTTCCCCTGGGGTGCCTTAGTGAACAGATGCTCACCCAGGCCCTGATGTATGTCTCTTATATACTGTTGTAAATTTTCCACTCACTCTTCTCGTCTCCAGGCTAAATAACCCTAGTTCTTTCAGCCTTTCCTCATAAGTCTTGTGTTCCAGGCCCCTGATCAAGATCTATGAATAATTCCTTGTTTTCCCTCTCCTCCCTTTGTCCCCTCGTAGCCCCCCACTAAGTGTTTTTATTCTACCTACCTATCTTTCTTCTCTTTCAAAGTTTCTCATCTTTTAGCCATATTCTCTTATTTTCTGCTTTTTCCCCCGGTACAATTTTTAGGCTCTCTTTACTTTTCTGCAGTTTTTTTGCTTTGTTTACACTTATATACACCCCCACACACCTCCTCTTTCATGTCCACTACTTTGCTTAGTATTGTCAGCTCAGGATTTAAAACTGTTTCCAGTTTTAAGAATAACCCTTCAAAAAGGACTGGAACCAATAAGAAAGTCCAAAGGAGGCCAACAAAAAATGATGAGCAATCTAGAAATATGAGTAGTGAGGAAAGATTTTGTATAGTCTAGAGAAGACTAACCATGAAGAAGATTTGCATCTTCAAACACATAAAAAGGTTATTGCAAAGAGGAAGGCTATAAATTGTTCACAAGAGACAGGACAAGTAGTAAGAGGCTTAAATCGTAACAAGGGAGAAAGAACTAAATTAGACTTCAGAAACAGCTTTCTAAATATAGGGATAGTCAAGCACTGTAACAGCTCATGTAGGGAGGTTGTGGATTCTCCAGTCCTGAATATTCATACTTGCAGGCAAATGAAGTTGTTCTTCCCAAAGGACAAGACTGCTTCCAGCGATCCCTGGTGATTTTACAAAAACAGTACTGCTGGGAGCTGGTGGAGAGTTGCTAAAATCCCTTTTCTTGTGCTGCTGTTGCTAATGGCTCCTGGCTCCAGCTATAAAGATCTGTGCCTCCCCCAGGGAATTTTTCAGGGGCACAGAGGACCTCTAGCTCTGTCTAGTTATATCAAACAAATGTTTCTGTATATTTGTTGTTGAAAGAGGCAAGCAGTTACAAATGATGAGGTGAAAGTCTACCCTTATTCTCTGTTATACGTGTAGAGGAGGCATCATCAGTCTGTGGAAGAGGAATCATCCCAAAAGTCACCAAGCAAATGCCCTGTTACCCAGCAGCCCAGTCTGTATCCAACAACTTTGGCCATGGTTATATCAGATCTGAGCACCTTATTCCACATGCTGACCATGTCTACATGAAATGCATAATGCGCAGTAGATTAATTCTGCTGTGCATTAGTGCGTCATGGCAAAAACCATGCTAATAAGCTAATGTGCAGTAGACTTAGTCTACTGCACATTAAGAGTCACAAAAAGAGCCATTGCTACTGTGCGTTAGAGCTGGCTACTGCACATTTATGTAGTACCTCATATTAGAGATACTAAAGTTAATGTGCAGCAGCAACAGCACATTAATGCACATGTAGACGTGCCCCCTGCGTGTTAATAAAAAGAAATCCATGTTCTGTGAAGCTTACTACACTCAGAAGCTAAGGGTGGTCAGGGCTTTGCCACCCCACACCCACCCCACTTCCCTCCACCTCAAAGGAGACCATCAAGAAATATTATTTTGTTTTTATCTTTACTTAGCTAGTCCCCTAATATAATAATTGGGCTGCACTTGTTGCTGCAAATATTTGAAACAACACAGGAGAAAGAGTTCCTGATAAGCTATGCTTCTCTCTCAGACCTGAGGAATGGCATTCTGTGCCCAAAAAACATCTATCCCAGTTAGTCCCATAAAAGATATCACCAAAAAACCTTTGACTAGCTATGGCGATTAAAGAGTGAAAAACGTAAGTGTATCATCCTTGGCCCAGTTTTCTGTTCCTATCCACTAACATAAAATCCCATCCTGTGCTTGGGTTATTCCTACTATTATTTTGTTCCTCCCCTAACCTGCCATGTAGTCCTTCACTCATGAATAGCTTTCCCAGGTTATCAGAGATGTTATTGGCAGGTGTAATGATGCCTATGTTTCAAATGGGATCTTTTAGTGTAGTAATATCCTAGAGGACTTAATTATTTATTGCAAACCCCAAGCCGTATTGCTCAGGCACTTAAGAGCTGCTTTACAATAGTTTTTTAATTAACTTATATTTGCAAAATTTTTACACTCGTTACACTCCCATTGGTAGAAGGTTCCCAAAAAGTCCAGGGAATGGGGCTGCAGGGAGGTGATGCCAATTATCTGCTAACAATAACTGTCATTTCATAATCATATTAGCATCTAATTTGCTGCTGCCAACTTGTTAAAGTGCCAATTATGTCTCCTTTTTAATGTAATAATAAAAAGAGCAATCATGCATTTATTGCTTTTATAATTTTTGAGTTAATTATACAGCAGCTTAAGGTATGTTTTCTGTACTTAGGAACCACACCAAGCTCTTTGAAGAGCCCAGTGGACGGGAAATTAACATACTAGGGCTACTTCCTTACAGCTAAATAAAATGCTTGCTCAGAACACTTTAAAGCATCACAGAGATGTTCAGTAAAAGATCTGAAGTGACACCAGAGCTGCTGAGGCACAGTAAAGAGCACTGCAGTTCTTTTGCTGTATCCTTCCCCTGAATAAGGAGAGAAAGGGCAAAGACTCCTCTCCCCTCCTCCCCTCATAGAGAGAAGGGTTTTCCTTTTGCCTGGGGGCTCCCATAAGATGCTTTATTAAAAGGCGTTTATTCCTTAAATAAAGAAACATATGGGCTACCCAGGAAAAGTCTTGGTGCCAAGGTACCTAGTGAGGCTTCCCCTGAAAAGTCAGCAGCAGGAAAACCCAAGAAATTTATTCAAATCTATGCTTCAGCCCTCAAAAATAGTTTTTAAAGAACTCTTAAAAATCTCAGTGTTAAAGGAAACTAAACTCACAGCTGAACATTTTTATTCTTTTTTCAGAGAGCCATTTATGGGAAGGAAATAACAAGAACTGCATTGCTTGTATTTCCACCAACCAGAACCTGAAATGCCATGAAAAAAAGAGATTGCTCTCTATTTGGGCGCCTCAGTTCTCTGTAAGCATATCTCTACTTTTTATCCATCTATAAAGTTGATGGCTGGGGACACACTGATTTTTGAAATACCAGGCCAGATTCTCAGCTGGTGGAATGTCCTCTCATAAACACTGCCTAGAGCAGTGATTCCCAGAAGCATGCTGGAGCACACTAGCATGCCACAAGATCCCCTTGTGTGAGGAGGTAAATGCGCTCCTCCCTTGTCCAGCTCCCTGCACCTGCCCCAGCTCTCCAGCAATGCCTGCAGCTGCTCCTCTGGTTTCTGCTGCCACTCCTGCTGCCTGCCCCTTTCCCCACCTCTAGGCAGTCACCCCGTACTTCCAGCAGTGCATTCTGCAGTGAGCAGCTGGACATATAGACGGAGCCACACCTTGCAGTCCAGGGCATCCCCTCCACTCCTCCCATGCTCCCTGGGCTGGCATGTCGCCAGCGTTTGAGACCTAGCAGGAGCTGCCTCAGCAGTTGAGCTGCTCTTGCCTCCTGAGATACAGACCAGGGGTTGGGGGGCAGGGGGCAGACAGTGGAAAGAGCAGGGCAAAACAGGTTAAAGTCTTACCCCGGTTGCCCTTAAGTGGCACCAGCTAGGTCAGTGATTCTCAACTTTTTTGACCTCAAGGCCCTCCTCTGTACCCTTTCTGAATATAAATCCAGTTTTTAGATCTACGTTTTCACTGGGGTTGTGCAAAATTCAGCCAAGTTATGAAGTTATGTTTTTAATAGTATATCTCAGCACTAGCATAATTTCCTCTGGCAGGGGAACTGAATGTGTCATATGAAAATATAATATCACACACATACCTTTTTGTGCTTCCAATTTTAATCCAGAAAAATATGTGCCCCAAGTATTAAAAGCTTGGGAAACACTGGCCTAGATGAACACTGGAAGCCTGGTCTCCCCAGTCTCAGATTTGCTTCCTTTGCTGCACAAGCAAAAATGTAACAATAGAAAAACAGGCACTAGAAATAAGCAATGAAGTGAACAGCAGAGGAGGGGCCTGGAACCAAACTCCCACAAGAGATTTGACATTTTGCTTTAAACCTGACGCCACCTGGTATTTTCTGTCTCCTTTCTAAACTGAGATAATCTAACCCAGGGGTGTCAAAGATGCAGCTTGTGAGCTAGATTGAGCCTGTAGAGCTGTATCGTCTGGCCCCTGATGCTGTCTGTGGGTCTCTGAATAAGAGACCGACAGGCAGCATGTGGGGTGCGCTGGGTGGCCTGTGCAATGCCCATGGAACAGCTGCCATATGCAGCTCCAGGACCATGCAACACTGCCTCAAGGTGGCTGGACCAGGACTGGACTGTGGATCAGTATGTGAGTCCAGTCCAGCCTACAGATCAGCTGATTTTGACATCCTGGTCTAACCGAAATGCAGAAGCTGTTGCTTCTCGCCCAGAAAGTGACTTTGATAGCATACACCTATTTCTGTAATAGCCCTGCAGCAGCATTTAAATGTACAGGTTTCTCTCCCCACTCTCAGACAGAGACTGGAAAATTTCCCTTGCTGCTGTCTGTTCTCTCTGAGTACATGAAAGACCATGTCTGAATCACTTGTGTGCAGGGATTATCCTTAGTAGGGCTATGTGAGCTGCATAAAATTAGCTATTCCCCCACTTCATTGTCTGAAGACTATGCTCCAGCAAACTAGGAAGACCTAGAGCTACTTGCCAGATATACTGTACTGTAAGTTCTTTTAGAATGAAGTTTGGCCAAGTACAGCCATTCAAAAAGCCTGAGGAGGAACCAATCTAACCTACACGGGTTTCTGTAAGCAGCCTAGGTTAGATCAGTAGCAAACAGAACATACTTTCCCCTTTCAGTGGCAAGGTGCATGCAGGCTGTCTGCACTGGCAGAGGCCAGCAGGTTAGGGGTGCTCCTGCACATTTCCCAACGTGCCCTGTGGGCTCCCCAGGCTGCCAGAGTCTGCCGAGCATAGCTGAGTTCCCAGGCCACCCCTGATTGACTGCTGGGTATGGCTGAGCACACCCCCAGCCCCTTCTTGAAGAGAGAAATAGAGGATATAAAGGCATTGAGTTTCATATCAATAGAGGACGGAGTAGCAGAGAACCAGAATGTCCTCTATGACGGCCACCCTAGCAGCCAGGGTCAGGCTCCATGGGGTGGTGCTGGAGCATGGGGGCCCGGGGTTGGGCTCCATGGGGCTGTGCCCAAATGTGGGGGCATGGGGTTCCCTGGCTGGGCTGTGCCTGAGCATGAGGGTTCTCCTGGGCTCAGTATCAGGTGTGTGTGTAGCAAGGGCAACATTGGACCCCTGCTAAACCAGCTGGGGCAACTGACAACCAATGCCCAGGAAAAAGCAAACTTGCTAAATGGGTACTTTGTGTCAGTGTTTCACCAGTCCCATGGAATGGCCCTGCCCACTATGGGTCAGGAAGGCCCAGGTGAGGGAGATTCCTTGCCCTCCATCGAAGCTGACCTCGTGAAGGAACACCTTGACAGGCTAGATACCTTCAAGTCAGCCGGCCCTGACGGGTTACACCCAAGGGTACTCAGGGAGCTGGCAAGCTTCATAGCTCAGCCCCTGGCACAGATCTCTGAGAGCTTTTGGCGCTCTGGTAAAGTGCCCGAAGATTGGAAGAGGGCCAATGTTGTGTCTATCTTCAAGAAAGGGAGGAAAGTGGATCTGGCAAACTACAGGCCCATCAGCCTGACCTCTATCCTGGGGAAGGTCTTGGAAAAGATTATCAAAGAGGCCATCCTTAACAGACTAGCTGAAGGCAATATCCTGAGGGATACCCAGCATGGGTTTGTTGCAGGTAGGTCTTGCTTGACCAATCTCATTTCCTTTTATGACCAGGTGACTTATCACCTGGACAAGGGGGAAGAGATCGACGTTGTATATCTTGACTTTAAAAAAACCTTCAGTCTGGTATCCCACGATCACTTCTTGGCTAAACTGGCTAACTGCAGCCTCGACCTCACCACGATCCGCTGGCTAGGGAATTGGCTCCGCGGTAGGACCCAGAGAGTGGTGGTCAACGGGAACCAATTGTCTTGGTGCGCTGTAACCAGTGGGGTCCCACAAGGCTCTGTCCTAGGGCCTATACTATTTAACATCTTCATCAGTGATGTGGACATTGGTGTCAGAAGCGGACTGACCAAGTTTGTCGACAACACCAAACTCTGAGGTAAAGCATCCACACCTGAGGACAGGAGGGTGATCCAGGCAGATCTTGACAGGCTCATGAAATGGGCGGACGAGAACCTGATGTTGTTCAACACCAAAAAAAGCAAGGTTCTCCACCTTGGGAGGAAAAACCTGCAGCATGCTTATAGGCTCGGTAGTGCTACACTGGTTAGCACTACAGATGAAAGGGACTTGGGGGTCATGATTGACCACAAGATGAACATGTGCCTTCAGTGTGATGCTGCAGCTAGTATAGTGAGCAAAATGCTGGCTTGTGTCCATAGATGCTTCTCAAGCAAATCCTGAGACATCACTCTCCCATTGTACTAGGCCTTGGTGAAGCTGCAGCTGGAGTACCGCATCCAGTTTTGCGCTCCACAATTCAAAAAGGATGTGGAGAAGCTTGAGAGGGTGCAGAGGAGAGCTACGCGCATGATCAGAGATCAGTAAAACAGGCCTTATGATGAGAGGCTGAGAACCATGGGACTCTTCAGCCTGGAAAAGCGCAGGCTCAGGGGTGATATGGCGGCCACCTATAAGTTTATCAGGGGTGCTCATCAGGATCTGGGAGAACGTCTGTTCACCAGAGCACCCCAAGGGATGACAAGATTGAACAGTCACAAACTTCACTGTGATCAATACAGGCTGCACATAAGAAAGAATTTCTTCACTGTCCGAGCCCCCAAGGTTTGGAACAGACTGCCGCAGGAGGTGGTTCAAGCACCCACTTTGAACACCTTCAAGACACATTTGGATGCTTATCTTGCTGGGATCCTATGATCCCTGCTGACTTCCTGCCCCTGGGGCAGGGGGCTGGACTCGATGATCCTCCGGGGTCCCTTCCAGCCCAAATGTCTATGAAATCTATGAAGTCTATGAAATTTCCGCTATTTCTTTTTTGCTTCAGCTTCTCATATTTTCTGTCTCCTCTCTGCAGGTGTTGGAGACAGTTAGACACCAAAGAGGACAAACGATTATGTATGAGAAATAATGGAAGGAGATTAAGAAAGAAAATTTAGGTTGAATATCAGGACAAACAAAATTGGAGGGCTGAGGGCAGCTTGGGGAGGGGGCAGATGGGACAGTCAGGTCCAGGTCTATCCAGAGCAGGCTGAGAAATTGTAGCAATCATTACCATGCAACTATTCAAAACATGTTCTAACTTTTAACATGGCATTGTAATGCTTACTATGATCTAAATAAATATATGCTAAATGTCCCATGCGACAAGGCCCTAAGATGGCCATCCCTGAGTTTGAAGCTACTGGAAAAGAGTCAGAAAAGATGTAAACAAAGTAGAAAGACATACATGAAGGCATTTAGTCACTGGTGTTGTTGCAGCAGGAAGGGCAATACAGTTTAAATAAAGATAAAGCAACATTAAATTAAAAAAGCATTACATAGAAAATGAAACTTTCCCCTTTACAATGTTGTTTTATCTCCATCCCAAGGAGGACATTTTTTAAATGCTAATTTTTGCACTGGTCCTAAAACAAAGAACAAAAAATCATAATGAAAATTAAGTGGCTTTATTCAGAAATGCCATTACAAGTACACAGGGGTTTAGATTCATAGATTCATAGATGTTAGGGTCGGAAGGGACCTCAATAGATCATCAAGTCCGACCCCCTGCATAAGCAGGAAAGAGTGCTGGGTCTAGATGATCCCAGCTAGATACTCATCTAACCTCCTCTTCAAGACCCCCAGGGTAGGGGAGAGCACCACCTCCCTTGGGAGCCCATTCCAGACCTTGGCCACTCTAACTGTGAAGAAGTTCTTCCTAATGTCCAATCTAAATCTGCTCTCTGCTAGCTTGTGGCCATTGTTTCTTGTGACCCCCGGGGGCGCCTTGGTGAATAAATACTCACCAATTCCCTTCTGTGCCCCCGTGATGAACTTAAAGGCAGCCACAAGGTCGCCTCTCAACCTTCTCTTGCGGAGGCTGAAAAGGTCCAGTTTCTCTAGTCTCTCCTCATAGGGTTTGGTCTGCGGGCCCTTGACCATACGAGTGGCCCTTCTCTGGACCCTCTCCAGGTTATCCTCATCCTTCCTGAAGTGTGGGGCCCAGAATTGCACGCAGTACTCCAACTGCGGTCTGACCAGCACCCTATAGAGGGGAAGTATCACCTCCCTGGACCTATTCGTCATGCATCTGCTGATGCACGATAAAGTGCCATTGGCTTTTCTGATGGCTTCGTCACACTGCTGGCTCATGTTCATCTTGGAGTCCACTAGGACTCCAAGATCCCTTTCCACCTCTGTGCCACCCAGCAGGTCATTCCCTAGGCTGTAGGTGTGCTGGACATTTTTCCTCCCTAGGTGCAGCACTTTGCATTTCTCCTTGTTGAACTGCATCCTCTTGTTTTCTCCCCACTTGTCCAACCTATCCAGGTCTGCCTGCAGCTGTTCCCTGCCCTCCAGCGTGTCCACTTCTCCCCATAGCTTTGTGTCATCTGCAAACTTGCACAGAGTACATTTGACTCCCTCGTCCAAGTCGCTGATGAAGACATTAAAGAGTATCGGTCCAAGGACCGAGCCCTGCGGGACCCCACTGCCCACACCCTTCCAGGTCGAGACCAACCCATCCACCACGACTCTTTGGGTGCGACCCTCTAGCCAATTCACCACCCACCGGACTGTGTAGTCATCCACATCACAGCCTCTTAACTTGTTCACCAGTATGGGGTGGGATACTGTATCAAAGGCCTTCCTGAAGTCTAAGTATACGACATCCACCCCTCCTCCTGTGTCCAGGCGTTTCGTAACCTGGTCATAGAAAGAGACTAGATTGGTCAGGCACGATCTGCCCGCCACAAACCCATGCTGGTTTCCCCTCAGCATAATTTGTCCTGCCGGGCTCTCACAAATGTGAGCCTTGATAATTTTTTCAAAGACTTTACCAAGGATGGAGGTGAGACTGACTGGCCTATCGTTGCCCGGGTCCTCCTTCCTCCCCTTTTTGAAAATGGGGACCACATTAGCACTTTTCCAGTCTTCAGGGACTTGGCCCGTGCGCCACGAGCGTTCGAATATTCCCGCCAGTGGCTCTGCAATGATGTCGGCCAGTGCCTTCAGCACCCTTGGATGGAGCTCATCCGGGCCTGCCGACTTAAAGGCATCCAGTTCTTCCAAGTGACTCTGCACCACCTCAGGATCTACGTATGGAAGTCTGGCACTTTGCTGCTGCCTCTCTACAACCCCAGTGAGAGACTTGTCGTGCCCCTCACTTAGGAACACTGAGGCAAAGAACTCGTTGAGGAGTTCAGCCTTGTCCCCCCTGTCTGTCACCAATTGTTTCTGCCCATTTAGCAGAGGTCCTATTCCTCCCTGGGCCTTCCTTTTACTCCCAATATATCTAAAAAACAATTTCTTGTTGTCTTTTACTTGGGTTGCCATCCTCAGCTGCATGGTAGCTTTGGCCCGCCTAACTGCCTCCCTACAAGCACGAGCAGAGGAGGTATATTCATCTTTAGTGATCTCACCCTGTTTCCACTTTTTATGTGCTCCCCTTTTGGCCCTTAGACTGCCCTGGATTTCTCTGGTCAACCATGGAAGCCTCCTGGCCCCTTTCCCTTTTTTTCCTCGCTCAGGGATCGTCTTGCTTTGTGCCCGAAGGATCGTTTCCTTAAGGCACAGCCACCCTTCTTGGGCTCCCATCCCTTCAAAACTCCTACTCTGCAGTGCGTTCTTGACTAATCACCTGAGTGCATTGAGATCAGCTTTCCTAAAGTCTAGCACTTTCACCCTACTAGTTACCTTACCCACTCGACGTCTTATGTTGAATTCTATTATTAGGTGATCACTGTCTCCCAAATGGCTACCGATCTGGAGGTCCCCTATCATGTCATCCCCTGTTGTCAATACCAGATCCAGTATGGCATTCCCCCTAGTGGGACCATGCACCTCCTGTGTCAGGTGGAGGTCCTGTACACAGGTTAGAAACCTGCGTGAGCGATGGGACCTTGCTGTCTGCGTCTCCCAGCGGATGTCCGGGTAGTTTAGGTCCCCCATGACTACCGCCTCTTTAGCTTTTATGGTCTCCAAGAGTTGCCCCAGGAGCCCCGAATCTATTTCTTCCCCTTGGTGTGGGGGTCTGTAGCAGACCCCTACCACCAAATCCCTTTGTCCTTGCCCCCCATGTAGCCTAACCCACAATCCTTCTACTTCCTCAACCTCGGATTCTGTCTTGATGAGGGTTGATGTATATTGCTCACTGACATAAAGTGCAACCCCCCCCTTTCTTCTCCGACCTGTCCTTTCTGTACAATCTATAGCCCTCAATATGTACCGCCCAGTCATGGGATGAATCCCACCAGGTCTCTGTTAGCCCCACTAAGTCATAGGTGTTTAGTGCAAGCAGGAGCGCTAGTTCATCCTGCTTGTTCCCCATGCTGCTAGCATTAGTATATAGGCACTTGAGCCCTGCGACTGGTGCCTTTGCTACCCCCCCGCTCCAAGTCCCAAGGGGCCCATTAGGTTGTAGCAGTGTTGGTCTAAGGATATAGGCAGACAAGGTTCCTTGGGTGAATTTGATATCTTTTATTAGACCAACCTAAATGGTTGGAGAATAGTTATTAAGAAAGCTTTCGGGTTCAAAAACCCTTCGTGAGGCTAAGGAAGCTGCAGCAGTTGCTGTGTGCTCTTCCTGGATGGAATGAAAAGTAAACAAGCCAGGGGCTGGGCTGGGCTGGGGAGTCAGTTGCCAGGCAGATTGTAATGTATCAAAAATCCAACGTCTATGTTTAGTCCCTGATCTCTAGTATCCAGCAGGTTGATGAAATGGAGCTCATAGGCTTGTCTCTGGGATGTGTTGTGTAAATTTCCCTTGAGGATCAGGACTGAGAGATTGGAGAGAGAGTGGCCCTCCTGTGAGAAATGTGCCCCCACCGGTAATTGGGTGTTTCTGTCTTTGATGGATTTGCGGTGTGCGTTCATTCTGGTGCGCAGTTGTTGTCTGGTCTCTCCTACATATCTTCCATCAGGGCATTTGGTGCATTGGATGAGGTATACTACATTCCTGGAGGTGCAGCTGTAAGATCCTGGGATGCTGATGGCTCTGTTGTGGGGTGTAGTAATTGTGGGGGTGGTGGAGATGTGGAGGCAGGTTTTGCATTTCTTGTCATGGCATGGTCTGGATCCTTTTGGTGTGTTCTGGGGTTGAGGAAGTTTGCTTCTGGTGATGAGGTTGGCAAGGTTCGGTGCTTGTCTGAAGGCTAGGATGGGTGGCTCTGGGAAGATCTTTTTAAGAATAAGGACTTTTTCTAATATGGGTTGCAATTTTTTGAGGATTTTCCGTACAGGTTCAAGGGATGGGTGATAGGTCATAACCAGCGGTGTGCGATTTGTGGGTGTTTTTCTTCTGTACTGCAGCAGTTCTTCACGTGGTATCCAGGTGGCTCTTTCAAACGTGCAATCTACCTCTCTGGAGGAGTGTCCTTGCTGGGTGAAAGCCTTTTTAAGATTGGTGAGGTGGCAATCCCGGGTGTTCTCTTCAGTACAGATGCGGTGGTATCTGAGGGCTTGGCTGTATATCACAGCTTTTTGGGTGTGTTTCGGGTGATTGCTGGTTCTGTGCAGATATGTATGTTGGTCTGTGGGTTTCTTGTATACTGTGGTCTGTATTTTACCCTTCTGGATACTGATCCTTGTGTCTAAAAAGGGGATGTTGGTGCTGGAGTATTCTAAAGAAAGTCGGATGGAAGGATGGTGATTGTTGAATTTCTGGTGGAACTCAATCAGAGATTCCAGGTTATCACTCCAAATGATGAAGATGTCATCGATATATCGTAAGTACAGCAAGGGTTTGATGGTGCAGTTCTTGAGGAAGTCTTCTTCCAGGTGGCTCATAAAAAGGTTGGCATACTGTGGGGCCATTTTAGTGCCCATAGCTGTTCCCATCATCTGGAGGAAGTGTTGATTATTAAAAGTGAAATTGTTGTGTGTGAGGATGAAGTGTATAAGCTCAGTGATATCTTTGGGTCTGTATTCTGGGTTGTAATCTTGTTCCCATAGATATGTAAGGCAGGCATGGATGCCATCCTGGTGTGGGATGTTGGTGTATAGGCTGGTAACGTCCATGGTGGCTAGGAGTGTGTTGCTGGGAAGGTGGTCTATGTTTTTAAGTTTCCGTAGCAAGTCTGTGGTGTCTTGGACAAAACTTGCTCTGTGGGTGACAAGCGGTTTTAGGATGGATTCAACAAAACCTGATATTTCCTCAGTTAGGGTCCCGTGGTTGGATATGATAGGTCTGCCAGGGTTCCCTTGCTTGTGGATTTTAGGGAGCATGTAAAAAGTCCCTGGGTTAGGTAGCGGGGGGATCAAGGTCTGTAGTTTTTCTTGTAATCTTGGTGGAAATGATTTCATGGTATTGTTGAGTTTTTTGGTGAAAAGGGGAGTAGGATCTTCTTGTAGTTCTTTGTAGTAGGTGGTGTCAGAGAGCTGTCTGTTGGCTTCCTTTATGTAATCCTCACGGTTTAGGATGACTATGGCTCCTCCTTTATGTGCTGGTTTTATTACTATTTGGTGGTTGGATCTTAGAGATTCTATGGCCTTTTTCTCTGGTAGAGAGAGGTTGTTGTGGTGGCGCGTTGCCACAAATCTCACACAGCTGGTTATAACCTATCACCCATCCCTTGAACCTGTACGGAAAATCCTCAAAAAATTGCAACCCATATTAGAAAAAGACCCTATTCTTAAAAAGATCTTCCCAGAGCCACCCATCCTAGCCTTCAGACAAGCACCAAACCTCGCCAACCTCACATCCAGAAGCAAACTTCCTCAACCCCAGAACACACCAAAAGGATCCAGAAAGTGCCATGACAAGAGATGCAAAACCTGCCCCCACATCTCCACCACCCCCACTATTACTGCACCCCACAACAGAGCCATCAGCATCCCAGGATCTTACAGCTGCACCTCCAGGAATGTAGTATACCTCATCCAATGCACCAAATGCCCTGATGGAAGATATGTAGGAGAGACCAGACAACAACTGCGCACCAGAATGAACGCACACCGGAAATCCATCAAAGACGGAAACACCCAATTACCAGTGGGGGGCACATTTCTAACAGGAGGGCCACTCTCTCTCCAATCTCTCAGTCCTGATCCTCAAGGGAAATTTACACAACACATCCCAGAGACGAGCCTATGAGCTCCATTTCATCAACCTGCTGGATACTAGAGATCAGGGACTAAACATAGACATTGGATTTTTGATACATTACAATCTGCCTGGCAACTGACTCCCCAGCCCAGCCCAGCCCAGCCCAGCCCAGCCCCTGGCTTCTTTACTTTTCATTCCATCCAGGAAGAGCATGCACCAACTGCTGCAGCTTCCTTAGCCTCACGAAGGGTTTTTGAACCCGAAAGCTTGCTTAATAACTATTCTCCAACCATTTAGGTTGGTCTAATAAAAGATATCAAATTCACCCAAGGAACCTTGTCTGCCTATTACAAGTACACTGCTGTTTTTAAGCAAATCTTAGCTTTGCCAAGTGTCAGGAGGCCAAAGCCTAAAATGTATCTAGCTAGATAATTCTCTTGGCTCTGGAAGGATTGGTAATCCATACTGCCTTACTTTAAAGGACTACATTGCTGCTGCTCTGTGCTGAGGTTGAGGCCATCAAAAAAGCAAAATTCATCTCCTTAAGATATGAGACCTAACACAGCAGTTCCAACAAATTTACCAGATACCACTATGTTCTCCAAACATATGATACCTAACAATTTTGATGCCTTGTTTGTTCTGTTAAATCCATTACTGCTGTTGTGTTTGGAGACAGACTATGGCACCTCCCAGCTACCATATTTACCATGAACGACTGGTGCCTCCCGAGACTGGGGGGCCACCATTTAGAGGTGGCAGAGTCGGTGGCAAACAGCAAGTGGAGACTGCCTGCAGACACTGGCAGCAGTGTTGGCGGCGGGGGAGAGGGGAGGAGGAGCAGCGAGTGGCAACCAGGGACCGCCCACAGATGCTGGCGGCCGAGTCCACAGCAAAGGCAAGGGTGTGGAGGCTGGTGAGCAGCAACTGCCTGCAGAGCCCGCGGCAGCTTCAGTGGCTGCCAATCTCCAGGGAAGTACGTGGCCCCCCCGTACCTCCCCTACGCATCGCCTATGATATTTACACGTGCTGACAGAGGTCTGGCTTAGGGCCATGTTGCTTACCCCACCAATTACTCTGGGCTTTCAAACACCGTGCTCCTTTTGTGGAAGTAGTGCTACAGCTTTGAGATTATTTCATTGTAATGCTGCTATTCTCAAGGGGACTGGCACATGCTAGTCTGTGTTTGAGGCAATACAGCTGCCAGAGGTTCTGTTTCAAAACAGAGATTAGCTCTGGATGAAACAGGTGGTTCTGTTATATTCATTTTTGTCCTTTTTCCTAAATTTTCAACCTTGAAACTGATTTGAAAGAGCAGATCATTTATTAACCAAAAGCTAGCAGGGCGAGATATTGCATACCAATATATAACAGTTTCCTGAAGAAGAATTGATGCCAAATCCTTGCAGTCTCACTTCCTTTATGGTAATTTTCCAAGACTCCTGCTCTCCAAGACTTCCAAGACTCTCTGCTTCAGTGCAATTAAGATCCAGATGCTGGTCACTAGATGGCAGGCTTCAACCTCCTAAAGCTGACATCAAGCTTCGCTTTAGAGTCTCCAGCTAGCAAGGTCAGTGTTTGCTGTAACGATAGGTGGGCTTTCTGAGGTACCTGCTCACTTTAATAATGCTCAGAACAGAATAAACGGGAGAACACACAAAAACACTCATAAAGCTGACTTTGTTTGTCGTGTGCTTAGTTTGGGCAGAATAATTTTCTAATAGCTTGTCATGTTTGATTGTTTTACCATTAAAATTCCTGCCTTTCCTAATAAATCACTTTCCTGGTATTAATTTAAATGTACCAAGTAGATCATGCATTTCTGTAAAACAAAAAATCTTTTGGGCCTCAAGGCACTACAACACTGCATTAAAAGGACAGAGGCACAAGGATAAATAGGAATAAGATCTCAGGGTATGTCTACACTGCAGTCACTAACATGAGTTCGGTGTAGTGTAGATGCAAGTAAGTCAACATTAACATAGCTAGCTCCAGCACTGGTAACAGTCTAGCCACAGTAACATGAAACTCAGTATGAACCACAAAACCTGTGTACAAAGCTGACAGTTGCTGCCCCTGGGCTACTGCAGCTAGATTGCTTCTAGCTACTTAAAGATTCCCTACATTGCACTGCAGTCACAGTCAACATACCCTTATAATAGGGCATATACAAAATTAAAACACTTTCTATATTAACAGAGACATAATTAGCCCCTTTGGGAGATCGAGGTTATCTGATCTTTAGAATAGTTCTGAAGTCAAGTATTTCCTCCACCACAGTCCAATGGCTAGGAAATTGGCTCCGAGGTTGGACCCAGAGAGTAGTAGTCAATGGTAGCAAATCATTATGGCGCTTCGTGACCAGTGGTGTCCCCCAAGGCTCTGTCCTTGGACCAGTTCTCTTTAACATCTTTATCAACGATGTGGACATTGGTGTCAGAAATGCACCAGCCACATGATGAGGTGGCCAAGTGGTTAAGGTGATGGACTGTTAATCCATTGTGCTCTGCACACATGGGTTTGAATCCCATCCTCATCAGTGATGCTTTTCTCCTGCCTATGCAGGGGGTCGGACTTGATGATCTATTGAGGTCCCTTCCGACATCTATGAAAGTTTGCTGATGACACTATCCAGAAGTGATTCAGGCACCTACTCTGGACTTATTCAAGAAACATTTGAATGCTTATCTTGCTGGGATCCGTTGACCGTAGCTGACTTCATGCCCCAGGACAGGGGGCTGGACTTGATGATCTTTGAGGTCCCTTCCAGCCCTAAAGTCTATGAAATCTATGCAATATCTAGTTCTTACACCCAGCCAATCCAATATTGTTCCTTATCACATATATACTATAATTTTTTTTCCAAAGCATTTTTAAATGACTCAGGCAACTGGGCTTCCTCCACTTCCTTGGAATATTTCAACAGGTTTCACCGTTGTTTCCTAATGTTTTGCTGTGGCTGCTGGCAAACTGTGGCACTCTAAGCTGCAGTGCAGCTCCTTCACTGCCACTTGTGAACTCCCCTGCAGCTGCTCCACACTGTCACTGTTGCTGTGCTTGGCAGCACAGATGTGGCGGTGAAGGAGCCACACCACAACCTAGCACAGCATGGGCTTCAGGCAGATGCAGCTAAAACTGCCTGGTGGTGGTGAGGCTGGGCCACTTTCCTCTGTGCTGAGCAGCATTTTCTGCCCAGGAGTATAGGGTCTGAGCCAACAGGGGCTGGATGGAGCCAGGCTACACTGCTCAAGCAAAGAGAGGAGGATCCAGCCTGGCTCCATAGGCCCCTGCTGGCCTGGACCCCACGCTTCTGCTGCCCCACTCTGGACCCCAGCAGTGCTGGCCCCAGTGCAGGCACCATACTCCCATCCAGTTGTTGCTGTGCTCCATGCTCCCACTCACTGCCCCTTCACCCCACCTGCCACAGCCATTTCCCCACTCCCCCCTGGTGGCCCACCGGTGGCTCCAGCACCACCTAGTTCCTAGATGCATCACCGGGACTGCAGGAGCATCTGAGATGTGGTGCCAGAGTGGGGGGGGGGGAGCGGAAGTGGCAGGAGAAGGACAGTGGTGGCATACAGGGGAAGTGGCAGAGTGGGAACATGGGACCCGTGCCAGTGCCCTGGGGCCAGGAGCAGCAGGAACACTGGCAGATTCTTTGCCCAACACAGAAGGGTGGGCTGCAGGCAAACCTTCCCCCTACACACAAGCCACAACCCTCCCCAGCCACCCTCCCCCAACACTCACAGCCCCCTACAAAATCCACACACACCCACACAACCACACCCACATGCCTATCTACCCCCACAAATCCCACACAGATATCCACACCTTCCCCCACACCCCACATACCCACAAACTTATACCCACCCTCCCACAATACACAAGAGTAAGACTTCATTTTAAGCTATTATACTATCACCTTTATGTACACTACACAAACACATGTAAAATCAGGACAAAAATATTTTTTTTTAAATTAAATTAATTAATGTTGTAGTACATGTTTAATTTTTAGAATATAATTTGGTATTTTTCTGGTTCTGAGATGACAAGCCCCCTTGCTGAAAAGAATGCTTCCAGGGGGCAAGAGGAGGGGACTTCTAGTGGCAAAGGTGAGGGGTTAAAGGGAGGGACTTCTGGTTCCAAGATGGCAACCAGGGGTGGGGCACCTGTCAAGGGTCAGGGCTACCCATGTGGCCCTCAATGACTTGCCAAAACTTGGTAAGGAGTCCTCCACCCAAAATAATTGCCCATCCCTAGATAATGTCAATAATAGTATCTATATAAGGGTACTCTTGTGCCTTAATAGCTTTTTACTATTACACACATTTCCTTCTACTATTTCCTTCTTCTATCACAGCTGGGATTTTGTCTCCTTCCTTCTTAATTAAATGGCAGCTTTCCAGGGCAGTGACTAAATTATCCAGTAATACCCAGCCTAAAGCAAACAAAATGCAGGATGGAAATTAAAGGTGACCATTAAACTATATATTATTGCATTTATATCCCACTTGAAGGCTGTGGAGCACAGGTGCAAGAGGGAAAGAAATATCTGTGGAATACATAAGTGAAAATTGTATAAGTGTGGTTTGAATAAAACACTACTGTGGAAAACCAGAAAAACAGGAGAATGTTAGCCCATATAACATGTTCCCATTGTAAAAATTAAATATTTAGTTATGACTTTATAAAGAGGGAAAACTGCAGAAGTCCTTTACTTCCATCAAAATATTTAAAAAAGAAAAAAGCAATGGATAAATTATACAATAAAGGGCACTAGGGCTTGCATCCAATGTTGATTTTTCTTAGGTATGATACATACTTTCAGTTTGCCAAAGGCAATAAGAATCAGGTTGATTCTGAGGTCTCAGATTCATTTTCCTATTTAAACCATTCTACCTCCACACTTTTTTTTTGGTTTTGTTTTGAGGAATCAGGTGGGGGGTGTATTTTCCATTGAATTGTCAAGACACAGTTGATCAAGTTGCAGGTGACTGGCCATAGACTGTGGTGATCTGAGGATGTGACTCACCACTATTTAGATTCCCTGCCCCCCAGGGTGTTTATGCACTTTTCTCCATTCTATCCTGTTCAGCTTTGTCTGTTTGGAATTGCATTACTACTTTAATTATGTTTGTTATTATCCTATAGACTGATAGTGGACAGGAAGGGTTTTAGTGTTTTATAAAGAAAATGGTGATTGCTGTTTCTAACATCAGTTGAAGTTAGGAGTTGCAAATAAAGGGCAGCATAAGGCCCTGCCAGGAAAAGTAAAGTGGGGGCAGCCAGTCAGCTCACTTGTAATCTCCTTTAGGCATAAGAGTTATGCTGAGCCAGCAGATTCTCTTCTATCTACTTAATAGATGGGATAATAGGCCTTAATAGCTCTAATACTTGTTGAAGATGATGGGAGGTATTTAGTTAACTGGTTCTTGATGAGGATCTCTACTAAATTTCTCTCTCAGAGTAGGAAAATCACCTAATGAGAAATGTTTATTTTACCTTAAATTGGCTGGGGACGGTGCAATTTGAAATAGCAAATCATTTCATTCATTGATCTCTCCCCAGAAAATGAATTTTGCCTTGTAGAACTAATGATATACCCCTCGCAGATGGCAATGCCTTGAGGCAAAATTGAGCCTAAATTCCATTTTTAATTATAGTTGGTTTGATGAGGCATAAAAGTTACAATAATAATATAACTCCCCTCAATTGATAGCAAATCTACCCATGTGAGATCTGACTTTTCTTCTTTTCCTTTTTTTGTAAAAGTGAATCTGCCTTTCATGCAGTAACTGATTTTTTAGATAGCATTTATTTCACCAATACCTTATTGTCCTATTCAGCATCACTCCAGGACTAGCACTGTTTCTCTCCCTTCTGCACCTTCCTGTCTATTCTCCCAATACTACCCACATACACATAATCCTCTTTTTTCTTCTGTATTTTTCCCCATCCATCCTATGCTCTGAAGGAGGCAGAGGTTCTGTGGGGGGAAAAAAGAATAATACCATGTGGTTGTGGTTTATTCTGCACTCCACTATTCCAGTTCTAATGAGAAAAATAGAATACACAAAGCCTTTCTGCACCAGCAGAACCCTGACTTCTGCCAGTAGAGAGGCACTGCTGCCGAAACTACGTAGTCAGTAGGAGGCATGTGCAGTCCCCATACCTTCAGCTGCTGTGATCCATTCAACAGCTGCTGCTCTCCCAAAATGCACTTTGTACTCCAACAGCACAACTGCACAATGGAGTTGCATAGAGTCACAATGAACCTGCGGGTCTGTAGGCACTCTGGCAGCTTGGCAGAGACAGCTGTCTGCCACCAGAACATTTGGAACAGAGATCCTTGCACAGAGATCCTTAATTGTATTGCAGCTATTATGTCGATTAAATGCGGGGGCTGGGGGGGGGGGTCTTTTACCTAAAGCATTATTTCTAGATTTCAGCATTTATTCTGCATTTATTGAAACAGAGGATGGGGGAGCCACAGTCCTGTGATTGTTTCAGGCAATTTCGTAGCCTCAGGAAGATAGCACTGCATCAATTTATCCTTATTTCACATACAACGCCCCCCCCCCCCCACAATGCGTGCGCGTACACGCGCGCACACACACTCATATCCCTTATCTTTTCCAAAGATAAGGGCTAGAAATTTAACTGTTCCCTTCTTTAAATGTACCAAATAAGCAATATCCAGCCTATAGACCAGGGATAGGCAACGTTTTTTGGCCAGAGTGCTAAAAAAACCACAATGTCTACCTTGGAAGGTGCCGGAGTGCTGACATGCCGGAGCCCGGAGCAGTTGTTTGCAGCCTCCCAGCTGCAGCTGGCCCACAGAGCCCAGTCTGCTTGCAGCAGGGCTTGCAGCCTCCCAGCTGCCTGCTAGAAGCAGCCTGAGCTCTATGGCTGGCAGCAGCTGCTTAGAGCCTGGGCTGACAGTGGTATGCCAAGCAAAATGGCCTTGCATGCCATGCTCAGCACACATGTCGGAGGCTGCTGACCCCTGCTATAGACCAAGCATTTGTCACCCATGGTTACTGTAATGAACTCTGTTGGGCAAAGACTTACCATGCAGTTTTGCAGTTCCTAACACAATACTGGCCTGACCTGACTGGCTCATTTTTTGTGTTACTGTAATATAATTATTTAAACAGCAACAATTCACTATTCAGGCAACCCTGCCCTACATCCTTTCTTATGTACAGCTTATTAGGTAAAAAACTTGCCATGAATTCTCACTTGCCTTCTAAATACAAGAAATTTTCAAAGTTCTGTCAGCTTTATATAACTCACTTCAAAGACTGAACTAAGAAACTGCTATTCAGTGTTTGTTTGGTTTTGAGTTTTTTTATTGCTGATACTAAGAAGCATTTCAGGTTTCTGAGCCAGTGTTCTGAATGGTCAATTAGAAAGCATCCTTTGCTTCTGTACAATCTAGGCCATCATATGCTCAGATGAAGGGAAGCGGTCAAATGCCAATTCATCTTCCAACAGTCAATACCTGAAATAAGATCAGTGACTTTACAGCATAAGGTATCTCTTGCTGCTTCCAAGAAATTAGTTTGTCTGACATGTCCATCTCTCCTGGCTGTTTCAGTAATGCTTCGTCCAACAGAGTTTCCAGCCACCTTGTTACCCTTTACAAGCAAAATGCTGGAAGAGAGGATTTCAAAGGACAAGCTAGTTATGCTGCATATAATATATTCAACAATACAGCTATATTTTTGTAGGTTTTAAATGTATGCTTTTACAAAGAAATATGCTGACTCACTGAGATGCCATAAAGATCCTTGCACAAAATTTTATTATTTCAATTGTGTCTAGGTATTTTTATTATAGCAGTCCCCAGAGATCCTGATCTCGATATTGTCATGCAAATACAGGCTAACAGATAAACCCTACCCAAAGGATTTTTATCTTTGCCTAGGGAAATACAAATAATAAGTAACAGCATAAGACCTCCCACAAACTCTCATAAGACTTCCTGAGTAGTTTCCTAGTCAAACAGTACAAGGAACAGTAATGTATTTGTTCCTTGATAGGATCACTGAACTGATACAATATATCAGACTTTTAAAGACTCCAGGAAATAGAGATTCCCTTGAGAAGATATTACAGTGGATACTTACCTTCACTGTCAAAAACTTTTATCTTAGTTTGAGTTTGAATTCTTCTAGGTTCAACTTCTCTCCACTGGATCCAATTATGCCTCTGTCTAACTAGACTGTAGATCTCTGAATCGCTTGATTTCTTCTTTCTATAAAAATACTTGGACATGCCTCAATCTCTTTCAGACTAACAGATTGAAGTCTTTCAGGAATGTTTTCTACCCCAAATCATTCTTTTTGCTACTTTCTGAATCCTCCTCTTTCTCCTAACATCCTTTTAAATTGCTGTCACTAAAGCTGACCATAACATTTCAGCAGTGACATTCCCAGAGGTATATCTACATGGCAGAATTAATCATCACCTAGTTGGCTTCAAACCCCACTCCTCAGCAGAGCTAACTGGCCTGAATAGAACATAGAGTTAGCAGAGCTATCCTACTTCTGTATGGATCTTACAATGGGGTAATTTACTGAGATTAGATGCATGTATAGATGCTGACCACAGGAGTAACCCTGACAGTACTACCTTATGGTGGCATTAATTAGTTTACTGCAGCCTAATACCACTGCACGTGTAGACAGTGATGCTGTACTTCACAGCTAATTAGTCTACTCCACAGTTAAGTGCATGTGTAGATGTGATGATTTTTTATCAGGCCCAAGGTAACACATTTTAGACTTATCATTTTTCTTCCCATACGTTTCCAATTTATCTCAACATGCCACAATATACTCTATATGCAAAGACTTCTGTGTTGGAAGATGACAGCCATCTAGGACATGCTGCATAACAGTGAACAAAAACAAAATTGGCCACAGACCAGATCAAAACCCACTGAAGAAACAGTAGCATATAGTAGAGGTTTTTGATCAAAATTTCAGAGGTGCAAATGCTTTAGCAAAGGAAATAGTTCCTTGGTTTTTGATTTAAACACCAAGAAAGCTCCAACACAATACACTGCATAGTACTCCATAACTAAAACACAGGTTGGTGAAGGGCTGAGTCAAGCTTCCCAGGTTTCAAACTTGAGTGGTTCAAACTTGTGATGTTTATAACTAGCAAGTCATCCTCTGACAGATTCGAACTCTCATATAATCATGAACATAAATGTATTATGCCTGCAAGCAATTCATAACTCGTACCAAATTAGTGTCATTTTAAGATTTTTTTAAGAAGTCTATCACTAACTCTAATCTAAACTGAATTGGAATGATTAATGGAGTGTGAGAAATCTCAGTAAGATAAAAGTGACTAAAAAAATCTGATTTGATACAAATCCAGTCCAACTCTCAGTTTATGAAAACCTCTCATAAATGAAACAATGCCCAGTAATATACTCCAACTTTTACTAACATAACAATGTCAGTGTGGCAGTGCACCTTTGCATGCCTGCCACTTTAAGGGCTGGAGACAGGCAGCCACCAGGTGCTTGATTAAGGTTCCCATTCTCAAACTTTGACAAGACAGGCAGAGGCAACAGGTAACTGCCAGCTGAGCTTCTGCTCCTGGAACATCTTGAAAGTAAGAGCAGGAACCATGGAGATAGCTGGAGGCTCCTGATTCTCAGCATGACTTGAAACTACACCCTGCCAGGGAACGGTGGCTTGGCGGGACTCCTTGTGGTGAGGGAGTCCCCCAGAAATGCCAGGCCAATTACCTCCTCTGTGAAAGGTGGGTAGGGGCACCTTAACTCCAGCCCCCACCAACAAGTGGGAGAGACTAGAGAGTAGTGGAGCAGTGGGGCTAGGCATGCCCATTAGAAGGCATCTAAGCCCAGCAGGGATGAAGGACCCCAGAGGCCCTGGAGGGGGTAGAGTTGTTGTGAAGGGTTATTGTGAGGGCCTGTTCAGAGTAGGGTGCAAAAAGAGGCACTTGAAGGACTGTATGTGTGGGGTACAGAGTAGGGCCACTAAAAGAGGCTTGAAGGGCTGCACCAGGGGATACTGAGTAGGGCAGTAAGGGCAGCCTAAAGGACAGTACATGGGCCAACCCCCATGAGTGAGGATAAAGTCAAGTTGTCCAGTGAGAAGCTTAGGGTGGAGCCAGCCCGGTATTTGGTGTAAGGTCAGGCCACACAGAGTAGGTGAACTCATGAGATCTGAAGGGCTGCGTGTGTCCTACCAGAATGGGAGTAGCGAAGTCTGATGGCCCAAAGGGGGTCGTTTAAGGAGAGCAAGAGTGGTAACGAGTGGCCCAGTGATGGGAGGCATGCAAAAGGCCCCTGTGAGAGGGGGGTGGAGTGAGTGTGAGCATGTAAGAGGTCCAATGGCAGACTGAGTTTGCCCCAGCCTGAAGCCAGGAAACAATAATAGTCTGGATGCCATCTGCGAAGCATGAACCACATTGTAGGGAAGGTTCAGAGGCATGGATAGTGCTCCTTGGCATCAGGGTAGTGAATGGGCAGCCTCCCGCTTAATATATTATGAAAACATTCAAGTCATGGCAGGCAAGTCAGGGCAGACTGTCCTAGGCAGGTGGATAGGCTAACTCATGATCTAGCCCTGGGAAGACCTCCTGCCACAGTTGGTCACATATAGGATGAGGTGTAATTCCTCCAACAGAACGGAGTTTTTTTTTGAGGAATCTCAATATAAAAATACGAATCTCTGGGATTAGGAGGTTATGGCTTACCTGGCTAGCTCAGCACAACACACTGCACAGGAACAAAGTAAGGGAGAAAATGAAAGGAGACTGTGGTATTACATTATGGAAAAATATTTCTGTCTACCTGAGTAAGTGACCTACTGCACTTTCATTTCAGTTTGAAGTTGGTTCTCCTCTCACCCTAGTTCTAGTTAATTAATATTTATTCAAAAATTCAACAATATAAAGCACTAAAAATCCTTCTGCTCTAAACCAGGCCACCCATACCTAATATGCATATTATTGACATCACCTAAGTAGACCACCATGGGACCTTCAGAGTCTATTGTTAGCAGCAATGCCAGGTATGCCAAAGGAAGGGGAGAAATGAACAACTCTACAGAAATCTCTTCAGTTGTTGAGAGGTTCTGGTGTGTTGGTAGTGACATAAAGTTACTTGTTATTATTCAAAACCTGGATTTAGGGGTTCACAGGAGTAAAAACAAACTTTAAAAAAGTGATCTCCCCCCAAAATAGGAAAACCAGTATGTTAGCAGATTGAGAAAACACTAGTGTGGTATTAAAGTTGTATGTCACGAATTCTATGATTGTCCTTTAAAATTAAGAAAGTTCTGGTAGTAAAAGATTGACAGTCCTAAAGATGGAAGTCTCACTTGTCCACAGAACTGCTTCAGTATATAGTGAGCATTTATACTAGCTTCCCCTCAATATTTTACAAATATACTTCAGTCCTAGCATGTTAGAATTACTTTTAGGAAGGAATGTAGTTTCTGTACCTGTCCAAATCTTTCTTACTCTTCCTGAAGAAAGAGCTTTTATGCCAGCTTTGATGTTGACTATTCCCTCTGTTATGTTTATTCACAGACAAAGAATAAAAATAGCTGGTTGAGTCTTAACAACCTCTCAGATTAGGAAAAACAATATAGAAAGAAAAGAAAGAATGCATGAGAGAACATAATGGGCATGGATAGATGCAGTAGTTACACTGCTTCAAAAAGATGGTGAGGACTTAGTATGGTATAATTAAAACCAGTACAACTTATTCATCCATCCACTCCTGATCTGCAAGAAATCAAGCCAAACTGCAGCTATTTATGGGGTAAAAATTGTGATTTAGCATCATTTCTTGCAGGATAGGAGTGGACAAAAAAACAATTACATAAGATCAGCTGAAATGCACTCCCAAGTGGTAAGCCCCTCACTTTTAATAGTGCCTTTGTTGATACCCACTAAGTCCCTTAGTATCACTTTGCATCTGAAACAGCACAAAATAGCATCTGCCTGACAGCCAAGCCTACAGAATACAAAGGAAAGTTAACAAGGCACAATGATACTGTTTGTTTCCATTTTACTTCATTGTAGCAAGCTCCTGAAACAGGAGCAGCAGTCAGATCTGCCTGCTATGCTCCCCAGTCTTTGCAGCTCCTTCCCATTTCCATCCTGCCATGCCTTTTATGTTAACTATCGTGATAAATTCTGGGAGGCTGTCTCTAGAGACCAGAGTATGCTTTTTAGGTGTGCTTCACCATCTATCCAAGGCTACTCTGCCTACAGCATCATTTCTCCAGGGCTCTCAGGCAGTCTGCTATCACCATCTCTGAGCCTTTACCCTTCTACCACAATCTCTGGGCTTTCAGTAGCGAGCTATTTCCATCTCAAGGCCTCTGCCAGCATGCTGTGACAGTTTGGGGGCTTCTAAACCTTATAGATACTATGCCCCTCTCTGGCCTTCTCTCTTATTAGTTCAAAGAAAAATAAGCATTTGATTCAATTAAAACTGTAATGTACATAGGGCTGTCAGTCATGTTCTAGACTGACAATCAAACGCATTTGTCATAAGCTACCTGTAACAGGGAGCCAGACATTCCTACCACTTTAAGGGGATGCCACAGTAAGCTAAGTTCACTATGTGAGTCTGGCAGCTGGGCAAAGGAAGCTGCTAGGAAGCCAGCAGGCCAGAAAACACCAAGGATAGGGGGTGCCCCTGGGGGGAGTACCTGTCTGGGAGCTAGCTGAACTGCAGCTAAGGGGGCAGATATCTAGACAGCCCAGAAGCAAAGAGTTGCAAGCTACTGAGCTAAATTGCAGCACAGAAGGGCAGGCTGGTCATCAAACCTAAATGGAAACCTTTGCATGTTGCAGGAGAGCCACCTGACAGGAAGGGGCAGGGCTTTGGATGCACATAAATCCAGTGCCTGAGATCAGGCAGCTAATTGGGCCTTGCATGCTGCAGGAAGAGGAATGCTGGAGGGTAATGCCTACAGGAGACAAGCTGACAGGCATTTGGGCTATTCTATGGGGCTACCAGGAGAGAGCCAAGGGGGATTTATAGCCTGTACTGAGAAAATGATCTAGAGCTGGATAGGTTTTGAGCTGTGAAGCAGTTGCTTCTATTTATGTTGTGATTTAAGCTTGGCACTGGAGGACTGGGTTATGGCTACAACAGGACTGTACCTAGACTCCTGGTGGCTCCAGGCAGACTTTTAGTATTGTGGCCCCTTTTGCCAGAGATAATGATAATAATAACTTTTAAATTACCATTTTTGGGTCCCCTTTCTGTCCGGTCCTTGGGTGGCTGCTTGGTTTGCCTATGCCTGTGTCTAGCCCTGGCTACAGGGGAGGCGTGGAGGCCATGGAGGGGTACCTGGTGGGGCACTCCATAGCAGGTAGCCTAGCCTGGGGTCAGGGACCCAGATGGCTGAGGCTAGTGTGATGAGTTAAGCTGAAGTTGGGAGAGCTAAGGCCAGTGTCAGGCAGCCTAACATGCAGTTGGGGACCCAGAGGGCTGAGGACTGGGGCAGTGAAAGCAGCCTAGCCTGGGGCCAGGGACCCAGAAGGCTAAAAGAACTAAACCAAGGCCAAGAGGACCAAGGCCATGGCAGTGAGGCTTATAGGCTTAAGCTAAGAAGCCTGGAGAAGGGGTTGAATGCCAAGAGGGTAGAAGCTAAACTAGGGCCAGCAGCCCAGGGAAAACAGAGACTTGCCAGTGTTAGGGATTTGGCAAGCTGACTGGAGTGTTTGACAGACAGGCTAGAGGGCCCAGTGGACAACTCAATGTAATATCTGCAAGGCATGGATGTATCTGTAGAGGTAGATGGAGGCCACAAATAGCCCATAAGTTAACTGGTGCCCTGGAGCACTGATCTAGCCAGGAGGGCCACAATCTATAGGGCCAGGAGGACCTGAGGGGTAGGACTGGGGTCAGTTGGGCATGAGAAGGACCCACTGGCCAAAGTGAACTAGAACTTGCTCTGTGACCCTGGGACAGCTTCCCTTTAACACTAAAATAATTCTGTAAAGGCATGGCATGTGAGGAAAAAGGAAGGGTACCCTATGGAGATGGACTGAGGCAGGAACTGCGCCCTCAACCCTCTGGGCCCCTAGGGCCAGGTCCTGTCACAACATCCTACGTGCTCAACATAGAATGTAGGATATTATTTACACACACTACTGACCTAAAATGGGTGGAGATCAACAACTTAGAGGCAAAAGCCTCTAAGATTTTATTACTGGTTCCCTGAAACATACAGTCCCTTTCTAGTCTCAAAGCTACAGGTATTGTGTGCTCCTAGCTGATGGCCAGGTATCTGTTTGTGTGAATGGTTACCAAAGACAACTTCCTTTTCTTATTATGTCCATTCATTATAAATTCATCCTGTTCATCTTTGCTAAGTATGCTGCATTCTATTTATTACTCTGCTAGTATTATGGCAGACATTTAAAATTTTTATAACATTGGATGAGTAATATCATGGAAGAAGGTATCATGGCTTGTGTTAGACTGAATACACAAATCTGAGCTTCAGGGTCTTTTCTGTAGCTTTCCAAAGTAAAATATGGTCATTTTAGGAAAGGAGAGATTTAATATTGTGGCTTCTAACTGTTCATTTTCAAGCTCTGGATGCAACATAGTATATAAATCAGAGATTTATGACGAGTGCTAATCCAGTCCCCTTCAACATCGTTGCTCTGTTTAGAGATTAAATAGGTTCCTGTACTTCCATTACTATGGTGTCTTGTTATCTTGAAGTTAAATCATAAAAAGGTATGAAGATCCTATTTGTTTCAATTTCACTTCGTCAGAAATATAGTCACAGTTTTTCATTCTGAGAGATCTAAGCAAATCAGTTTCTATGTGTGCATGTCTCTAGTACAATAAACAGCACAGCTTATTAGAGATCAAATATATGAACCTCCTGCACAAAAAATGAAAGAAGAATGAGGTAGTATTTTATTCCAAGAAATTTTATAGTGAAAGACATGCTTCACAGTTTTGTTGACTTGAGCATGTGTAATACTTAATACTGAAATAGATGAGGAAGTTTAAATACAGGTGCTGAGATCATAACACCTTCTAGTGACAAGATAAAAATCATCCCTTTAAAGAGAGGGAACTAGATAGTTTTTAAAGAGTGTCAGATTGCTATTGAGACTCGTCTTTTTAATTTGAACCACTGGTGGTATTGTGTCTACTGCAAATAATTAGCATGTTTATCTCTGCTCCAAAGACAAGTAACAATAAATGATCTCCTGTCTATGTATGCATCATGATAGGTAAGATAACAACCCTGAAGCCATGGTATCAAAGTCCTAGCGTAAAGCAGGACTTTCATTAAGTCTTCCATTAAAATCCCCCAGAATTAATTATAATGTATAGGTTTTGAAAACAAAGAGACCCTTGTGGTAATCTTATCAGCAACCAGTGAAACACAAACCGTTACATTTCTTCAACTATCATACCTGTAACTTCTTGTTGAGCTATAGCACACCTTTTAGAAAACTATTCAACCTTGATTTTAAAGACTTAATGTGAAGGAGAATCTAACCACTAGATAAGTCTTTTTCAATGGTTAGCCATCTTCACTGCTAAAAACCTACATCTTCCTTTTAGTCTTTGTCTAGCATCAGCTACCATATCTTGGGTTCTGTTGTATCTTTCTCTAAAAACTAAAAAGCTGTCTTAGCAAAGTTCTTGTCCTCTCTGATACCAATATACTGCAATTGTCACCACTTATCGCTTACCCCTTTCTAATGTTTCTCTACTTTCATTGAATATTCCCTTGCTTATGTGCCCAAAGAGTACAATCACCCTCTTAGCACCATGTGGCACTGCAATATCTTGTTCATCTAGTTATTCAGTATGACACCCCCTCCCCTACCCCCCAGTCTTTTTTTGGAGCCGCTACATTCCAAAAAACTCAGTCTCCTATCCCAGGAATCCTACATCCTTGCCTCCTAGACTTGTGGCCATTTAACTATATAAAACATACCACGAAGTGAATGACATCTCCCACACTGGGATTCTGGATGGACCCAGGGGAGGCGCAGCCAGGCCCAGGGTCAGTGAGGACCTAGTCAGGGAACTTCTGGAGGGACTAGATGTGTTCAAATTGGCAGAGGTCATTGCAGGACCCCTGGCACAGATTTACAAGCACTCGTGGTGCTCTGGCGAGGCACCAGAGGACTGGAAAAGGGCCAATGTGGTCCCCATTTTCAAAAAAGGGAGGAAAGAGGACCCAGGAAACTATAGGCCCATTTGTCTTACCTCAGTCCTGGGGAAGCTCTTTGAGAAAATTATCCAGGAGCACACCTGCAAGGGACCAGCAGGGGGATTTATGCTTAGGGGCAATCAACATGGGTTCATTAGAGGCAGGTCCTGCCAGACCGACCTGGTTGCCTCCTATGAACAGGTCACAAAAGCCTTGGATGCAGGTGTCGCGGTGGACGTAGTCTTTCTGGACTTTAGGAAAGCCTTCAACACTGTCTCTCACCCCATCCTCATTAAAAAATTAGGTGACTGTGGTGTCGACATCTACACAGTCAGATGGGTCACAAATTGGCTGGAGGGCCACACCCAGAGAGTGATGGTGGACGGATCATTTTCAACCTGGAGGGATGTGGGCAGTGGGGTTCCCCACGGCTCAGTCCTCGGGCCCGTACTGTTCAATATCTTCATCGGCAACTTGGACAAGGGGGTGAAAAGTACCTTGTTCAAGTTCACAGATGACACTAAGTTGTGGGGAGATGTGAGTATGCTAGAAGAGAGGGACAGGCTACAACTAGATCTGGACAGGTTACAGGGGTGGGTGGATGAGAATAGAATGGGTTTCAATACAGATAAGTGTAAAGTATTGTACCTGGGGAGGAAGAACCAGCAGCATACCTACAGGCTGGGGAACTCCCTTCTTGTCAGCACAGAGGCAGAAAAGGATCTTGGAGTCACTATTGATTCCAAGATGAACATGGGCCGCCAATGTGGGGACACGGTCAGGAAGACTAACTGCACCTTGTCATGCATTCGTAGATGCATCCTGAGCAGGTCCAAGGAGGTGATCCTCCCCCTCTATGCAACACTGTTCAGGCTGCAGTTGGAGTACTGCATCCAGTTCTGGGCACCACACTTCAGGAGGGATGTGGATAGCATCAAGAGGGTCCAGAGGAGGGCCACTCACATGATCAAAGGGCAGCAGTGTAGGCCTTATGAGGAGAGGCTATGGGACCTGAACCTGTTCAACTCCACAAAAGAAGGCTGAGAGGGGATCTGTTGGTTGCCTATAAACTTGCCAAGGGGGACCAGCAGGCAATGGGAGAGTCTCTGTTCCCCTGAGCACTACTGGGAGTAACAAGGAATAATGGCCATAAGCTGACTGAGAGTAGATTCAAGCTAGACATCAGGAGGCACTACTTCACAGTCAGGGCAGCTAGGAGCTGGAAACAACTTCCAAGGGAATTGGTGCTCGCCCCTACCCTGGGGGTCTTCAAAAGGAGGCTAGACAATCACCTAGCCGGGGTCATCTGACCCAGCATCCTTTCCTGCCCATGGCAGGGAGTTGGACTTGATGATCTGCTTAGGTCCCTTCTGACCCTTCCAACTACGACGTTTACCATAAGATTCAGCTCTCCCTGTAGAACTCATCTATCCTTGTTATTTATTCTACCACAACATCAGCCAACTTTGCCAACTATAATTTCACATTTCTGTAAAATCTTGGGGACTTTATGGCCAAAGTAGTAAGGAGTCATTCTGATTTTAAAACAACCTGTATACCCATATTTAAAAATGAGCACCTTTTAAGTGTTATATTCAAAATGGATTTTTGTCCATTAGCCTGTGCATCAGTGGTTACTGAAAGACTGAAGAATCATATTAAAGATTCCTAAGTACTTCTTTCTCTCCATTCCTTTATTACTGCCCCACTTTTAGCACCATACCTAATTAGGCCTAATTTATGTATAGAAATTGTATCAACTTAAATTTTCCTGAACTGATTTAAATTGTTGCAATTCACCCTTGCGTGGGTTTTTCAGGTTGACCTAAGAAGTATGTAATATTCATTTGTCTTAATTCAGACAGACATAGCCTGCCTTTATAGCAGTGTAAAAAAGGAGCAGACACACAATCCATAGCCCTATAATGGGGTGGGCAAAATACGGCCCGCAGGCTGGATCCAGCCCATGAGGCCATTCTATCCAGCCCGTGGGGCCCCTAAAAAAATGTAGAAATATAATATTTATCTGCCCTTGGTTCCTGTCAAAAATAACAGGAATCAAGGGCAGTAGGACCCAGGGGAAGCCCAGTGGGCTCCAACAACAGCGAGGCCCGCCCAGCCCCACTCCCCAGCCAGAAGCCCGAGCCAGGGTTTTTGGGCTGGGAGCACATGGCTGCCCCAGCACGGGAAGCTCAGGTAAGTGTGGGGGGAAGACCCCGGGCAAGGAAAGAGCACAGGGGGAAGCAGCCCCTCCCCACCCATGCCCAGTGCCCCACGCTGCATCTGCTCTCAGCCTGCATGGGGCTGCCTGTGCCCACTCTGGACAGCCCCATGCAGGCTGTGAGTACCTGCAGCATGGGGCACTGGGCATGGGGCGGGGGAGAGGTGGCTTCCCCCTGTGCTCAGCTTTTCCCTGGACTCCTCTGCACAGAGAAAAGTGGCTGCAGCATGGAACACTGGGCATGAGGCAAGGAGGGGCTGCTTTCTCCCCCACACACGCTTAACACCACCTTGTAACCCAGCCCTACTGCCAGGCTGTGGGTTCAGTGGGTGGGAAACTGGCTACAGGGTAGGACCCAGAGTGTGCTCATGAACAGATCTGGGTCATCCTGGTGCAAAGTGCCCAGTGGTGTCCCTCAGGAGTCCATGTTTGGACTGGTGCTTTTCTACATCTTTATCAATTATTTAGATGGGGGAGTGAAAAGCTTGCTGGCCAAGTTCGCGGATGACACCAAGTTATGGGGCAGTGTGGACACATCAGAAGATAGGTTGCAGATACAGGCAGACCTGGATAGGTTCGAGAGTTAGGCAGACTGGAACCAGATGATGTCTAACACTTCCAAGTATAAGGTGCTCCATCTGGCAGCAAAGAACCCTCAACATACAAACGGGCTCGGTGGTGACAGCTTGACTTGCACCACAGCCAAAAGGGACCTAGGGATAATGATTAACCATCGTATGAATGTGAGCCATCAGTGCGAGGCAGTGGTCAGCAGTGGAAACAACACACTGGCATGCATCAACCAATACATTTTGTGTAAATCTAAGGAGGTGATACTTCCACTGTACTCAGCACTGGTGAGACCACAGTTGGAGTACTGCGTCCAGTTCTGGGAACCACACTTCAATAAGGATGTGGAAAAACTTGAGAGGGTCCATAAAAGAGCCCCACCCATATGATCAGGGACTTGCAAGGCAAGCCATATGAGGAAAGGCTGAGGGACCTGGGCCTCTTTAGCCTAAAGAAGAGAAGGCTGAGAGGGGACTGGATACCGCCTTACCGCTATATCAGAGGAGTGCATCAGAAGCTCAGTGAACAACTGTTCACTAGGGCATCCCCAGGGAAGACTAGGACCAATGGTTACAAACTCCTGGAAGGCCACTTCAGGCTTTATATCAGGAAAAACACCTTCACAGTCAGGGTCTCCAGACTGTGGAATAAACTCCCTCCGGAGGTGGTGCAGCCACCTACCCTGGAGATTGTCAAAAGATTAGACAGTCACCTCACTGGGGTCACCTAACCCCAATTGCCTTCCTACCTAGAGCAGGGGGGCTGGACCCAGTGATCTTCAAGGTCCCTTCCAGCCCTTAACATTCTTCTGATTCAATTTGGGGAGATTCAGATTCAGAGATTCAGCCACTGAATCGAATCAGCATCTGAAGCTTCGCACAGCCCTAGTGGCCATACTGTATTGGGAAATTAAAGGACAACATGATCTTATGACACATTCCAGACCAGTAGTGAAACAGAGAAAAGCAACATGTATGAACTCCTCCACTGCTGCTTCAATCACTTTTACTATGACTCAGGATCGTTTCCATCATGTCCTGTAGGAAATTTAATGGAATCATAAAGCCATTCATTACTAGGGAACTCCCTTGTGGGGAACGAAGTGTATAGGGTTCAGGTACTGAAACAGAGGAGGTGTCAATGGGGCTGATGTGCCTGGGACCTGGAGACAGAAGAAATCAGAGAGAGAACAAAATGTTGCCTAACTCCTGAGATGCAGCTCAGAGATCTTATAACAGTGGGGTATTTACTTAAGTCTCAAAAGTCTGCAATGGCAAAGGAAAGCAAGATATCTCTGAGAGACAGCACTTAGTCTGTTGCATTGATTGCATCCTCCAGAATAACCTTGACATCATTAAAGAGCAATCACAAAATAGATAAGCATTGTCCTTTAATGGGGGGTTAAAATTCAGTTGTAAATAGAAATTACTGAGTCTCAGTTACCAGGAAAGAGAGGTACTTTGAGTGGCAGTGTAGCTAATTAGCTTTCCTTTGTGAAGGAACTAGTTTATATTGATTAATTTATGTCTGATGTAACCAGAATCCTTTCCCCTCTTGGTGGACCTGCACAGATTGCAGACAATGATATCCCATTAAAATTTTAGACAACTTAATAATGGTAGGAAATCAATATACTTTAGCTAACACATTACATTATGAGGCACAAGTCAAGTGTCATCCTGTAAAGGCATGAAACCCAGTGGAACTTTTGCTACAGTTAAGTTTACACGATTCCACCCATTTTAACTGAGAACAATGTAATTACAGGGCTATTACCCGAGCAAGAGTTAATGTCTGTTTGTCAATTATCAACTAGAGATTTAAAGAATATTTACAATCTGGTGGCCAGGGATTTATGTTATGTACAATGCACTATAACGTTACATTATTTTTGCATGCCATTGCATGAAATAGCACAATTATTTTGGTCTATTTTCCAGCAAATCTATTGGCTTCTCACTTGCATCAGAATGGAGTGCAGAATTCATCCATGGGACAAATCCTGCCTAAGAATTCCCCAATCTGCTTCCGTTTTTTTTGCTTCCTTTTTTGACATCCTTTTCAACTCCCAATGTTCTGACATATTCTGCCATTTTGGTTCCAAGAGCTGCCCATGCTTAGAACAATGGTTCTCGATGGTTTTAGGTTCAAGGCACCCTTGCATAACTTCTGTGAATTGAGCAGCACCCTGTTTCAAAAAATATTTATTTCTTAATTACAGTCCTTAACTCCTTGAAGAGGGGCTAGGCAATGTGGGCCTAGGAGCAGCCAGGCAGGGATGAGCCTAAGCCTGCATTGACATGTTTAGCTCCTCATACCTCACAACATCCTTTAAAGGATCTCCTGGCAGCCCAGTTGAGAATTACTGGTTTAGAAGCATACCAGCATATACATACAGAACCCAGTAAGATTTTTCAAACAAAGCAACAAGGAGCTAGAGTCAATCAGTCACTTGAACCCTGATGAAGAATAACCCTGGGAAAACAAGACCAAAGTGCCCAGCAGAACAGGAGGCACCTACTTAGCAGAGCACAAGTTAGACTCTGCTGGAAATCTTCACGATCTGCATCTTGTTTTGACATTGGGAGTAGAGTTTGGCTTATCCATTTGGTTTCAAGTGGTCTTGGAAGAACACTCAGTTTGTTCCTTCTGCAGAGCTCACATTGTTTATATTGGTAATGGATGTTGGCTATTAGAAAATCATCTCTCAAGTATTTAAATAGAAAGTATTGTTGTGGACATAATACTTGAAGAGTGTACTTCTGTCTTCTAAATGGTACCACAGATTACTTAGGATTTGAATGCAGCAGGTCCAAAACAATTCCTAAATATGCAGACTATGAATTGATGACTTTAGTGATGGTAATATTTTCCATTCCTATTTAGATTTTGCCTCTCTTCAGCTGAGTCCATTAATTTTTTTCTAGAATTCCCATTATTGTTATCAGCAATTCAGCTTCAGAGAAAGGAGTGTATTTGTAAGCTACACTCCAGGCCACAACCAGCCTTTTAAACATGCCATTTATAACCTTATTTAGGGTTGGTCTACAGGACCTCACATTTACAATCCCAGGCTACCAGCACATTGCTTCTCTCTGATGCTACCATAATAGAACAGAACTAGCAAATGCAATTGTCTTCATGTATAAATGGCAAAATATGTATTTTGGGATAATGATGTCAGTATAAGCTTCTGTGCCACTTATTTCAAAATATGAATGTTTGAATAGGTAGTTATTTCAGAATAAATATTTAATTTATGCTTGGAAAGGATTTGTTAACTTTACAATGGTGAGAAATTTTAGCAAATAATTGACAAAGACTCTGAAGCGTTCCCATTTAAGCTCCTGGAGTCTTCTCACAAATGAAGATTATATTAAAGATGAACATTGGTAGCTTACCTCTGAACAGAAAAGAGAAGCCATAAACTACTGTGTATGTAGTTAATACATTATTTTTTTCCGAGAGCATCAACAGTATTGAACAGAACTGATTGTTTCCAGCAGGCAGGTCATTAATTCATGTTCAGATCTCACAGGGGGATACAGAGTAAAGTAATAAGGCAAGGCTGAAGATTAAAGACCCAGTCAAGTTCTCAGAGGCTACTCAGGAAGCTCTATTAAAAAGTCAACCCAGTACATAGTAATCAGAGGGGAGGAGAGACCTCAAGGGAAGCAAAGCTCTGAACCCAGTGTTAAAATGGCTGGATTAAAACAAACTGAGCTTTCCCTGTTTGCTTTTCTGTTTGAGGCCACCCTTAGGTCTTCTGCTAAAACTAGTGCAAGGTCAATTTCAAAAATAAAAATGTAGGGAAAACTGTTTGATAAATACCGTTTTATTACTTTACTATTTACTACTACCAGTTTACATAGACACAAGGAGGTGCATTCTCAGTCCTGGAAAACTCAGTCTAATATATACAAGTGAGGTATATATAATACATAGGGAGATGACAGGAGATCTTGGGTGGCAGCGGGGGGAGGTGCTATACTCTTGGAAGGGTCACTTCTATATAGAAAGAACAATATGGAACATGAAAAAGAATATGAAGCATATGTCTATGATGCTACTGGGATGCATCCGTCCAGCCCAAACAGATTGGTCAACTATATCAGAAGCCCTTATGACTGCCCCACAGCAACAAGCCATCAGGGCCCAAGGTTGAGACAGCGTTTGCAACCAGCTGTGCCATGGTCAGTTCTGAATACATTACCAGAAGGTATTGTGTATGTCCATCAACAGAAATCTTATAAAATTCCTGCTCTTGACTTTTGGCCTTTTTGTATTCCATTTTCCATCTCTACTTCGTGTAACTGGAGCAAACACATAAGAGAGTGGGCGGACTGATTCTTCAAAAGGCTCTGCTTCCTGTTCCTCAAGTTGAGCTCCTCTAACCACCATGTGTCTCTTCTTCTGTGCTTTGTGTGCATTTGCTGCAAGGTAACATACAGATCAGGGCTGTCCAATATCTAAGTGTGTAGGGGGGCAAATGTCCCACAGACTGCATACTAAGTGGCTGCAACAGGGTGAGCCATGGGCTTCCCAGGCTGCACATCAGATGCCCACCACTCCTACACCATGCATCTGCACCACCACCCACCACTGCACCAGTCACCACCTCCTCCAACTGCTATAGCACACACCTGCATAGGCACCACCCTCCCCAACATCCCCAGGGATGTTGCCAGACTTGGCCATTCTTCAGTGGGCCTAGGCCAAGCTACAGAAGTGCAGCTAAAGCAGAAGGCACCAAAACCAGTTTCTGAGTGACCATAGAATGAACCCGTGTAGATGTGACACCCAGCTTGTTCAGCAACATAAACAAAGACCTTACATTAAATAATCCAAATATGCTTTATCATGATTTTATCTTAAACAGTTATTAGTAGTGGCAGTAATCGATGCAACCAGATGTTAGATACTGTTTTACTGTAACTGATATATTTTTGTCAAGTTTCTTAGATGCGTTGCAAAAACTAAGCAGCTTGTCAGTGAAGACTAAACTAAGATGAAGAAGAAACAGAAGTGTTGAAAAGCATTCCACAATGGCAAAAGGAAAGAAATAAGGAATCTTCCCCTCCGGAAGTGTACCTTCTCCAGGAACATAAATCCCAACTAACTGACACTTTCCAAGTCCACAAGCAATCTGGTTCAGTCTAGTCCCAAAGTTACAGTGAAACGAAGACATTTAAATAAAAGCAGGTAGGTGGGGACAGAACACTGCCACCCACCATCCTATGCTGCAGCCTCCCAGGAGCAGGGCCAAGGGGGTGAGGGCAGTGGCTCCCCTCTGCGGGCCACACAGGTGCTGGCTGGATGCAGGGGGGGGAGTTTGCACACAGCAGCTGCTGCCATCATCCACCACCCCGCGCCGCCATGTGCAAGCCCCGCCCCCAACTCCACGTCCAGCCGCTGCTACCCCTCCCCTTCCTCTCTGCCAGAAGTGTACCCAAAAGGGGTATACTCCTTAAAAAACACAGACAACCCCTGAGCAAAACTATAAAACACATGGCCCATATGGGACACATGCAGATGGGAGCCTACCACAAGGATAGGTTAGTGTAGCCCATCTGAATAAAATATATGAGCTTGGCACTGACTCTTTTTCAAGCCATGGTGAGACACTATATTAACTACATTTAGACTTTCTCTTCACTCTCGCAGCTGAGCTTCACCTTTTTTTCCCCATATCCAATCATTCCTATTTCTTTACCAGCCTTAGATGTCTGGCAGACATCACTAGATTCATAGATTCTAGGATTGGAAGGGACCGCAGTGGGCCATCTAGTCCATCCCCCTGCCCCTGGCAGGCAAGAAAAGGGTCACCAAACCTGAGGTCATGTGAACCCAGCCAGGGGCCTGTCCAGTCTCTTCTTGAAGACCCCCAAGGATGAGGTGAGCACCACCTCCCTTGGAAGCCCATTCCAGATCCTGGCAACCCTTACTGTGAAGAATTTTCTCCTAATGTCCAGTCTAAACCTTCTCTCCAGTAGCTTATGCTATTGTTTCTTGTTGTTCCAGGGGGTACCCTGGTAAACAGATCATCGCCTACTTCGTGTTGCTCTCCCCTTATGAATTTGTATGATGCCACAAGGTCTCCTCTCAGCCTTCTCTTGGAAAGGCTGAAGAGGTTAAGGTCCCTTAGCCTTTCCTCATAGGGCCTTCCCTGCAGGCCTCTAATCAGACAAGCAATTCTTCTTTGAACCCTCTCCAGGTTGTCCGCATCCCACTTGAATTGCAGCATCCAGATCTGGACACAGTACTCCAGCTGCAGCCTGACCAGTGCCTCAGAGAGGGAGAATCACCTCCCTGGACCTTTTTGTGAAGCACCTATGGATGCATGACAAGGTGAGATTGGCTCTGCTGACTACTCCATCACATTGACGACTCATGTTCATCCTGGAGTCTACAGTGACTCCAAGATCTCTTTCTGTCTCAGTGGTGCTGAGAAAGTCGCCCCCCAGCCTATAGGTATGGTGGCAGTTCTTTCTCCCTAGATGCAGCACCTTGCACTTATCCTTACTGAATTGCATCCTGTTGCTCTCTGCCCACTTCCCCAACTGGTCTAGGTCAGCCTAGATCTGGCTCCTCCTCTCCCGGGTGTTAGCTTCCCCCCATATTTGTGTCATCAGTGAATTTGGACAGGGTGCTTCCCACCCCCTCATCCAGATCACTGATGAAGATGTTGAACAGCATCAGCCCCAGAACTAAATCCTGAGGGACCCCACTGCACACATCTTTCCAGGTTGACACCAACCCATCCACCACCACTCTGAGTATGACCCTTGAGACAGTTTGCTACCCAGTCTACCATATAATCATCCAAGGCAAATCTCCTCAGTTTATTTATAAGGATGGTATGAGATACCGTGTCAAAGGCCTTCTTGAAGTCCAGATAGATAACATCCACCTCAACTCCTGCATCTAAACATTTAGTGACCTTGTCGTAAAAAGAAACTCGGTTAGTCAGGCAGGACCTGCCTGCTATGAACCCATGTTGGTTACCCCTCCTCATCACATTAGCCAGTGGGCTCCCACAGACGTCTTCCTTGATAAATTTTCTAGGATTTTCCCAGGGATAGAGGTAAGGCTGACTGGTCTATAGATCCCCAGATCCTCCTTCCTCCCCTTCTTAAAGATTGGGGCTATGTTGGCCCTGTTCCAATCCTCCAGGACCTGACCTGAGCACTAAACAAGGCCCCAAAACAGTTCACCCAGAATCCCTCAGTTGCCCCCTCTGTCAACCTGTCACATATGATTAGTATGGCCCCGCCCTCCATGAGGTGGAGCCAGACAAAGTTATCCTGCACATACATTTTTGGAGGATCCTAAGACTCGTGACAAGAACACCTGGTTCCAGTCATGTGTGTGGGGCTAATTAGCACATGGATCCTTTATGGGGGGTGGGGTATCTGAAGTACACACATACTGAGCAGTGCTGAGCTAACAGGTCACATGGCTTGAAATGCTGTTGACTCTGCTTGATCCCAGCCCATGAGCTATACGGTAAATCATGAGCCTTTTGACTTCAAACTAATATCATGCATAGTTTGTACTATATACAAGTAGGTACAAAAGTACTACTTAAAAGTGTGTTTATGGAGTGTCTGTGCTAAAACGTGTAGCAATTTAAAAAGTATAATGCATCAATTCTGGATGAACTCAGTCTATAGGTACCTGTAATTTGTCTATATGCAAATGACTAACAGCATGTTTATTTTCAAAGTCAGTGTTTTCATATTTGCTCCTCACTTCCATGTGCTCAGGGAGAGCAGGGTCTGATAGTAAGGGGGTGAGGGGCAGGGAGCTACCTGAACCCCCAAATTAAATGTTACCTACTGTAGCAGTGGTAGAGGAATAAATTCAAGGCAAATCTCCAATAATTAGATTCTATACTTGACAAATTACAACAATTTTATAAATTTTCCATATGTAGAATCTAATTATTTGGGGGGGGGGCACTTCTTACATTCAGGGTTGCCTTATATTCGAGTAAATATGGCATTTAATGCTAAAGAAACTCTAATCTAAAGGACAAATCATACCAGTTGGAATCCAAGGCTGCCAATACATGTGTTCCAACATGTTCCAATTAGAATGCATTAGAGCAGGCTTAATCAATCGAGTCTGCTTCATGCTCTAATTGTAACACTGTAGCGATGCTAGAATGTTCTATGTATTAAGTCTCCCCCTAGTTTCAAAATGTTGCAGGGATGCTTTAACTAAAGCTTGTCGAATGAGCTTTAGTTAAAGTATCCCACAGCTATTTTTAAATGTGGGAATGCCCTCCCCCCCCCCCCCCAGCATGTGTATAGGCTGTGCAATAGGCCTTATATGCAAGTCATGGATTATTATACCTTAAAGGAAATGTTTGCTTGCTAAAATGAAATCAAGCAAGTCTCTCTGAATGCACTATGAGCAATGGGCACAAGAGAACTCCACAAGCCAAGAAGCCTATCCATGACACATGGGGCCAGATCACAGACACAATAAACTACATTCTTGAGTTTTGATGAGCTAATAGAGCAGAATGAAGCCTAGAGGTGGTACAGACAATTTAAGCTGCCTTTAAAATAGGCCTTTATTACAATATATAATAAACTCTAGGGCTAGGGACAGAAGTTACACATAAATCAGTTCAAGTGATTAGAAATTGGTTTAAACTTGTAACAGAAGTTCAGTGCACATAAACCAGTTTCAAAATGCCCAAGATTGGTTTAAGATAAACCTCATTGAATGTAGTATCAGACTTAACTGATTTAGGTCAAACCAGTTTATGGAACTTCTGTCCTAGACCCATTTCTGGTTCAAGTTAAATCATAGTCCCTCAGCATCCCAGGATGCTTTGCAACCCTGGGCTGGGCTATGTAGTGTTCTTGAGCAGAGCAGGATTGGCCCTGTCCCTCTGCTCTCTAGCCAGAGCACTAGGGCTGACTGACAAGGGAGTGAGGCTGCTCCCATCCCCATCCCCTTGTCAGTCAACCCTACTGCTCCAGGTAGAGACCAGAGGGGTGAGGCCAACCCTGCTGTGCTTGACTGGGGACACAGCTCGGTCTGCCTGGTGGGGGTGGAGCAACCCCTGCTAGGCACTTCACCTCACTTGATGATTGAGCGGCAGGGGGCATGGCCAGCCTGAGGCAAAGGGAGGGAGGGAGCAGTGTTTAATCCTCCCCCCCAGCTCAGCTTCTATCCTTCCTTTGCCTCAGGCCTGCTGTTGGGGCTAATCTCATCCCACACTGCTTAAGCAGTGAGTGGGGGGAAATGCCTGACAGGGGCTACTGTGCCCCTGCCTGGCAGACCCTGGCTGGGGTCTCATGCTGGTGGGAGAGGGGAGGGAGGGGGGAATTAAACCTCCTCTCTCTGGCCCTTTGCCTCAGGCTGCTGCTGTGGCCAGTATCTAGCCATCCCCCTACCCCTTAAGCAGTGAGGGGGAGGAGGAATGCCTGGCAGGGGCTGCTTCCCTCTTCCCCTTCTGGGTACATGCTAACTGGGGACCACCCCCAAACAGCCTGCCAGGGGCTGGCCATGCCCCCCCCCACCTCAGCATCCCTCCAGCCTTCCAGCAACTGCTGAAGGGAAGGGAGAGATTGCTCTAGCACCTCCTGGCTTCCAGCCTGAGCCACTACAGGCACGTGGCTGCATTTCCAAAATCAAAAGTGAATATCTATTCACTTGCTTCTTGGTTCAATCTATGCAATCTATTCTTATTGAATTGAAATTTGCATTGTGCATTAAGATAGTGTTGGGGTGAGATTGTAGCCATAATAATCCAGGAAAATATGCAGCTATTGTAAACAGAGAATGTTGATATCCTCCATGTTGGCTTAGTAAAAGTTTTATCTACAAAAATTCTTCCAGTTCACGTTGTGCCTTGAGTGACTTAATTCCATATTTTAGCTAGGCACTATTTCCATTTCATTGGGTATAACTGAGCCTGAGGTTACTCAAATAGAAACAAATCTTTACAGTCAAATAGATTCTAATTACTGTAGTTATAAATAAGCAAAACCAAACCTGGCAGGCCCTATAGTTCCCTTCCATTCTAATTAAGGTTCAATGGCAAGATAAAATCTGTTCATTCACTAAAGTTCAGCCTACTGGAGCTTTCCTAAAACTGACTACAACTCTTAACCTCTGGGCCAGTCCTGTACTGAGCCAGTTGTATAACCTGGACTGAATCCTTTGGGAGATTCTCTCTTACGACTGTTCCAAAAATCACATTCAACAGAAGAGAAGAGATACAGTATGTGCCCCTGACAATAAGAGATGAGACATGTAATTAGCTGGTCTCTGGATTTTTCTAAGAATATGTCATTGAGAGTAAAATGTCAACAGAGCAGGACACATCCTTTTCCAAAGATTCACCATAGCATCTATTATTATATAACGTAACATTTTCATTAAGTGACAGGCTATCAGCCATCAAGAGCGACTAATTCATTTCACAGAGGTGACAAAATGTCAGGATTTCCTGGCAAAGAGGCAAAATGTCAATATTTTTAACAAAGCCAAGAGACCCCAAATTCCCAGTTCATTCTTTGCAAGAAAGGATTCATACAGAGCTCTGGGGACTGTCTCTGCTGAAACTGAGAGTCAGTGGAAAATCTATAATAATTCCATACAAATAGCTACACTGAAAGCACATTAAAATTGTAAAGTAAAGCTGTCATGTTCTGGAAATACTAAAAATTAGAGCTGTATACCCTTGCTCTACTGGTTTCGTTTGCCCGACTGGTGGAAACTGGGGGTAGCTAGGAGAAAGCCCATGAATCTGCTGTATCACTGTGCATGAGTGTCTCTAACACAGTCAGAGGCACTATACCCCCTGGTGGCAGCACTGCAAGGTCACATTCCCATGAGCAGAAACATGCATTTCCCTAGGGCCAAGTAGCAGCGGTACATATCTGTGCTGCTGCTAGTTGTCCCCAGGCACTCCCTTACATGCATGCTCTGGCACATGGCAAATTGCCCCAGGTGAGGTAGGGGAGTGTAATAGGGCACCAACCCCAGGCCCTGTCATGGTCTGGGCCTAGGGGAGCATGCCAAGTCAGAATATAGGGAAGCCAGAAGACCCATCTGAGGAACCAAGCCAGAGATCCAGAGGGTCAGACAGAGCACAAAAAACCCCGGCTCACCAGGTGCTGCTGGGGTAGGGCAGGGGGAGAAGGCAATCTCCACTACCCCATGCTGCGTGGGAGGCTCTGCATGAGACCCCTGACCCCACCTTTGCTGTCCCAGCCTCTCCACACCCCCACCCCGCCATGGCTGTCCCGCCCACCACAGCTCCAGCTCTTTAAGAAAAAAAAAACACAAAGAAAAATCTCTGGGACTCACCATTCCTGCCCAGCAGGGGGTGATCCCCACTGCCCCGCACCACATGGGGGGTTCTGCACAAGCCCTCCGAAGCCCCAAGGCTGCTGCAGGAGCAGTGACCCAGGCTTTTTCTCGAGTTTTTTTTTCTTAAAGGACCAGAGCTGGGGTGGGCAGGGCAGCCAGGGGGGGCTGGCAGAGCAGGAGGGGGTTGTGGGAATCATGGCAGAGCCCCACCATGCAGTGTGGGGCAGTGGGGGGCAGCAGGGATCGTCCCCCTGCCTGGTAGCACCTGGTGAGTGAAGCTTTTTTTTAAAGCATGAGGAGCTGGGGCAAGTAGGGCAGCCATGGTGGGGGGGGTTGGGGCCTGGCAGGGGTCCCCCCCCATAGTCCCCTTCCCCCTCATGCAGCCCCTCTTCCCCCACCCCCTACTTACCACCTCCAATTCCAGCTGCAGCTCCCTGATGCAGCCACCAAGGACTGTCCGAATCAAAGCTCTCCGAGTCTTTTCTGAAGATTCGGAGAGCTTTGAATCAACTCGGACCTTTTAATTGGTTCCTCGATTCGATTCCGATTGGGAAGTTCGGCCACCAAATTGGGCCGAATTGCCTCTGAATTGAATCACCACCTGAAGCTTCACACGGCCCTAGTATCCAGAGAGTCTGTCAGGAGGCCAGTAGCAGCACAAGGTTGCAGCAGCCTAGGTACAGGGATGAATTTTGTTGCCCAAACACTTCCTCTTCCAGGTCAAGGGTTTATATTGGAAGGGATGAGGAGTCAGATAACCCTGGCTGGCCACTTCGTAGCAGGGAGTGGGCCCGTGGCTAGGCCCAGGTGAAGGCTCTGGCTACCTGTGTTCACCATGCTGCTCTGCTGAAGAGGAGGCAAACCAGGAGGAGCAGCCATACCAGGCAAGCTGAGGCCCCAGGTTCACAACCACAGCCTGATAATATCATTGCTTCAAGGAGCTGGTACAGTCATACTCTCTATCAAACAGTTGATAGCAGCCTCAATTAATGGATAAGCATAAGATTCTGTGGTTTAGATGCTGAAAAGCCCACAGCACTTCTGACAACTTTATACTGAAAACCCTTTTCAAAGTAACTTTGAACACCCAGTGCTGAAATAAAAATGTAGTCCATAATAGCTCCTGGCTACCTTTACACATTGGTACTTAATCCACTAACACACTCATTAAGCAAAGCTGCCATCCAGAGCCATGATTTCCTGAGTATCCTGCACGTTACTTAAGCCAAGCACCTAACTAATTTAACCAAGTGAGTTCATCTCATCTCAAGCAACAGCTTCAATAGGCTATCTAAAAGAGTCCCCTTGCCTCTCGATGGGGCACTATACTCTCAATTTGTAGTTGCTGTTTGCAAATTTTGCAAGAACCTGGTGACTGTCTAAAAAAGAGATAAGGCCAGCGAGACCAACAGTTCCTAACCGGCATAGACTGCAATCCAAATATAGCTGGCAAAATACAATTCATTCCCTTGGAGAAAGAACTCTCTGACCTGGCAGTTTTTTGCAAAATGGCTGTGGCTCCATCTCCTGCAGTACTGGACAAATGCATGGGAAAGGACAATCTAGCACTATCTCCAGGGAATAGACTAGATGTGACCTACTGCAACATCTATAGTAGAAAAGTTTGTGCAATGTTTGAATGGGGCAGCAGGTGAACCTGATGACAATAGTTGATTCTCTTTTAAATTCTAGCAGCCATTGTATAGTTTTCAAACAATTTAAAATCAGGGGATTTTATTTGTTAAGATCAGGATTTCTCCGTCTCTCACCTATGCAATACAGAAACAGACTATGACCTCTGCAGCTCTGAATCCTAGAACTCAAGAATTTCAGGTTCCTGATGCCTGATTTTCTTTATTACTATCTCAATTACAAAGTAGCTGAGACAAAGAACTGGAGGCATTTGGGAGGCCATGTTTCCTCTTTATCCCCAGCCCTATTCCCCTACATTTACTCAGATTAAAAATAATAATAATAAAACAGGTCTGCACAAGAGAACCAGGGCCAGAATCTACCGCTATGGGAGGTAAAGCAAGGGGAGTTGCTGGAGGGGGAATAGACCTATATAACAGGAACAAATCCATGTGCTTCAGTGGCTGGAGTTATTTTCAGTAGAGTTATTTCTCACATTATGTCTCCTTTGCTACTTAGCCATCAGGGGGTAGCCAGCCTGTCAGAGCCACAGCATACTCTTTAGTTTGTTATGAAAAGAGCAAATGCCATCATGGGTTTTCCACTGAGAGTGAGTGAAGTGTTCAGTAAACAGAATTTTCCCCACCTAAGGCAAATTTTATTTTATATTGTAGGTTGTGTCACTCCCCTGTTTCCTTTCATCAGCTCACAGTATATTAAATTTAAAAAAAGTAAAAATGTACATAGCACCTTTCATTCTGACTGATCCCCAAATGTTCCACAAGCTACATAAATAAGGAAATCATTTCTTCTACTACCAAAATGCAATACTCTTTAAAAGGAGAGCCCCACTGTATAAGGTGAGAAATGGAACACCAAAACTCAGAATCTAAACTAAACTGAAATATATTTAGCAACTAAATTTTAACAGTGGTAAAATGATGATAGCCCTGGGGAAAAAAATACCATCAAACTGCCAGAACCTTGCCCTAAGAAAACCTCACCTTGAAGATGCACAGAAATCCAGGCTTTGTGGATCACATGATCCTTGTCCTCTACTTGATCTGCCAGCAGAAAGAAAAGCATTTCTTATTGTATTTGTGTCTTCTGGTGAGACAGGTAAGTTTAACTATAAAAGAAATGATTCCCACCAATGAAGTTTACACAGGCAGTCATTAAATACTTACCAATCATGCCACCACCCATAGGCTAGGGACAGATATTCCAAAAGCCTGAGCCTAAATTTATTCAACCTTTGCAGGTTAGTCCAACCTGGCTAGACTGAACCGGTTTCCAAAGATACAGATAATCCCTCTGGACTGAGAAAACTTAGGCACATGCCTGCAGTGGCACAGGCTGGAAGCCAAGGGGCACTAGAACAGCCCTCCCTGCCCTTCCACAGAGCTAAATTGAGTGGGGCATGGACAAGCCCCAGCAGGGCTCTGATTAGGGAGGGGTATGAACCCCCACCCTGCCTGCAGTCCCAGGCTTTTCCCTGCTTGCTGCTCAAGCGGCAAGAGTGTTGCCAGCCTGCAGCCTTGGGCTAGCCCAAGGCAAGGGGGTGGGGGCGGCGGTGCAGTGCATGCATCTGTTGATGGTAGAGTTTCACTCTCCCTTCCTGCTTCTGTAGACTGTCTGCCGCAAACTGACAGGCAAGCAAGCCATGGGGAAGGGAGGAGCTAATAACAGTGTTTATCACCCTCATCTCAGTATTTATTGCCCTATTAAGAAAACAGAGAGACTTACAAGGTATCTGTTGATTCAGCATAGACCTAGCATGTGGCCTGCTGGCTAATACACAGACACTTCTCAGCAAGGCAGAGGGGAGGGGGGAATTTGTGCTTAGCAGAGAGTAGTAAGGGGGAGGGAGGGGAACAAATAGCTCTTCTCAAATAGTGTTTCCAAGGAAGGACATTAAGCTACCTGTTGATTAGCTGCAAAAAGTCTGTCTGCCTTTGTCTCTCCCACAACACAGACTGTAGCCAGCATGTGGTCTGCTAGCTAATGCTGAAGTGTCTGAGAGGGATGGGGGAATGCCTGCTTAGCAGAGATTGGGGAGGGGAGGGAGGGAGCAGAAGCCAGGCAGATGCCTGTAGAGACTGGGGAGCTCCAGCAACTCAGGGAGGGGAGGGGAGGGGCCAGCCCTGCTGTGGAGCAAAGAGCCCCACCCAGCCAGAGAGCATGCTGGGATGCTTGGGGACTCAGATTCATCTTAAAGCAGCAAAGAGCCTGGGACAGACATTACATAAACTGGTTTGACCCAAATCAGTTAAAGTCTGATACTACATTCAATCAGGTTTATCTCAAACCAGTTTCAGCCATTTTCAGACTGGCTTATGTGCACTGAACTTCTGTTGTTACAGGTTTAAACTAGTTTCTGATCACTTAAACCAGTTTGTGTGTAGTGTCTGTCCCTAGCCACAGTGTACCAGGCAGTTTGCACTTCATGTAGAAATAAGATACTGTTCTAGCCTTTCATAAAGTATTATTTAAATATAGATATAACAATACTAGTTAAGATAATGGTTTAAGTGAGAAAAAGAAGGGAGGCAAGAAGAAGAAGGATGGTAAGCTATAGCTCCTGTTAAACTGCCATTGATTGAAGCCCTCACCAGCTACCACAGTAGAAATAATTTATGAGGTGGCTTAGGATCAGTTTTCTTGCATCACTATAGTTCTGTTAATTCTTCTTCTTTTTAACTAAATGCACATAGATTAAATTTATTAAGTACCCGCAGTACTGGCTAGAGGAAGTCAAAGAGGTAGAGGAGGTATATTTGGATTACAGGGCAAATTAGGGTTCATGGTAGCCAAGGGAGGTACGGGGAGAAAGAGGGCAAAGCATAGGAGCAAGCATACAGATGTTAGGCACAGAGGCCTGGTAGGACCAAGTTAGAGCAAAAGAGCTGGCACCAGGATCTAAGGAAAAAACTGCATCTTCTGCTGCTCTGAAGGCTCTTCTTGGTGATGGCTAGAAAATGATATTTAGATGTTTATTTTTAGGAATTGGCTTGTAGGCAAAGTAAATATTGTATTAGAATAATGGTCCAGGGCAATGGCAAGCTGTAACATGTTGGGGTCTCTGGGGTGGCTGTGACACTCACTGGTGGCTCTGCAACCCTGTCCTGCTCTACCCCAGGGCACCCTGTCTCTCCTGCCATGCCTTGATGGAAATAAAATAGGGAGGCTGCCCATGGACTTTTGCTGGGCCTCAGTCTCACTGGACCCATGACCCTGGTTGGGCCTCTGTAATCAATTGCGCCCAGCTGGGCACCCAGGGTCTTATGGGCTAACTGTGTGTTACCAGTACTTTGTAACCCTCTGTTGTCCCTCTGTTGGGGCTTCAGCTTCCTTGGCCTCTGCCCCTTTAATCTAGTTCTGTCTTCTAGCCCAGGCCCATTGGGTTGAATCTGGTTTTGAGGCACTAACTTCACTTGTCCCTGCCAGTTGCTAAGCCTCTGTCACCTGTCTGCTGGGTCTCTGGCCCCTTTGTAGCTGCACCCTTGTTGGGCACTGGTTGGACAATGCAGCTGCTGCCTGGCATGTTGTTCACCCTGGACACATGCAACACTAGAAGAAAGTGTGTGTCTTGTGAGCACAGGGTAATCAAGGATCCCTTTGAGATCCTGGTGTTTTTCTGGGTGCTGCCTGTCCTCACAACTCCCCTCATCTATAGTCTGGTCAGTACCCCTGGGTTCTTCTCCTTGGCAGAAGCACCTAACCCTGTAGTGAGCAGGGCTAGCTTGGCTTTCCATCTCAAGCCCCAAGTTTATATGCACCCAAGGCCCTACCTACATCCAGTCAGGTGACTGCTCATGTTGGCTACTAATTACTTCATTATCCCAGGTGCCCCCAGCAACCAGCAGCTGCTTCCCCCTGCCTAGCCTACAGAGCTCCCTTTCTGGGCTGCTTCTCTTCTTAATGTAAGCCCCAGGCTCTCTGTTACGCAAGGGTTAATTGGTTTCAAAAAGTGTTTGTGACAAAGTTTCCTTCAAAGCCCACTGTGTCTGGAACCAGCAGACATGGTGACTGAGGCCAACAGACAAGTGGGCATACACAGGCTGGAAAATTGAAGACATATACCACACTGTTCCAAAACATGAGATAAGGGACTCTGCTGCAGTAGCCAGGGATTTCCAGTTTTAACGGACAGACCAAACTAAGACACCAGTAAATGACCAAATTAAAAGGTGTGCATGTGATGGGTTTGTTGGAACAAAGGAATATGCTGACAGGACAGAACATGAACAGTATGACTATCAGAGGAAGACCAATCATAGAATCATAGAAGTAGGGTCGGAAGGGACCTTGTAGATCTTCAAGTCCGACCCCCTGCCTGGGCAGGAGGAAAACTGGGCTCAAATGACCCCAACCAGGTAGGCATTGAGCTGCTTCTTAAAGACCCCCAGGTTAGGAGCCAGCACCACTTCCCTTGGAAGTTGGTTCCAGATCCTAGCCACCCTGACTGTGAAGTAGCTCCTACGGATGTCTAATCTAAACCTACTCTCCAACAACTTGTGACCGTTATTCCTTGTTATCCCAGGGAGCACTAGGGGAAACAAGGTCTCCCCCAAACCCTTCTGGTCCCCCTTAGTGAGTTTACAGATGGTCACAAGGTCCCTCCTCATCCTTCTCTTGTGAAGGCTGAACAGGTTCAGGTCCCGCAGCCTCTCACTGTAGGGTCTGCCCTGCTGTCCCCGGATCATGTGGGTGGCCCTCCTCTGGACCCTCTCAATGTTGTCCACATCCCTCTTGAAGTGGGGTGCCCAGAACTGGACACAGTACTCCAGCTGTGGCCTGACCAGTGTCGCGTAGAGGGGGAGGATCACCCCCTTGGCCCTACTTGAGATGCACCTGTGGATGCACGATAGGGTCCAGTTAGCCCTGCCGACTGTGACCTCACATTGTCGGCCCATGTTCATCTTGGAGTCAATGATGACTCCAAGATCCCTTTCTGCCTCCGTGCTCTCAAGAAGGGAGTTTCCCATCTTATAAGTGTGCTGCTAGTTACTACTGCCCAAGTGCAGCACCCTGCATTTGTCAGTACTGAAATGCATCCTGTTTTTGTTAGCCCACCCTTGCAACCTATCCAGGTCTTTCTGCAGTCTTTCCCCCCCTACTAGCGTGCCCACCTCACCCCAAATTTTGGTATCATCAGCAAATTTGAACAACATTGCCCAGGAATGAAGAGTCATGCGAAAAGGAAAAGAATACAAAAGGAGGGACTTCAGAGCAGCAAAGGGTCCATGAGAGGGGAGCCCAAGGCTACTATGGACAGAGGCCACACCATCAGCCCATCTCACCCACACCCACCCCACTGGGGGTCAGGGAGTGGGCCTCAGGCCTGGACCGCCAGGCTGCTGACATCTGACATTCAAGAAAGAACCACGGGGTGAAGCTCGCATACTGGCCAGACATACCTTCCCTCTGTGACAACCCTCAGACTGGTAGATATAGAATCGGGGCAGGGGGGAAGGAGGGTGTATTTTTTTTGCCTTGCCTTCATTATTCTTATCTGCTATCACTGTGTATCAATAAAATTTGCCTATTATTGAATGGAGAAACCATGGTCAGTCTGAGAGTTTGGGTCCACCTGGAACAAGGTATCTGGATCCTAAATCCAGTGCCAACATTTGGTACCTAACTGACTAGTGGTAAAATCAGGTGCTTTTATATGACAACCTTGAAGTCACTGGGGTAAGATGATTTTCCTTTAGTCATGGAGTATGTACAACCTTTTGGGATACTGTCTCCCAGCAACTGCTGGTTGGTTTGGTGGGAAGCATGTTGAGGGAAGCTGAAGTCCTACATACAGTTCTGGTCTCCACATCTCAAAAAGGATGTAGTAGAATTAGAAAAATTACAGAGAAGGGCAACAAAGGTGATCAAGGGTATGGAGCAACTGGTAGACCAGAAGGGACTGAAAAAGGCCCAGAATTTTCAGTTTGGAAAGGGTAACTGATGGGGATATGATGGAGGTCTATACAATCATGAAGGCTGTGGACAAAGTGGATAGGGAGCTGCTAGGCACCATGTCCCATAAAACCAGAATTAGGAGGTGATCACTGAAATTATCAGGGGATGAGTTTAAAAATCAACAAAAGTAAGTACTTTTTTACCCAACATGTAGTTAACTTGTGGAATTCATTGCCAAAGGAAGTTGTAGAGGCACATAGTATAACCAGGTTCCTAAAGAGATTAGATTAAATTTATGGAGGTTAGGTCCCCAACAATAGCTATGAAAGAGAACAGTCAGGGATGTATCCTTTGAAAACCTTAAACCAATGTTGATTTATGAGAGGAAAGGTATGGACTCATTTGACATGCCTTATGCATAGAATCTCCCTCTAAAGCATCTGCTACTTGCCACTGTTGAAGACAGGCCTGTCTATTGTGGCATGCTATGATAAGCCTTAGGCCCACCAAGAAAATGTTAAGCCACCTTTAATTAGGGAGGCTACTGGAGACGCAACAAGTGATTCCAGGGGACAACAAATATGAAAGCAGGGAGGGAGTGTGGGTCAAAAGTTAATAGTAAATACTCCAAGTGGTGGAGAGACACTGAGCAGAACACAATGGCCAGCATCCACTGGCCCCTGAATCAGTCCAAGGACCCAATGGACACTGCCCAGTGAAACTCTGCCCAGAGATGAAAAAAGATGAGGGACTAGAAGATGGCCCTGCAGTCACCAGGATTCCACAAAGCCACAGCCTCCTTCCTGATCGGCAGGGATCCTGGTTTTCTCTGTTTAAAAAACACAAATTATCTGATAAAAACACCACAAGTTCTGATTAAAAACCCCCAAATCTGCATTTTTCCCCATGATTAAAATGAAATGGCACTAATGTATATCAGCTGAACACAGTGTTTATTGATATATTTACAATTTTAAAGCAATTTGGAAGCCTACCAGTGTCTGAATCATTATTCTAATATTACAAAAGCCTTAGTTTGTTTGTCTGTCATGCTTTACTTGCACTCTGATTGGTTGTCTCAGCAACCAAACACAATGCTTACTGAAAGAACCAATCAGAGTGCTCCACACAGACAGAAGTGCTGCCATGACAGCGGGGACTGAGGGACCAGAACAGCCCCTCAGGTCCTGCTGTCATGGCGGCACCATCTCCACCATTCCCCTCTGCCTCCAAATAGGCTGAGAGGGACTGAGAGGATGGAGATGGGGGGGCGAGGCCAGGAGCACTGGCCTTGTCTCCCCACCCCCGGCCCTGCTCCTTGGAGACGGCAGCAGCGTGGGGTACTGGCAGCACAGTGCTGCACTTGCCTCCCTACTCCGACACAAGGGGCCAGAGGCAGAGCAGCAACAGCACAGGGCATTGGGTGGAGGTGTTCCATCCCTTTCCCGCCCCCCACCCCAATCATTCTCATGAGCAATTGGTTAGTAATAAAATAAATTCTAAATACCTATAAAACACTGGCATTTGATTTTGGGATTTTCAGCATGGAAACAATCACAGCTCCCCCTGCCCCCTTTGCTCACCAAGACATGGCTCCAACTGAGGCTTTCCCCCCTCCTGCTCTGTCGTACTGAACAGCACTACGGCACAGGTAAGAAACGAGAAGGTAAGAAATAAGGGGCCCCTTGGGACTCGGAGCGGGGGAGCAGCAAAGGCACCTGTCGCAGGACTCAAGTGCCTATATACTACTGCTAGAAGCATGGGAAACAAGCAGGATGAACTAGCGCTCCTGCTTGCACTAAACACCTATGACTTAGTAGGGCTAACGGAAACCTGGTGGGATTCATCCCACGACTGGGCGGTACATATTGAGGGTTATAGATTGTACAGAAAGGACAGGGTGGGGAAAAAAGGGGGAGGGGTTGCGCTCTATGTCAATGAGCAATATACATTGACCCTCATCAAGACGGAATCCAAGGATGAGGAAGTAGAAGGATTGTGGATTAGGCTACATGGGGGGCAAGGAGAAAGGGATTTGGTGGTAAGGGTCTGCTACAGACCCCCACATCAAGGGGAAGAAATAGATTCGGGGCTCCTGAAGCAGCTCTCGGAGACCATAAAAGCTAAAGAGGCGGTAGTCATGGGGGACCTAAACTACCCGGACATCTGCTGGGAGACGCAGACGGCAAAGTCCCACCGCTCACGCAGGTTTCTAACCTGTGTACAGGACCTCCACCTGACACAGGAGGTACACGGTCCCACTAGGGGGAATGCCATACTGGATCTGGTATTGGCAACTGGGGATGACATGGTAGGGGACCTCCAGATCGGTAGCCATCTGGGGGACAGTGATCACCTAATAATAGAATTCACCATAAGACGTCGAGTGGGTAAGGTAACTAGTAGGGTGAAAGTGCTAGACTTTAGGAAAGCTGATCTCAATGAACTCAGGTGATTGGTCAAGAACGCACTGCAGAGTAGGAGTATTGAAGTGATGGGAGCCCAAGAAGGGTGGCTGTGCCTTAAGGAAACGATCCTTCGGGCACAAAGCGAGACGATCCCCGTGCAAGGTAAAAGAGGGAAAGTGGCCAGGAGGCTTCCCTGGCTGACCACAGAAATCCAGGGCAGCCTATGGGCCAAAAGGGGAGCATATGAAAAGTGGAAACAGGGAGAGATCACCAAAGACGCATATACCTCCTCTGCTCGTGCTTGTAGGGAGGCAGTTAGACGGGCCAAAGCTACCATGGAGCTGAGGATGGCATCCCAAGTAAAGGACAACAAGAAATTGTTTTTTAGATATATAGGGAGTAAAAGGAAGGCCCAGGGAGGAATAGGACCCCTGCTAAATGGGCAGAAACAATTGGTGACAGACAGGGGGGACAAGGCTGAACTCCTCAACGAGTTCTTTGCCTCAGTGTTCCTAAGCGAGGGGCACGACAAGTCTCTCACTGGGGTTGTAGAGAGGCAGCAGCAAGGCACCAGACTTCCATGCGTAGACCCTGAGATGGTGCAGAGTCACTTGGAAGAACTGAATGCCTTTAAGTCGGCAGGCCCGGATGAGCTCCATCCGAGGGTGCTGAAGGCACTGGCCGACATCATTGCAGAGCCACTGGTGGGAATATTTGAATGCTCGTGGCGCACAGGCCAAGTCCCGGAGGACTGGAAAAGGGCCAATGTGGTCCCCATTTTCAAGAAGGGGAGGAAGGAGGACACAGGCAACTATAGGCCAGTTAGTCTCACCTCCATCCTTGGCAAAGTCTTTGAAAAAATTATCAAGGCTCACATTTGCAAGAGCCCGAAAGGACAAATTATGCTGAGGGGAAACCAGCATGGGTTCGTGGCAGGCAGATTGTGCCTGACCAGTCTAGTATCTTTTTATGACCAGGTTACGAAACGCCTGAACACAGGAGGAGGGGTGGATGTCGTATACTTAGACTTCAGGAAGGCCTTCGATACGGTATCCCACCCCATACTGGTGAACAAGTTAAGAGGCTGTGACTTGGATGACTAAACAGTCTGGTGGGTGGCGAATTGGCTAGAGGGTCGCACCCAGAGAGTCGTGGTGGATGGGTCGGTTTCGACCTGGAAGGGTGTGGGCAGTGGGGTCCCGCAGGGCTCGGTCCTTGGACAGATATTCTTTAATGTCTTCATCAGTAATTTGGACGAGGGAGTGAAATGCAGATGACACAAATCTATGGGGGGAAGTGGACATGCCGGAGGGCAGGGAACAGCTGCAAGCAGACCTGGACAGGTTAGACAAGTGGGCAGAAAACAACAGAATGCAGTTCAACAAGGAGAAATGCAAGGTGCTGCACTTAGGGAGGAAAAATGTCCAGCACACCTACAGCCTAGGGAATGACCTGCTGGGTGGCACGGAAGTGGAAAGGGATCTTGGAGTCCTAGCGGACTCCAAGATGAACATGAGTCGGCAGTGTGACGAAGCCATCAGAAAAGTCAATGGCACTTTATCGTGCATCAGCAGATGCATGACGAATAGGTCCAAGGAGGTGATACTTCCCCTCTATCGGGCGCTGGTCAGACCGCAGTTGGAGTACTGCGTGCAATTCTGGGCACCGCACTTCAAGAGGGATGCGGATAACCTGGAGAGGGTCCAGAGAAGGGCCACTCATATGGTTAAGGGCCTGCAGACCAAGCCCTACAAGGAGAGACTAGAGAAACTGGACCTTTTCAGCCTCCGCAAGAGAAGGTTGAGAGGCGACCTTGTGGCTGCCTTTAAGTTCATCACGGGGGCACAGAAGGGAATTGGTGAGTATTTATTCACCAAGGCGCCCCCGGGGTTTATAAGAAATAATGGCCACAAACTAGCAGAGAGCAGATTTAGATTGGACATTAGGAAGAACTTCTTCACAGTTCAAGTGGCCAAGGTCTGGAACGGGCTCCCAAGTGAGGTGGTGCTCTCCCCTACCCTGGGGGTCTTCAAGAGGAGGTTAGATAAGCATCTAGACGGGGTCATCTAGACCCAGCACTCTGTCCTGCCTATGCAGGGGGTCGGACTTGATGATCTATTGAGGTCCCTTCCGACCCTAACATCTATGAATCTATGCCATTGTCCCTCACTCCCAACACACAGCCCCCTGACCCTGCCAGTGCCCTCACTCCAAACCCGTAGCTCCCCACCTCCTGCCCCTCATCATGTGAGAAAGGGAGTGGGTGTGTGGGGAAGGGGGGGCACATGTTTCCCCCATGATTTCTGCACCCACACTAGGGCACTGGGCTGCAGCAGGGCCAGACCTGCTCTGGGCAGGAGCCACCTCTGCGTCCCAGCACATGGGACCTGGCATTGGAGGGAGTGCCATGCCTCCATGGCAGCAGCAGCAGCATGGTGTTGTGCCGTCACTGCTGCTGAACAGCCTGGGGGGCACCTCAGCTTGGCAGCCATGACAGTGCAGCACTTCCTCTAGTGCTAGGTCCCATGCGCTGGGCTGCGGAGGCAACTTCTGCAGCCTTGCACCCCACTGTGGATACAGAAATCTTAGGGAGCACATACCCCCACATCCGCCCAACATGTGGCCTGTGCCCCATCCCCCTCCCCCCCATGCATGGCCTTTGCTCCCCTCCCATGGCCTGTGCTCCTTCCTCTCCCCCATCCCTGCCCAATGCATGATCTGTACTCCTCCCCCCCCTCCCCCCGACACCCATAGACTTACCTGGAAGGAGCTGCAGGAGCTGCTCTTCACCACTGCTTGGCTGTCATGTATATGTGTGTGGGCATATGCACATGGCAACCCCTGCTTGACTGCCCTCCCGCCACTCCCTGCATCCCCAAACAGACCCTTGCAGGCTGGAACTGTGCTAACCTGTAAGGGGAACCCGCCATTTCCTAAGCTGTTGTCCTTTAAAGGGGAAAATCCATTATTTTCTCTGTTAAAGGAGACAATCCACATTTTTCTGTGACAAATGGCAAACCTGGATCCCTGCTGATCAGATAGATGGCGAGTTTGGCCATCCAGGAGGATAACAACTAGAACATCCTGGAACATGGTGGGGGCATGGACAAGGAGTGCATAAATGAAAAGGTGCAGGGAGTAGTGGAGTCAGAACTTTGGCAAGAGGCTCTTGAGGAGGCAGGGAAGGGGCTACAACCTGGCACACTCAAGATAGGGGTGCACCAGTGTCTCCTGCAAGGTGCCCTGCCCCTGTACCTGCAAGAGCAGATGTCAGGGGTGCCTGTGAAGTGTATCAGATATACAACCACAGTAATAGCTTCATGTAGGAATCATCAGTGGACTTCTTCAGTGGCTCATTGGATGAGGATGGAGTACTAGTTTGTCCACCAGGCACTTTTGCTGTTGAGGACAGGATACTGAGATAGATAGACCATTGGTGTAACCTACTCTGGACCTGCTTATGTTCTTATGTACGGCTTGCTTCTTTTTCTTGAATTCCTGCTGCTTTCATGGTTATCCAAACAACTCTCTGCTGTGAGCTCTCTGAAATCTTCTTACCTCCCCTACCAGAATCCTCACAATGCTGTTGGTTCTTTTGGTTACTTCAGACCAGGTGGGGAAAGGGGAAGAAAAGGGTGAGGGTATTCTTCTGAAGCTCCATCAAAAATCCCCATGTTTAGTCTCAACCCTATTGTAGCTGTATGTGTCTACTGAAATCATCAGTATTAGCACTTGGCTTAAATTTAACCCTCTTTAATATCAAATGCTGTGGTCCTTTTCTAACATAAACTAAGCCAGAGTAAATGGCCTGAGCACAGAAGACAAGTAGGGCATTGCAAAGCATAGCCATTTTGTAGCTGTGTAGTTCATAAGCTATAATAGCAATATAGTAGTAATTCTCACAGAACAGCTAAACCAATGGATCCCCACAGCAGGGAGTCTCGTTGGACACTCCTATGCACCATTACCACAGAGCTCTTCTGCTATGCTCTTTCCCCTGCGCAACCAGCCACCTTCCTCCCCAAACACAAAACATAACCAAGATAATTTAGCCACATGTAGAGCCTTTTTGTTGTCCGCTAAGATGTGGGGAGGGATTTGGCTCTTTGAATTACTGAGCCATTCTGTCTGCATGGTCAGCTGTATTCCAAATCATGTTTACAATGAGACCTTTGCAACCAAAAAGACTAGAAAAATTAAAAAGAATAATGTCCTGCCCCTTCCCCCCCACCACACACACACTATTTGAACTTTGCAACTACAAATCTGGCTTTTGTAGAACTGCTGCTAAGCCATACTGCCCCAACCTGGCTCACTAATTGCATGGCAAAGGCAAGCAAAATGAGTCATGTTTGGAAAATACCTGCAGTATTGGAACTAAAACAGATGGGAGTCTGATACAGAGGAAACTCTTTAGGATTTCACAAAATTAAAAAATGACTTTTTCCTCTTGAAGCTGAAAAAAGGCTGAGTAAGCAAGTGGGTGACTTACTGGTTCCCAGGTGTCTATAAGCTAAACATGCCATTTAAAAAAATCTTTGGCAATCAAAAGTATCTTCACTATGGGATTCTGCTCAGTTAATACAAAGTCTTGTGCTGTAGTGCTGAAATTTAAAGTACTACTGCCATCTGCAGGGGCTCATCTTGATGTCATTTTCATGTTTTATTGGTAAGCTTGTAAAATTAGGATACATTTTAGTAACTTGCCCAGCAGACATCATACTATGGACAGTTTACCACAGTCTGTAAGCATAGCCTTTTCACATGTGCCACACAAGTACTTCAGTGGGCCATATCTGTCCACAGTGGGCACATCTACATGTTCATTAATGCACTGTGGTTACTACGCATTAAGTTTAATGCCTGCATTACCAGGTACTAAATCAATGTGCAGTAACTGGTGCTACTGCTCAGTAGGGCTGGTGCATACCTTTTAAATGATGCTAATGTGCCATAGACTAATACTACTGCACATTAGTGTATTAGCACGGCTTTTGCCATGACATGCTAATGAACAGTAAAAATTAGTCCACTGAGCATTTAGCATCTCGTGTAGATGTGTCCAGTGTAACTCCACGGAAGTAAATAAAACATTAGAGCCAATACTGACAGGGTATCATTACAGTCGCCCCAGTGTAGCCTATGCACTTCTGGCTAAACTAGTTCTAGCAAAATAGATTTATATTAGCTCCAAGTGCTTGTTTTAGTAAAGGTGGTCTGAATATAAATTTGAATCTCTACTCCATAGCTAGGTGCACCGGCTTCCTACATGGAAGCATCCTATCCCCCATCTCTGGGGCAGAGCTCAGGCAAAGGAGGTGGTGAGCACTTGGGGCTGAACAGCATAGTTTTTTTGGAACAAGGACACTCAGTCAAAGTACAGATCTATGTTGGCAAGTAGCACAGGCTGTAAGATGGGTTTCACCAGCTACAATTGAGCAACGTATAAGGCAAAGGAAGAAAACAAGAGGATGAGATGTATGTCCTGCAGGCAAGCCCTGGGACTATCACATTTTGTAAGGTTTGCCTGTCAAAGCAGTGTGAAAGCTTTGCAAAAAAAATTAAACATAAGTCTCAGGACTGGCATGTTTCAGGTAAAACCATACTATCTATATCTGCATTTCGGAGGAGAGGTAAAAAGCATAGAGCATACATGCATGCTGCCATGAGGACACTGAAAATAATTCTAGCTTTGCATTTGTTCTCTTTATGCTGAGGCCCTGAGAGATCCCATCTTTACTACTCTGAACAACAAAGCTGAAGATATGGCTTAGACCAGTAAGTCAGCATCTAGAGTTTTGTTTCTGGTTATTTCCCCCATTTGTGATGTTTTGGACAGGTTTCTTTCTCCATTGTACACACAAGCTTTTTCACATGAGAGGAAATGAAATGTTTAGCACAGGTGGGAAGATATTCTCCTTTACATGAACTGAATCAGCATTATGAGCAATTATCACCTCCAACTTTTGTTTTTTGGAAACTGTTTGCTCTTATTTTTTTTTAAAAAAACTTAATTTTATAGACAGCAGTAATTTGTGACTATGACAAACTTTGTGGGTAGCTTCTGAAGCCAAACAAGACTAAAAAAATAGATGTTAAGATGTGATTTCCAGCTTTATATTTGAAATACAGTCAATAGTTACTGCAGCCTTGAACTTGCTGAGTAAAACTGGATTTATAGAAAACCTAAGAATCCCTCTTCCCTATTTAATGTGGCTGTAGCTAGTAAAACCTCAAAATGATGTAAAATAAGCCCAGTGTCTCAAAGGATGCCTAAATGCTTTACAAACTAGTCCTAGTGTTTAGCCAAGTTTCAAACTTTGCAGATCCAATTTTACTACAACAATTAAGTGTGGACAAAAATTTTAGAGTGCAAGTAATTGTGTTCACCATAGCTTGCTTTTAAATACCCAGCTCTCCAAATTGCAGGTACAGACAGGTACTTTGCAATTGCACTCAAATACTGCTAGAAGTTTCTGAAAGAAATAGGCCACTAGAATGTAAATATCCCAATCCTTCAGTCATTCTCTATGTGCTCAACTCTCATTGGAAGTGCAACATGAAGGAAATGAGGTTAGTTTCCAAGTAGGAAGAACAAGCACTACTGAATTATAGTCACAAAAGGCTGTGAATTAAATAGTGATGAGCAATACTCCATGTGTTCAGAACAAGGAAAAAATAATCCTTTAACCTATTCAAGCTAAAGAGAAATTTTATCTAAAATCCTCTCTATTGCAAAACATGCCAGAGTTAAGTGACTATATACAGTCAGGTATCAGGACCAGAGTTTTATATTTCATCTAGAAGATGAATAGTCTCTTACCTCTAAAAAACCCCAGCGTTCTTTGGACCAGGTGGGGACATATTTCTATCTTGATTCAAAGAGATGAATGACTCCTAGTTACAGTGATCAATGCAATTTCCAGTAGCAGCTTTGTGTTTTCTTGGAAGTTTCCCACCCAAATGTTTGTCCTCATGCTCCCACTGAAAGTCAAGGGAGAACATTTTTCTTACTCTTGCAGGACAGATTTATTCTTTTGTTTACTCTTATTTTTAAGGAATACTGACAATTTATGGCTGTCAGCATACATTTTGATGCATGTGTGTGAAAATAACATGGAGGGCTCTAAACGCAATTAAAATTGGAAGGCTGAGTTATAGGCACGTGGGACTGAAGATAGTGGTTCCCCCATGAATTCTCTATATTTCCAGCTCTGTTACACTTACAGCCGTGTCCCATCCGTTTGCTATGAAAATCTGTTCAACTGGATGGGGAGTACTACAAGAAGTGGGGAACAGGGAAAGAGGTATGCAGCAAGTTTAGTGGCTGCAGTCAATTTGCTATGCTTTGAGTAAGAGCTATGATCATATAGCTGGTAAGAGCCCTGCCAAAGACTCTGTTTTCAGCTCTTTTGAAGTAACAGAGTAGAAACAACATTGTTTTCCTCCATAAACTGTGCTTTGCTATAACTACAAGGTATTACAGTTTTCATTTAAAATTTAACTTAATCATAACGGAATTTCCTGTTTATAATATTTTAATATTTAGGTTTTGTCTTTTTTTACCCTTAGGTAACAGATACATGTGGTCAGCCTGAACTCTCTTTAACAAGCTTGCTGCCTTTTTATTCTTAATTTTAAATGCTGGGGCTGAGGAAGAGGGAAAACACTGGTGCTTTAGGGGCTTGTTATAGCTCCCAACTCCTCAAATTTCCAAGCCATTTTCCAAGGCAGGTCCCACTACGCTGAAGCTTTCATTACTATATAGGGCTCCATAATGTGACTTCTGTTTCCCTTCAAATTGCCTTCCTGTGGTCTTCTGTAGACTATATAACCTGCTATGAACTCGAGTCATAGCAACAGCAGAGTCAACATGAAGCTTGCCAAGTTCTACAGCAGCATCTTGAACTTCAGGAACCAAAGTTACCTTGGTTAGAGTGGGCAAGCCATTATTTGAACTTTCCTGGGTTGTTTCTTTAATGCAGTCTTGTTGTATCTTCTTGTAAATAAGAATCTCATCTCCCTGAAAACAGTCGGAGCAAACAAGAAGCAGTTTCCTTGTTCAGAAATTCAAGACTACCTCTCCAGTTAGTATTCTGACCCTCGCAAAGAAAGCCTCTCTCTCTTTGCAATCACGATCACACCAGTGCTTCTTTTGCACTCTCCTGGGTTGCTTCTTCAGACACATACAGCTCACTCAGTGCCCACTCTGCATTTGCTAAACGTCTCCAGGGAATCTTTCTAGGCTATGACTCAGTTTCAACCTACCCACTGCTGTACTGGTCTCTAGTGTGGACAGTAGCTTTTATCGTTTCCAGTATCAAACGAAGTGGCATCTAATGCTCCATCATTTTTCCTCAGTGACTAACACCCATACGATTCAGCAAAATATGAGTTTATCAGAAGGTCAAAGATTTGCTGGCAGCTGCTAACAAAGCCAGTATAGCAGAACATGACTGAACAGGAAACAGCCATAGGATTCTGGGGAAGCCAGCTATAGGATCTGCTGGTGTTAGGAGCTTTGAAGGCACTCTAAGTTAGGAGTCGAGAGGAAGATGAGGGAGGCTTAATGTTTCTCTATTGGGCTATAGCAGTCACCAAAGCCATCAGAAATTTGGAGGTCAGTGGCCCGTGCTGGGTTCTGTGCAGTGACCAGCAGTAACAACCACTTCATATTTTTCATACTTCCCCAGGAGTGCTTCAGAATGGCCACAAGGCATGCAGCAGCACTGCACTCCAGCCAGGGGGCTGGAAAGGAGGAATCTTTACATGTCTCTAGGCCTGTGGAGGTTCCTGATGACAGCCAAGCATATAGAAGACAGTACTTGTTGGCTGCCTGCCGTCTCCTCCACCCCACAGCTCAAACAGTAGGAGGGGGAGGGAGGAAAAGAACATAGCATTACAGGATTCTGGAGAACCAGTGGACCATGCAAATGTTTCAGAAAGTTCTTTGGCCACTTTTGAAGCACTTTGGCCATGCCTATACCCTCACTATTTGGAACACTTCGAGAGCACTTCAAACATCACATCCGTTTAAGTGTTTAGGGTGCCATGGAGCCCTGTGAACAACATCTTTAAAAGTTATATGTTACAGTGTAGGAAAATGTGCTTTGTGCATTTGTGGTGCAGTAGAATACAATAGGGGGTATTCTGCATGTTAGCAAAGTGTTCTGCCTTGATTCTCATAAATGAAGGACACTGCACCAATATAGATGATGCAGGTATGGGTAGCTAAAAATGAGCAAAAAACCTAAATTATACTCCATCTGACACATGTAGCAGCTGTTGTTACTGTACAGGTGAAAGGGAGGCAAGATTGACTTCTGATACAAGCACACATGACCTTGCTTCCAAAGGGTATGCTTTTATTCTGCTCCTATTGTATTATTCTCTATAAACCTCTACATTTTGTTGACAGAGTAAACCCACTGGACTTGCTGTGGGTATTTCTAGAGCAGTCTTATATTCCAATCAGGATCTATTTCTGCCAGTCTCCTGGCTTAAACTGCTGCTGTTGCTGAGTTGTCACTGACTTCCCACAAACCCCAAAGAGAAGCATCAGTGGACAGGCAGCAGGTGAAGCCATTGGCATCACTATGAAAGTCTCCTTTAATCCTTGGCATACTTCTGAATAGTTGCTTGCTATTTTATGAGTTGTAAGAAACTCAACACTCTCACCATGTCAGCTAGCTGTTATTCTGGCTTGGGCCTTTTTCAGGAGTTTACCAAGCTTTGGCAGTGTCTAGAATGAATGTTTTCCAGTATTTGAAGGACTGTGCTTAGAATACAAGGCCTATGAACACAGTTGCCCATCACAACTTAGAAGAGAGGCCTGAAATTTAAGTACACTCCTAATCATGGGTTGGAAGAAAGACATCCCCCTGCTCTTCCATTCTAACAGCAAGAGTAAAGCAGCAGGTGACTCATTACCACCAGATATCCATTAGGGTTGGGTCTGCTAAATCAGAAAATCTGGAGGCCTAAATCCCTTTGATTCTAAAATGATGAATGACCAGTTGAAATTACTCCCAGGGGGAGAAGAAAGCTAGTAAACTGATCAATGAATTAAAAGGTCCCCTTCATTCCTGGCAATTATAGAATCATAGAAAAAAAAAATCAGGGTTGGAAGGTGTCATAACCCCGTGATTTTGGTGCCTCGGCACTATGGAGTTTTCTTGTCACATGAGAGCCTCTTGCACAGCGAGGGTTTTTGCTGCATGGAGAACCCGCGTGCAGGGGAGAGTTCCCGCCAATTTGCAGCTGTCTTTGCAGGATGCATTTTCCCTTTGCAGCACAGAAATGCACGGTGCAAAGAGTTCCCGCTATTCGAATGCAAATTTGTGTCCCGCTATTGGCTAGTACTAAATTATTCACACGTGGTGGCCGGTAATTGGCTTGCTGGCCGTTTAAAAATTAGTGCGACTTCCGCCCAAGTCGAAGAACTTTGAGCACGCTGCAGAGTGCCTCTAAAGAGATCTGACTTGCAGCTAGCTGGTCAATAGACTGATCACCTATCGATCCTTCTTTCCGTCGCCGAGCGCAATCCCAGACGTACCCTTTTCCTGCCGGCTTAAGTTATGGACGAATTTGCTGGCTTTGGCCTCGCCAGCTGGAGCAACTTGCATTGTTGTTCAGACGACCGGACCGTTTCCGTCGCAACCACCCGCGACGTAAGTAAAGTTTTTTACAACCATTAAACCTCGTCTGCCTCTCCATTCACCAGCCCGCCCTGACAAACGAGCAATTTCTAAATCACCTTGAGTCGGCTGCGGCCGTCCAAGACATGGCAACAAGGATGGGATCAAAGGGCACGGTGATAGAGAAGAACCTGATCGGGTGCTGCCCCTGGCGCACCGGGAACCGCCACGTAGAGAATGCTAACGATCTATGAGCGCATATCGCTTACCACCAGGCGGTAGGAGGGGAGGAAAGAAGTATTGATGGTTACTTCTCCGTAAAAAGAGAAGAAGCCGTGGTGAAAGAATGGAGAACAAAGCTATCCCTTGGGGAGTTCGGATGCATAATGGGGAGCGACCGGGTTTATTAACGGCCCCCGGAGGACACATCAACCATATCCCTAGCCGGGGTGAAAGCACGGAAAGCAGAAAAGCTGACCCCCGCTCAGGAGTTCGCCCAATGCACCCGATATTTAAAGGAGGGGAGGGAACCCACCCCCACAAACTGGTTCAACTGTCTGGATTTGGTGCCTGAGTCGCGGGGCCATGAGCTCCTCGTTCAGCTACGGGAGGATTTGGAAACTAAGGGCCGTCACAAGCCGAAGTGGGGTCTAATTAAATGGAAAAAGGGGAAATTGATAAATGTGCTGTTCCGTGCAGTAATGGGCCTGCTAAGGGAATAGGCAAATTTGGAGGCTCAGATGCATACTGCGGGTAAAGAGTCACTGAAGCGGACAGCAAAGGGCTCCGAAGCAGCGTTTATTAACAGTGCCAGCTGCATGATGCTGTTAGCAGAAAATGGCACCGAAAGGAGCGCGAGCCCTCCGGGGAACCCGGAAAAGAGGGGCGGAGTTTCGGAAGACCCAGCAGGGATCCGCCTAGTGACTCCACCCCGTGAGGTGACGTTGTTCCCAACGGCCACACCTCTTTACCACGGGGAGGGGGCAATGGGAGGAGGGATATACCCAACGCTCCCAGATACAGGATTTAACCCTCTCTCTGCCACAGCTCACCCGATAGCTGTGACAAAGCATGTTGCAGATGAAGATGGTGCTACGCATACCACTATCATCTCACGCACATGCACCAGACCTGAGATTCAAGAGCTTTGCAAAGAATCTAAAATAAGGCCGGGAGAAACCTTGGCCATGTGGTTAGGAAGACTGATAGTGGAATTTGGATCCAACACTCTGGATAAGGAAGAAGCAAGTGCCCTGACACGACAAGCAGCGTGGAGCGGAGGGCGCGCTACTGATTTGAATGTGGTCACGGACAGTGCCCACTGGCCCATCCCGCTCCCGGTGCTTGTGGTAGGACAGGTAACCCACAAATTTCACACCTGGCACGAGGGTTGGCCGCAAAAGGCTACTGCAGAACAACTTCTCCTGGCTATAGTTGGCGTGTCGTATCTCTCATGGAGCCCAAGAACAAATCCATTGGGACTAACAGCAGTCCAGCGTAAGGAGAGATGGGCTCATCATCACCTATCGGACCCCGGGACAATTCCAACGCCCTTGGAAGCTATAGATGCCTGCGTGGAGGTATACGGAGGAGCGAATGCTGTTACACTCCGACTCTTCTTGAACCCGATGGCAGGTCAAACAGTGGGAAATCTTTTAGGCCATCTCCCACGATTGCAGGCACTCATGAAGCAAGGTGAGGAAGCTTCTAATGACATAAGGGATCGACCTTCAGCGTAGCTAGCTGCAACATTGAGGCCTAGGCATCAAGGGTATACCCCTCGGCAAGAGCCATGGGGGTCACCTCCAAGGACCCCAAAAGAAAGAACCTCAAAGGAAAGAACTCTGAAGGAAAGAACTATGTTCGGATTTCTTCTCACTTACTCCGGACTAACAAAGGCTTAATTGAGACTTTTGGGAGACAAGGCCCAGGCCAGTATGACTGAAGCATTGGGATTTAATTTCAAGGGCTCGCCAAAAAACGAGTAACGGCCGTTGGCTCCGCCGGCGGCCTTCACCAATTCAAACCCGATCCTACTGATTCTCGTCCATACACTGAACTCACTGTTTACAACCCTACCGATCCGGATGACCAACAACGGGTGTTCTTCCTTCTCGATACTGGAGCTCAGACCAATGTGATTACCTCAATGATACCTCATCAAAAGACCACCAAGACGATCAAGGTACAAGGGCTTAACGCTATCGCCATTGCAACGAAGGTCAAGTTTTGGGTTCAGGATCACCGATATCCCCTAGAGGCTGTTCTAGGGGGCATCAACATTTTAGGAATCCCGGGGATAAAAGCGCTTGACCTTAAAGAACAAGTGCTATGGGCATTACCCATTATTATCCCAAAACAGGACTGGCATCGACCAACGCTTCGGAACACTTCCACCTGGCGATATCGGCCAATCCCAACTAAGGATTCTCTAAAATAGTCCCTTACTGACCTTCTGCAGCGACTCGAGCGACGAGGCTGTATTAAGACCGTAACAGCCAGTACCTACCTATCATCAGGATGGGGAGTTGCGAAACCTGGGAAGCCTAATGAAGCCCGGTTGGTTGTGAACTATAGAGAAGTCAACAAAAGGTGTCAGGTACTTCAACAACCTAATCCGTCTATACTGCCACAGTGTATGTTTGAGATGGCACAGTTCCAGCAAAGTCAGTGGGTCGGAGTCACATTGGATCTGAAAAATATGTTCTTTTCCATCCCAATAACTGACCCGGAAGGAATATTAAATATGTGTATTGATGGCATCATGTACAGGTGGACAGTTTGTCCACAAGGATATCGCAACGCTCCATCATTAGCCACTGGTGCCATGAATAACACCCTGAAGAATTTTCGAGCCTTGCACTCTCTTCCCCCAGAAAAAGAATTAAAAATTTGGAGTTATGTGGATGATATTGCCATCATGGGTCGCGATAGCTCTGTAGTTGCCAATGTAGAAAACCAACTAGTTGCTCACCTTCGAAGTGAGGGATGGACAATCAACGAGGAAAAGTCAAGCCTACATCCTGTAGATGACATTACATTCCTTGGCACTCGATACACCGGTTCCATCCACCACGGAGTCTCGCATGAGGGTCCTAACATCGATCCGCTAAAAACATTTCACCCTGTCACTAAGAGGCATTTTCAACAGCTTTGGGGTCATTTAAATTGGTATCGACATTATGTTGAACCCAGCGATTTGGCACTCCTCACTAAATTACAGCGACAGATTCGTGACAAGTCCTGAAAGTCCACGCCTTGGATGGAAAAGGATCAGCAGAATCTGCTTCGCCTGCTAACCACGGTTAAAGGTACACAACTCCATGCCATCGATCTGGGTGAGTCACTAACCGTAATCCTTGGATTCACCACCAACCACGTGTGGGCTGTCATGCACAACACCCGTGATGAGCTAGTATACACGGCCCATAAAACGTTTCAAGCGGCACAACATCAGTATGGAGCTACGGGAAAGATTCTCCTAGCTGAACAACTGGTGGAGCCATTAGCAAGGGGGCATGGGACGTTATGCACTCCTGGTGCCACATTGTTACCCTTGCTGGACGCGGGAAGAATCGACCCACATTTTCAAGGGGAGTCTAAGACCTGGAATACGCTAGTACTTACCCACCATTATAATTGGCATTGTTGGAGGTTGGAGGACACGGTGCCTGGTCCAAGCCCAGAAGATGTGGAAAAGGTTCCTACACTGTATGGAACTTCATAGATTCATAGATTCATAGATGTTAGGGTCGAAAGGGACCTCAATAGATCATCAAGTCCGACCCCCTGCATAAGCAGGAAAGAGTGCTGGGTCTAGATGACCCCAGCTAGATACTCGTCTAACCTCCTCTTGAAGACCCCCAGGGTAGGGGAGAGCACCACCTCCCTTGGGAGCCCGTTCCAGACCTTGGCCACTCGAACTGTGAAGAAGTTCTTCCTAATGTCCAATCTAAATCTGCTCTCTGCTAGCTTGTGGCCATTGTTTCTTGTAACCCCCGGGGGCGCCTTGGTGAATAAATCCTCACCAATTCCCTTCTGTGCCCCCGTGATGAACTTATAGGCAGCCACAAAGTCGCCTCTCAACCTTCTCTTGAGGAGGCTGAAAGGGTCCAGTTTCTCTAGTCTCTCCTCGTAGGGCTTGGTCTGCAGGCCCTTGACCATACGAGTTGCCCTTCTCTGTACCCTCTCCAGGTTATCCGCATCCTTCTTGAAGTGTGGCGCCCAGAATTGCACGCAGTACTCCAACTGCGGTCTGACCAACGCCCTATAGAGGGGAAGTATCACCTCCCTGGACCTATTCGTCATGCATCTGCTGATGCACAATAAAGTGCCATTGGCTTTTCTGATGGCTTCGTCACACTGCTGGCTCATGTTCATCTTGGAGTCCACTAGGACTCCAAGATCCCTTTCCACCTCTGTGCCACCCAGCAGGTCATTCCCTAGGCTGTAGGTGTGCTGGACATTTTTCCTCCCTAGGTGCAGCACTTTGCATTTCTCCTTGTTGAACTGCATCCTCTTGTTTTCTGCCCACTTGTCCAACCTATCCAGGTCTGCCTGCAGCTGTTCCCTGCCCTCCGGCGTGTCCACTTCTCCCCATAGCTTTGTGTCATCTGCAAACTTGAACAGAGTACATTTCATTCCCTCGTCCAAGTCACTGATGAAGACATTAAAGAGTATCTGTCCAAGGACCGAGCCCTGCGGGACCCCACTGCCCACACCCTTCCAGGTCGAGACCAACCCATCTACCATGACTCTTTGGGTGCGGCCCTCTAGCCAATTCGCCACCCACCGGACTGTGCAGTCATCCACATCACAGCCTCTTAACTTGTTCACCAGTATGGGGTGGGATACCGTATCGAAGGCCTTCCTGAAGTCTAAGTATACGACATCCACCCCTCCTCCTGTGTCCAGGCGTTTCGTAACCTGGTCATAGAAAGAGACTAGGTTGGTCAGGCACGATCTGCCCGCCACAAACCCATGCTGGTTTCCCCTCAGCATAATTTGCCCTGCCGGGCTCTCACAAATGTGAGCCTTGATAATTTTTTCAAAGACTTTACCAAGGATGGAGGTGAGACTGACTGGCCTATAGTTGCCCGGGTCCTCCTTCCTCCCCTTTTTGAAAATGGGGACCACGTTAGCCCTTTTCCAGTCTTCTGGGACTTGGCCCGTGCACCACGAGCGTTCAAATATTCCCACCAGTGGCTCTGCAATGATGTCGGCCAGTGCCTTCAGCACCCTCGGATGGAGCCCATCCGGGCCTGCCGACTTAAAGGCATCCAGTTCTTCCAAGTGACTCTGCACCACCTCAGGATCTACGTATGGAAGTCTGGCAGCCTTGCTGCTGCCTCTCTACAACCCCAGTGAGAGACTTGTCGTGCCCCTCACTTAGGAACACTGAGGCAAAGAACTTGTTGAGGAGTTCAGCCTTCAGCCCCAGCACGGATGGCCTCGGACGGAACCTCCCGACATGGCGGAGGCTATGGATACTACTGTAAAGCTTGTCACGATAAGGAAATATTCCAAGCTGACCCAGATGATAATTCGTCCCAAAAATATGAATTATTAGGATTCCTAAAGGTACTAGAGCATTGTCTGAAACATCATGACAATACACTCCCCGTTCCAATTATCGCCATTGATTCACAGTATATCTATAAAATTCTTACTGGCATAGCTTTTCCCACCGAACACTTGGATGATTGGCAGAACATCTGGAGGACGTTAACTAGATTTGTACACCTTCCGTTAGTTAGGCACACTAAGTCCCACCATCCGGATACTGACCCAGTACATGAGGTTATTGATAAGCTTTTGGAAGATCCACTCCGGACTGACATGGTTTTGCCTATCACATCTGCTTCCATTCCTGAAGTAAATCCGTTCCTTGCATGGCTTCACGAAAATTGGGGTCACCCAGGACCACGGGCTTGTCATCAACGTTGGTGTCGAACCCTTACAGAGCCGGCCTCATATGGGGCTCGGCGTGATTGGGAGAGGGTAGCTCAGGCTTGTGAGACATGTGCTAAAGAGAAGTGTCATAAAACCAAACATCAGATCAGAGCTTTCAATTCTTCACAGTTTCAGGCAGGAAAAGTTTGGCAGGTAGATCTGCTGGGACCCCTCCCAGGATCTAAACCGCCAAATAAAGGACTGGTTGTGGTTGATTTGGGGACCAGACAGTTGCAGGTTATTCCCTTACGGAGGAGCAATGCCACTGCTGTTATTGCTGCCTTAACTGCTGTATTTGCCAGCTGCTAACCTCCTCATGAAATTCAGTCCGATGGAGGACCTCCGTTTAACTCTAATGCTTTGGATAAATTTGCTCGTCTTCACAATGTAGCATGGCATCTTCATTTGCTGTACCACCCGCAGTCCAATGGTGTTGTGGAAAGACACATAGGTCTGTACAAAGAGCAACTTCGACTTAGAGGAGGAGGGACGTTTAAAAATTGGACTAAATTTAATCACGATGTCCTTATTTCACTAAACACTGCTAAACCATTATGGGATGAAGCTGATGTCCGGAAACCCCCACCTTGGGAGCCCAAGTTCCAACCTGATGAGTTAGTGTGGATCTCAATACCGCACCCCCATCAGTCTCATCCACAAGTTCACAAAGGGACAGTTCAACGGTCGGGACAATATCCCAATACCTATTCTGTCCAATTGGAAGAGAAGCCCGATCGTCCTTCTATTATTGTTCATCACAACTGGATGACTCGCCGTTTCGACGTTCACCCAGTATCCTTACAGTGAAGCCAATTATGATTCTTTCTTGTTTTGTTTTGTCTTGTTATTCTGTTTTCTTCACAGGTTTGACCCCAGCAAAAGCGGTAATCCACAACCACTTGATTATGAGGCCAGACTGCAGTTCATTCTAAGCTAAAGAGTGATGGTCGTGAGGGAGACACTGAGATGGCAAAACGCCCATTTGCTCAGGACTTGTTATGACACTATTTTTCATTTGTTAAGTGTTTACTGACATTGTCTGTTATAGGAGAAGACGGACTGAAGTGGATGTTCTCCGATCAAACAATGATCGACAGTTGTTGTTATGTGTTCAAAGTTATTTGTTTATGTATTTATATATATATATATATATATATATAGATATTGGTTGTGAAGGCTTTGCCAAGTCAGTGAATCCTCTAACAAAGATGCCGTATGATGTGCTTATGTGTCGAAAATTCCAGTTGTGCCATCGGCAAGGGGGCATGTCATAACCCAGTGATTTTGGTGCCTCGGTACTATGGAGTTTTCTTGTCACATGAGAGCCTCTTGCACAGCGAGGGTTTTTGCTGCATGGAGAACCCGCGTGCAGGGGAGAGTTCCCGCCAATTTGCAGCTGTCTTTGCAGGATGCATTTTCCCTTTGCAGCACAGAAATGCACGGTGCAAAGAGTTCCCGCTATTCGAATGCAAATTTGTGTCCCACTATTGGCTAGTACTAAATTATTCACACGTGGTGGCCGGTAATTGGCTTGCTGGCCATTTAAAAATTAGCGCGACTTCCGCCCAAGTCGAAGAACTTTGAGCACGCTGCAGAGTGCCTCTAAAGAGATCTGACTTGCGGCTAGCTGGTCAATAGACTGATCACCTATCGATCCTTCTTCCCGTCGCCGAGCGCAATCCCAGACGTACCCTTTTCCCGCCAGCTTAAGTTACGGACGAATTTGCTGGCTTTGGCCTCGCCAGCTGGAGCAACTTGCGTTGTTGTTCAGACGACCGGACCGTTTCCGTCGCAACCACCTGCAACGTAAGTAAAGTTTTTTACAACCATTAAACTTCGTCTGCCTCTCCATTCACCAGCCCACCCTGACAAACGAGCAATTTCTAAATCACCTCAAGTCGGCTGCGGCCGTCCAAGACAGAAGGGACCTCAGGAGGTCATCTATTCCAACCCCCTGCTCAAAGCAGGACCATCCCCAACTAGATCATCCCAGCCAAAGCTTTGTCTAGCCAGGTCATAAAAACCTCCAAGAATGGAGATTCGACCACTTCTCTGGGTAACTTGGTCCAGTGTTTTACTACCGTCCTAGTGAGAAAATTCTTACCAATATCTAACCTAAACTTCCCTTGTTGCAACTTGAGATCATTGCTCCTTGTTCTGTCATCTGCCACCACTGAGAACAGTCTATCTCCATCCTCTTTTGAATCCCATTTCAGGTAGTTGAAGACTGCTCTGTGCCCCTGACAGGAACTTGCTAAGACTTCAGCACAGGGCCTCTAATCTAATCAACAGGGGCTGTATCTCCATGAGAAAGCATGATGTGATGGCAGAAAGCATGATGCAATGCTACTGCACAGTAATCTCAGCTACTGCAGTCTGCATCATGAAAAAGCCATTCAGCATTGCTACTGTGCAGTAACTCGTTACCACACAGTCATCATCTCATGTAGATATGGCTAGAGAGAAGGAGACTATAACTGGAGTTGGGGGAAAGAAGAGGAGAGAAAATCTGGCACTGGGAAGGAAATGGGATTGGCTTTACAAAAGTGGTGGGTATGCCTCATGATAACATCTTTCATTATATGTTCATATGCTTTCCTCTACAGGGGTCTCTTACTCTGGTGATGAAATAAGGTTATATATGAAAGACTTGCCAGTAGGACTTCTGCCACATTCACTGCAGAAGTTGGAAGATATGCAATAGTAAATTGCAGGAAGAGAAAGGTGTCAGAACCAAGTAGTTGTATGCCTATGGCACAGTGGAACATTCCTTTGTTTTGATCCATAGTGGAACATTCTGCTGTCAATCAATCTGCATGCCTGTGCCATAATGGAAAATTCCATTGGTTTGGTTTGATACATATGGCACAGGGAGAAACTAGGTCACAGCAAAGACAGTAGGTCACGGTGGAAAATTCCGCTGGGACAGAACCCAGTGACTATATGCTATGTCATGGAAAAGTACAGCTTTAGAAAAAGTTCCTGCCAACTTCATGCAAATACGCACACTACAATTGGCCGGTTCCAAATTATTCATATTTAGTGACTAGCGATTGGCTTGTTAGTCATATAAAAGGTAAATCAGTTTCCGCCCAAGTTGGAGAACTCTGGATATTTCCCCACGTTGGAGAACTCTGTGTATTTCTCCACGTTGGAGCACTCCATATACACCTGGGAGAACTCAGAGAAGTCGGAGAACTCAGCATATACCTCGGAGTAGGGGAATTAAACCCGACGAACTCCGCACATATCTCAGAGTAAACCTGGCAGACTGATCACCCACCAGTGACTCCCCGTCACCAACCTACCGACATATCCCCCGCTCTGCATGCTCGTTGAGCCATTCACAGACATCTCACTTCACTCTCAGAAAGCTTTCATCTCATTCGGTTTGCAACTGTAACCTAAGTCAGCATTCAGCCTACCTGTATTATAATCATCTACAGTGTAAGTAAAGCAATCTTACTTTAACCAATACGCTTCCGTGCCTAGTTCCTCTCCGTCTGTCAAAAAGTACCCACCTGACGTTTCGGGCTACTGGCCATAGCCCCGGCCTACCACACAGCCACCACAAAAGGTAGATCTAATCTTTTAGGCAGATGAACATTGGTGTGGAGAACTGGATTTACCCCTGCCTTTGCTAGATTTCCTATGTGATACTCATCATTCTTATACATTTTTCACAGGTGGTCACCAGTTACTGCCTTTTTGCAGGGTTGCTTTTTCATCTTAATATCTTGGAATCTGCTTTGCAGAAGTGCTGGGTATGTGCCACTATAACTAAAGATCAGTAGGATCTTTGCTTTGGATGCATACTCTGCTAAATTAGTGTGAAGAACTTTGAAAAATCCAGTCCTATCTGCCTCAGATTGGGCACTCAGAATTAGTTGATATTTAATCCCTTTTATGTCTCAGTAAAATGGGGATAATTCTCTCCCTCTCTCAGAAGGGAGTTATGAAAAGTAATTAAATAATACTTGTGAAGCACTCAGAAACTGGAGTAAGGAGCAGCATAGAAAATCCCATGAGGAAATTAGTGATTCAGTCTTCAGAACAGGGTTTGAACCAAACTAAGAGTGCCCCAGAAACCTTAATTCTGACATAGCTGAATTTTTGCATGCTCAATTGTGCAACCTTAACAATATTCTCCTAATATAGTTTGTGGATGTAATTTTATATTAATTGTTGATTAAATCCCATTTCTTGAACACACATCAGTGCATATGCCCTTTATTAAACTAATTTGACCTTTTTCAGTTTAGGGTTCAGTGCAGAATTTGTTTAAGTCTTTGTCTTGTCTAAGTCTGTAATCCATATTATTCTTCACTCATTTTATAGTTTCAACAGTCACAAGACCTTCACAGCCTTAAGATTTGTATAAATAGCAACCATTGTTTCATGCTGACATTAAAGCCATGTAGCAGAATCAATAAGAACAAAACCCTACTTGGGTCAGACTGCCCACACACTTTGACAGCTGGTTTCTGTCCATCAAACCCTAATATGACTCAGAAACCTTTCCTCTTAAAGGGGCAAGAGTTCAATTTTTATTCCTAGTGCTTGGTGTTATTATCTGCTTACCAAGAGAGAAAACGGTCTCTCCCATTTGGGGGTGGGAAGGAGAACCTATTTAAGGCAGAATAGCTTTCTTTTCTTGTTAGGCAGCTGCAGGATACACACTGCAGATGGGGTCTGAAGGTAGAAGGCAGAAGGTACTTCCCCTGTTCTAATTACTCTAGGGAAAAAAAGTAGAAATTAGCTTGTCTTCCCTGAAAGACATTTTTGGTGAAATATTCTTTCAAGCTGTAAAAAACCACTTTGCTACTGCCTTCATTCTTAGACTGCTGGAATGCATCCACGTGAGCTTGCACATGCTCTTTGCAGTGCTTCAAAGGCTTTTGAGGCACCACAAAATGTACCCTGCACATGTGATTTGTTTCTCCGCACAGCATATTTGAAGCGCAGAGCTAAATGTAGATACCGGAAATCCCACTATCAAAAAAGCATGCTGAAAAAAAGCAGGGTGGTTCATGTGGCAGCAGTGTACACTGCTTGAAACCAATGCCTGGCCAGCCAGAGCCAGACTCTGGCTGCTAGCCACTGCTGCAGCCCTGGGAAGCCACCAGGATCCCAGGTAAGAGCCTTCCCTACCCCACCTGGGGCAATTTGCTCCACGCCAGAGCATGCGTGCAGGGGTGTTCCCTGCAAATATGTGCCACTGCTAGCTGTCCCAGGAGAAACGCACATGCGTGCCCATCTGGATGCATGCATGGACTTCATGAGTTTAGGTAGGGCTTAAAATATTTCTATTTTGCATTTTTTTTTTGTACCACACTAACTGGTGTCAGGCAGCATTACAAAGACAGCGCAGCAGCTGCCCATTGGAGTAGAAAGCAGCTAATATCGGTTGGGTGGGAAAGCACTGGTGAAAAAAAAACAAAGTAGTAAGAAAGTTGGGACTAAGAGATTATAAAACTGGGAAATAGTGCTCAGTTTGAGTAAAATGCCAGATTCATTGACTTCGCTGGCATTTGAGAATCTAACACCAGTCTCCAACCCTACAAACTCATTTCAGTTTAGATAGAGGCATTTTTATCCATGCAAGTGCTGCAGCACTGGGCACTTTGAAAAGCACCTGAGGCTGCGATGCTTGCAGTTATGTAAGCAGTGAAATGCGCATCAGCGCTGAGAAAATAGCAGCAGCACGGTTTTGAACTAAAACAAGGACAGTGCTTTAGTTCAAAAGCGCACCACCGCCATTTTCTGCGTGCTGACACACATTTCATCACTTATACAACTGCTCTGAAGTGGTGGATCTCTGGGGCATCACAGGACAAAAAAGTATGTGTATAAATGCCCTAGGTTCAGACAGAAGTACAGCACAGTTGTGGAACTGAGCATAGATTCAAATTTAATGGGGCTTCTCGTCTCAAGGGTTTTAGCTAGCTGCTGTTTAACATTTTATAGATTTTAGTGACTGTTGGTACTGCAGCTTTAACTTAATATACAATTTTATGGGATCTTAAAATCACTTTTTTGATAGGAGACTCATGATTAATTTCTGCCCTGCCTTTCTCATGCTATAACTGTGGCATAGGAAATGTATGACCCATATTTCCTATGCTACAGTTATATTGTGATGACCTAACACAAAGGTTCCCAAACTTTTTATTGCATAGCCCTTTCCAGATTTACCAGCTGCCCACATACCTCTACCAGCATACATTTCATATTTTAACCCTTTAAATGCCAATCATTAGTATAATGAAAATTAAATCCACCATTATACAATTTCTCCCACATACCATCCAGAGATGTCTTGCATACCCCCAGGGGTACATGTACCACCGTTTGAGACCCCCTGGCCTAACAGGAAATGCTAGAGACTCCAGGCCTGGAGAAACAAATGGATAGCTGTGGTCTAAGGCTTAGAAACTTTCAATGGGCAGAGAAAAGTCTAATTCTTTCCTGGTTCACCTGGGGCTAAAAAACATTCCCCCATCTCCTTCTACTAGAATCTTTTTTTCTCTCTCCATTCCAATCAGAAATCAGTGATACACCAAAAGAGACTGTCAACACCACACCTAACACATGCTGTGGCTTTGGGGTTCTATAGTCCTTTAAATTCATGAATGCAAATATTTGTCTCACACAAAAACTTTGGCCAAATACAAAAAACAGAAGCAAAACATCTTTAGGTTTTCAAATATAAAAATTGCATTCAAATTCCAAATACATTCTGCTTTCTGCAAACACTAGAGTAAGGAATATATAGCCTCTAGATGGCATTGTATATTAGCTCTGCTATTAAGGTACATTTCTTCCAGGGCAGGAAGGCCTAGTATGAGCTGAAGAAAATTAAGGCACAGCCTGACATAGGATTTTTCAATACTGCCAGTTCCAACTGTGAGTACCCCTACAAAGGTTATCGGGAGACTCACACTGTCTCTGTTTTTTACTCTTTCCAAATGGAAAGCTGGATCCAAGTTAATAGGACTTGTGTTTCTTTGTATCAGCTGATCATTCTAGGAGTGTCATTTTAGGAGGAATTCTACTGAATTGGCTAGACATAGTGGAATGGCCCCATAATTTCTTGGAAGCATCAGATGCTACCCACTACCAGAGTCAGGATAGCAGATTACACATGCCAGTGGTTGATCTGGAATAGCAAGCCTAGGTGCACAAATCCAGTTTTGTCTTGGAGGTGATGAAAACAGGCAACTAAAACTAACTGTAACAGGATGGCACCCAAGATCTGCCATGATGCCCCCTAGTGGCTGCCTTGATCCTGCCTGACTCCTGCTCCAGCCTCCCATCTCACCCTGCTTCCTTATCTGCCATGCCTTGATGTTAAAAGGTAATGAGGGGAAGCTGCCCTCCAAAGCTGGTGAGCCTAGGGTGCTCCCTCTCTTTCTCTCACTGTCCTCAGTCCTTCTCTTGAGCCCAATTTGGGCTAAGTTTTAGGCTTCAATTCTCCCCCATCGGCCCCCAGTCTTTTGGTCTCAGGGCTTCTGACCCCACTGACCCAAATTGCCATAAGGGCTAAATTTATGGCCTCCTTCCACTCCTACAACCATGCCTCATACATGTTGCTCTGCCCACAGTTCAGTCCTTTTGTAGAGGTCTCAGCCCCCTTGGCTGTAGCCCCTTTACTTTGGCGGCACGCTTCCAGCCCTGGCCCATTGATTTGGACCCAGTTCTCAGCCTCAGCCCTCTCTGCATCTCTGGTCTCTGGTTGCCTCAGTCCTGTCTTGTGCCTCATCTCAGCCCCACTGTCATCCCTGACTCAGGGCAAGGCTGCTCTCAGTTTAGCCTCCTTCTAAAGTATTTGGACTTCTGCCTCAAGCAGCCTACTGGGTCCTAGACCCTGGAAGGGCTCTATGTTGTGTTATTCTGCCATACCCCTGTAGCCTTCTGTCCACCCCTCTAAGCTACACCTGGTCTGCCAGTCTCAAGCTTAAAAAAACACACACACAAAACAAAAATCACAATTTAAATAGAAGCCACTTCTTCCCAACTAAAAACCTACCCAACTCTGGGTCTTTACCCCACTACAGGCCATAAGCTCCTCTTAGGTCTCTCCTGGCAGCTCCAGAGCAGCAGCTCTGGTGCCTGCTAGTCTGTGTGCCACAGACATCTCACTCAGGAGGTGCAGGGCCAGACTGTCCACTCTGGCTCAGGCCCTAGGCTTATATACCTGGAAGCTATGCCCCTTTTGTCATGTGCTTTCTCCAGTTCTGCAGTGGTTTTTCCCTCTTAATTAAGGGTCCAGCCTGCAGCCCTACACAGTCAGTTTAGCCTGCTGCATCCACTTAAAGTGGCAGGAGCCTCTTGACTCCCTATTACAGCCTCATCTTATAAACCTTCCCTTATAACCAAGTAACAGGGTTTGGGTTCCAATGACAAAAGTCATTCACTTTGACCCCACCCCATTGGCCAAAAAACAAAACAAAACAAAAAACCACACTAGGCATCCATTCAGCACCTACAATTTAGATCTAAAAGATTCCTAGGTTCTTCCATTTTAGCTCCTGGATATGCGTATATGCATGTCATATTGAGCACCTGGGCACCTAGCTTTCAAGTAAGACTTACTGCAAGCCAGTGTGGTGCGGGGGAGGTGCTTATCTGCTCTGAGCATGCCTAATTTAGAAGCTTATCATTGAAATCACTTAAAGTGAAAGTGCTGACAGTGCCCACCTATTCTCCTGATATGCAAGTGCTCTAACCACTGGGCAAGGAAGTAGGAGACCTCAATGCCCAAACCATCTCACCATAGAATAGATTTGATAAAGACACTCTCCCATCTCTTCTATTGAAACAAGGCCATTGGACAGCAAAGGTAGAGGATTTGTGAGGCCAGAGAGAAAGCAAGAAGCAACAGCAGCAGCAGTATGCTTCAGTAGGCTGGAGGTTAGAGCACTTTCCTAACCCTTAAGGGTGAGAGAACCTAGAACCAAAATTTCTCATTTCCTGTGAATGCTCTAAACAATTAAGCTACCAGGCAAAAGTTTGACATCACTACTACTGACACCTCAGCACCTAACTCAGAATCAGGACTAGATGTTCAGTGAACATCTGTGCCCAGTGTTCAGGAGGAGTCAAGTGCTTAAGTTCCTAACAGGGTGGTAAGGAAATTTATAAATCATAGAAAAATAGGACTCAAAGGGACCACAGGATCATCTTATCCAACAAGCCCCTACTCAAGGCAGGATTATCCCTATCTAAACCATGCCAGTGAAGTTTGTCTGACCTGGACTTAAAACTTCCACTGATTGAGACTCTACAACCTTTCCAGGCAATCAGTTCCAATGGTTAATCACCTGCCTAGTGAGAAAGTTTTTCCTAATATCCAGCTGTAACAGGATTCTGCCTCTGAGGGTAGCCATGGCATCCCAGGCAGTCACGCTGATTCTGCCATCTGCTCTGGCTTTCCAGAATGCCCACTCTGTCCTCACCCACCATGCTTTGATGTTATTAAAAACTTGGGAGGCTGCCTTCAGAAATCAGTGAGCCTTGGGGTGTTCCACTCTCTTCATGGCATGGCATGCCCCGCACCCAATCTTCCAGTTCAACTGCCTGAGCAAAGTGACACTTTCCTTGGCCTCAGCTAACAAACTTTTCTACTATTTTTCTATTTTACTGTGCTAGGCCGCTGGCCCTGCCTCACTGCTCCAAGGGCCCCATGGACCAAAGCTTCCTACCTCCCCTTTAGCCTTGCCCAGTCCTCTCAGTTACAACTCAAAAAGAAATAACAATGGAAGTTAGACTATTTATCTCAAAAGACTCTCCCTACAGAGCTCCTCTTCTGGAAATCTGAGCCATACACAGCCTCTAGCCCTACACTCAGACTTATATAGCTCCTTTCCTCCCTGTTTTGGTCTCTTGACTTACAACTCCCTTGCAATGGGGCCCAGATGCTATTACCTTTGTTATTGAAATCAGCAGCCTAGCCTTCTGCAGGCTAGGGACATTTAGCCCTTTAACTCTGCTGCTTACACCTTCTGCCCTTTGCAGCTAGCCTCTCTGCAGGCCTCAATTAATCTGCCTCAGTAACAGGGGTTCTTTATCTTCTCATTAGCAGCTCAGAGCCCTGCAGCTCATCCTTCTGCAAGTTGGATCCTCCAGCCAGTCCTCTACAACACTATTTTTTCTTCCCTCAAGAACAAAGGGTTAATGGCTCCTGTTACACCAACCTGAATACCCAGCCCAAATTTTCCTTGCTGTAATTTAAAACCATTACTACTTTTCCTGTCCCATAGCACCATCCTCTTTATAGCCACCTTTCAGATATTTGAAAGCTTATCAAATCCACCCCCATACCTCTCCCCACCAGTATCTACTTGTTTTGAAGAAGAGATCTCAGTTCTTCCAACCTATACTTGTAATTTATGTTTTCTAGATCTTCAATTGTTTTAAGCAGTCTCCTCTAGGCTTTTTCAAATTTGTCCATTTTTCTTAAAATCCAAAGCTTAACACAGTACTCCAAATGAGTCCTCACCACTGCTAAATAGAGTAAAAGAATAATGATCATGCAACATGCCTGCGACTCTCCTGTTAATGCATCCCCAGGTGCTAGTGTGCTATCGCTGCATAAAGACACCAGTTCCTGTTTAACTTGTTCTCTAATATAAACTCTAGAGCCTTTCCCATATTAGTGCAGCCTAACTAGTAATTCCCAATTTGTTTTCGTGCATTTAATTGTTCTGTTCCAAGAATAGCACTTTGCATTTGTTCTTATTTAATTTTGTCCAATTTACGTTAAGACTATTTCTCCAAAACAGAAAGTCATTTTGAACCTTAAGCCTACTTTCCAGAGTGTCTATTAACCTACCCAACTTGGTTCAAGGTGTACTACAGTACCAAATCCAAACCAGACCCCTAAAGAATACCACTTGATACCTCCTCCCACTTGGACGTCAAGCCACTGGGAACTACTCTGAGCACAATAATCAAACCAGTTATGTACCTATCTTACATTAATTTAATCTATACTACTTCTTTAGCTTAAATGACAAGAGTGATATGGAAGATATTATCAAAAGCTGTGCTAAAGTCAAATTATTTCACATTCACAGTCACTTTGTCATGAAAGACAAATCAGGTCAGTTAAGCATGACTTGGCTCTTGAGAAATCCATATTGGTAATTTTAATACCTCATTATATTCTATTCTATTCATTATAAGGTCAAATTGGCCAGTCCCTAATTCCCTGGGTCCTCCTTTTATAAAAATGAGCAATATATATCCCCTTTTTCAATCTTCTGAGACCCCATTCCTGTGACATGGATGCTGGGGTGAGTGTCCATTAGCCCAAACTTCAAGAGTTTGAAACCACAGCAGAAGTGCTCATGGTGCAGACATGTCAGATTCCAACAAATCTATGAATTCTGCTAAATACCTTGTCACAAAGATGTGAGGAAGAAGTCTTCTGTGATCTCTCCTGACCTCCTTGGCTAAGTACAGACAGTCAAAAAGCCTGGGGCTGGATTCATTCAGTCTTTGCAGGTTGATCTAAACTGCACAGATTGAACCAATAAGCAAGTGAACAGACATTCACTTTTGATTCTGACAATGCTGCCACATCTCTGTAGTGGCCCAGGCCAAAGCCGGGGGGCACTAGAGCACATCACCCTGCTTGGCTGGATCAGACAGTTTGGCCAAAGCTTGCCCGCCCACCCGGGAGGAGGGGTTTGCAGGGGAGGTGCAAATCATCCTGGGATGCTGGGGGATTGTGAGCTAACTTGAATCTGGAGGGGATCTGGAATAGAAGTTCAATAAACAGATTTAAACTAAATCAGCTATGTCTGATACTATAGCCATCCAAGTTTAAAATAAACTGGTTTTGGCCATTTTGAAAGCAGTTTATGTACACTGAACTTCTGTTGTGTTACTGATTTGAACCGGCTCAAAAAATCCTTGTCTCTTAGACATTTCCTGGACCATCACAGGTACCCCCTTCATTTTTAAGGTAAGAGAAAATACAAAGTTTGCGTGAAAGTAAATAAAAGTGTGAATGTCTGGAGACTGAAGTAGAGAACATAGAGACATAGAGAAGAAAGACCTCACTCCCATCCTTTCTTCAGTGTTCCCTAGTGATATTGCTCTTATCCCAACATCCTCCCAATTACCCTCAGCTCCTATAAATTCAAGGACAAGTACATCTAGCCTGAATCTTGAGGCTGTCCAAGCTCCTGTACCTCACAAAGGACATGAAAATCTAGTCTCCCTCAGCTTTCTTCACACACCATCATTGTAAACATTTACCCATACCCCTAGCCATCACATAGTGTGAAGTACCATTGCTCCAATGTTATCACTAGCTATCCACCTTTCCCTCAATCCAGTGACAGGAATTGACAACTTGACCCTTCACTCTGTAAAACCATGTTCCACCCCCGAGAAGCACTTCCAGCTAGGATCCTCCAAATAGTCAGCCTCTCACACTCCTCTAACTGTGCGTACTCCCAATCTAGTCCAGTTGTTAAATCCTCCCACATTGCCTTGTTAGCAGTGTCCCATTCCGAAGCTTTAGTTTATTTAACTTTATAAAAACTTGAGCTTCTTCAGATGACTCAGACTGAGCTCAGATTTTGAGTACAACATGCTTTTCTCTCTCATCTTCTTTCCATATAAACAAATACAATAGTAACAACCCAAACCACAGCCGTGTTAAAATAATTTTAAAGGTATTTGTTTTATTGCTTTTTTTAATCCATTAACATTCCCACCTAGTAGGATGTAATTGCACTTTGTGAAGCAATAAAACATGTACTTTCTCTGTTTTTTTAAACCTGAGAAAATGCAATGAAAAGTTACAATTAGGAACTCCAATTTGTGTTACTTTTTTGCATTGCAACTGTGGTCTCTTAGCAACAGGTGTGCCTGCTGTTCCCTCTACAGACGCTTTGCTGACTCACCAACTGATTCACTCAGACAGCAGCTTTATTTGGCTTCTGATTAGCATCACTGTGCTTGCGTGCAGCTTCTGTGCGTGCCCTAGGCCACACCTATAAATAGCCTCTGATTTCCCTTCCAGAGACCAGTGAGCTGTACAACATGCAGAGTTTCCAGAGATTGAAATGAGGTTCTCTTTGCCAGCTATGTGCTGCAATTGGCCCAGGGGTAATAATTAAGATGTAACAAATGAATGGATGCAATCTGTAAAGTCAACAACCTGAAAAGAACTCTGTTTTTGTTTCATTGCCAAGAGCTGGTGGTCTCTCTCCTGCTCAGCAATCATGCACAGTCCCTATGATCACTGCACAAATCATGCCAAGCATGTTACAGTCTGACTGCCATTTTCAAAAGACTATCAATAAAATGATGTACCAATATATATATCTCAGCTTACATCCTAAAGAGTTTGGGGCAAGGGCTTTGTTTTATGTTGCATAGCATGAATGCTGTTTCTGTCCCTTTGTCCCCCAAATGTTACAGCAATTTCCAAAATGTAAGTCACAACAATTCCTGCCCTGATGAATGACACCCTAGGGGCAGGTCTACACATGCAATTAAGGTGCATGAATAAACTCTGGAGCTTATGGCTCTGGAGTTTATTGCTCCCGGGTGCCACATCTTCATATGCTCCCAGGACTGCAGCACATTGAGCCAGATTAGAGCAGCCCTGGCTAGTGGAGGGTCTGGCTGGGGTATGAGGGGCTGGTTGGGGTATGAGGGTGCTTCAGCATGGGGCTAGCCAGCAGACAGCTTCTGCAAGGAAGCACCCTTGTGCCACAGCCAACCAGGGCAGTGTCTACACATGCTACTGCAGAGTAAATAATTGCACAGCAGAATAGTAGACTTATATTTACAAGTACCATCCTGCTGTGGAGTAAATTAGTTTAGACCCTCCAGCCTAATAGGGGTGCATGTGTAGACACACAATGTTTAATGCACAGCTAATGAGTCTACTGTGCAGTAAACATCTCATGTAGATGCACCCTATGAAGACAAAGGGAGAAAGAACAAGAGAGCTACACAGTGAGCAGTCCTGTTATTCCATTATCCATTCCTTTTTCAGTTGGTGTTCTGCTGCCTGCTACTGATATTTCCTTGCCTTTGTGCTCAGCTGACTTTGCCTAACTCTTTTAGAATCATTTAGTCAATACAAGCACTAACTCTAAAAATGCTAACTCTAGTCTGTTAGGGACTGGTCCATGAAAAACAAAAAGGCAAATTCAAGAGGTTAAACATAAAAGTAAATTTTACTTAATTCCTTTCATGCATTTAATTTGCCAGGGAGCTTACACCTCCATGCCCCCAACATGTATCTCTATTCTGATAATGGTAACTGCTCACAAGACATGCTAATTGGCAGCAGCTTCTCATTTAGACCTCACACTGTCTCCCACATAGAGATTGAGGAGAAGTCTAGAATCTTTTCTCCGCCCTCTTTAATGCCACAGATCCAACCTGCCAAGTGCTGGGACAAAACTGTGCAAGTCCTGTGAGAGTGTCCACAGCTAGAGCTGAAGGTTCAAGCAGAATCCAGAGCTGAGAACTGGGAATGCCAAGGGTCTTACCAAAATCAGAAGCTACAGTTGGAGCGAGGACTAGAAAAACCACCGAGGAAATGAAGAGTAGGTCAGAAGCAAAGACTTTTACCTTTGCCTGGACAATGCAGGTGGGTCTGCTGCCTGTGGCCTCAGGGACTGACTGTCCTGACTGCCTCATTCAACCTAGTTAGTCCCAGAGTGCTGCTCTGAGTTTGCTGTAGGGTTCTGTTTTGACCTTATTACAGGGGATTTGAACCCACATCTGTGGAGCCTCAAGCTGTGGGATAGGCATGGTTTTGATCATTCTCCATCCCACTCCTCTTGAACCCAGCCCACTGGGCAGCTAGGAAGAAGAGGGCCATGATGCAAGGGCAGGCAAGTGCGAGCTTAACTACATCCTATGGAGGAAGGCATCACCTTGGGAGTATGAGAGTCTTGAATTATAACCCTGCTCCCAAAAAATTTAAATTTCTTAATCCTGCAGAATGGCCTGAAGCACATGAAGTAGAATGTCTCTTCATTTCTGGCAAGCATGTAAATCATGTAGAATTTTTCCCTAAAACTCAATAAATGTAAGGTAGGGAATTATTTTTATTCCAATTTTACAAATGATAGAATAGAAACAGGGCAGTTAAATGACTTACCCTGGTTAACAAAGTTTGTTTCAGAGCCAGAAAACTGCTGTGTACAGAATATAAGAGCTTTTCTGTCTTTAATGAACACATAAGACTTCCACTATTGTTAATTTCTATCATTCTGTATAATTTGTACAATGAAAAGATAATACAGGCTGAACTTTTTTGCTGGCTTTTGTGTTTGATATTGGAGGGGGGGAAGCTTTCCAAAGATCAAATTGAAGTTAAGCAGCTCTGACTTGTTGTTTGAAGTCTGGCTTAGGCATTTCCAACATTTAGACAATACAAATCCTGTTCAGATGCTAGAAATATTTTGTATATCCAAACCATTGTTCACTACCTTGTTTTTCTCTTACAAGGCATCATAGTCTAGGAAAAGTCTACAGTAGCATGTAATAGGAAACAGATTCACTCAGGCAGCATACAGTACCTCCAGTTTGGATCAGCGAACCAATAGAAGTCAATGTTTAGAAAAAAGAAATTGCCAAAGATGTGGAAAGAAATAAGAATTACAATCCCAACACAAAGCCAGGTGTAATAGCCAAATTATGGCCATAGGTTGAAATCTCCAAAGAAAGGTCTGGTGAAAAAACAAGGAGGCTCCCATCAGATATTAACAAATAAGGCAAATATGGCTCTAATAACCCAAATCCAACCAGTATCTCTTGGCTATGTTATGAATAACAGTCTTCAGGGCTCAAAATCAATTTTGTCTTCCCCCCCACCTCCCAACAGAGAATTTCAGTAATTCCAACTGTGAAAATGGAAATCCAACATTACATGAATGAATCTGAGACACGGATGCACTTACACTAGCAATTAAGGTTCATTCATCCCTGAAGTGTGGCAGGAGCTCCACATTTAAAAAACAAACAAACAAACAAGAAATATGTATACATTAACCTCTATATAACATCTTGCAAACAGCACTGAGACCAAAACCAAGAAGTCTGGGCAACATCCAAGGAGCTGTTAACGGAAGACTGTGTAGTCATAGAAGGACATGTGGAAAATCTCAATGCTCAAACCAATCAGCAATGGGGAAACTGCAGTATTACTCAGCTTCTGCAAACAAGTAAAAGTTAGCCACTTGACTAGCCTCTCTAAAAGGGTATAGGTGCCTTTCAATAAATGAGAAGAGTTCTAACATCATTCAGAGATGCACGATCCTCTAATTATTTTTTTGCCTTACAGACTTCTGTAACTCCTAACACTGTAATAGCTAAAAAATCCCTGAGAAGCTTGGTCTGCATGGCAATGGTAGACTTGAGAGACTTCTGCTGTGTACTCCTGCTCAGGCAGAGAATGTGGTGCTTGGAATATGCATGTATGAGTGAGGAAGTAGTTGTAACTGTTTTTCTTCTTGTCTTATCTCTATTGCATTTGGCTGAGGGAAAGATTTTGTCCAAGAGGAAAATTGCCCGGTATGGCTCGAAGGTAACCAACCACTATAGCCAGAGCCTTGACTGAAAAGAAAAGGAGATGTTTTCTAGACCACTATGGAGGGGAGAGAAGACATTAACCATTGCTGATGCTACCTGCTCTTGTAAACTGTTCTCCAAGTTGAATTGGACCTCCTACCTTTGTGTCACTTTAACCAACTGGGAATAAGTGCCCTAGAGCGAAGGGGAGGAATTGTGAAGCTCCATTGTAGTCTTGCCCAAGCTGAATTTGAGGTACCGGATCTTCATGCAGGTAGTGATCTCCTGTAGGCAGTGCATCATCCTGTGATGCTGATTGTGTCTCAGGAATAGGAAGTGCACAGCTGTATGTCATTAGGAAACTGCTGGCAATAGAAGCCCCTCAATACTTCTCCAGGAGGAGAATTCATACCACCTGTGCATGAAGAATGAGTTACAAGAAAAATCACTGCTAAAAATCAAGAAATAAATAGTGATCCAACCTAAAGGAGTGAAATCACACATTTGCAAAGAAATACTTGGCAAGATGCCCTGGTCTCCTGTAGATGTGGGAGATGTAGACTGATGCATTAAGGAATCTTTCACTATAATCATATAATCCTCCGAGATGACAAAAAGAGACCATGCATATATAAACTTGAAAGCACAAGGGAAGAGGAGAAATTGATCAGGATTATAATACTTACTTCCTCTCCCTGACTAATGGTTTCACACAACATTTCAAATGTAACATAATCAATAATTCCAGACTTTTCACCAATGAACTTTTTTTTTTCAGTTCCCTACCACTCCATCGCCTGCAATACTCATTTCTTCCAAGGACCCTCCAGGCTCCATTCCACCTCCCTGATGCTTTTGTAATGCCCAGGTCATTTCACCTCAGCACTGAGTCTCTTTCTGTTTTTCCACTCACTGTTTCCTTCCACTGTTGCTACTGAATGTTTCTCTCTTGTACTGACCACTTTGGCTGCTTATCGGTTCATTCTCCATTTACAGCAGCCATGCTCCAAGAATCCCAGCACCCGCCAAATGTCATGTAGGAATTAGGTCTCCTAGTTTCAGAGCAACAGCTTAACTGAGCAGTGCTCATAAAAAGTCAATGAGGGATTCAGGTAATTGGGATGTAAGCTGGTTCATCATTTGAGTCCCACCTTTTCCCTGTGGTGGAAACCCTCCTTAACATCTGGTTACATCTTATGCTACTCTTCCCATCTACACTGCTCAAAATTGCTTCTTTAACAGATGCTAGAATTCCAGCTTCATTTTTATTTTAAAATACTTACTATAGAAAATAACTATTCTAGACCAATATGTACATCAGTATTTACAGAATTCATAATTAAATATATTTATTACCTTTGTAAGTGCCTTTTGCCCAAGTATCTCAGAGCAATTTTAAAACCATTCACCCTCACACCATAACGAAGATGACACCAAGTTTACAAAGAGAAAAAAAAACCTTAGACACAAAGATGTTATAGCCAATATTGATAAATATGGATGCCTAAATTTAGGGACCTTAATCTATATTTTAACATTAAAAAAAAGGAGATTCAATTTTTAAAAAGTATTGAGTACATCAAGCTATCGCTAACTTTGTGGGAAGCCAATAAGTGATCCGTACTCTCAAAAATATATACATTTTTCTACTTAGATACATACATGAATAGAGGTGGGTGCCTAAATTTAAACATTCTATCCGTGAAAATGTTGGTTTTATACATGGTTGATTTCTGTTTAATGTCAGAAGCAACATTAAAATCTTCTATTTCAACAGCATCTTTTATCAAAGGATCCCAAAGAGCTTAATAAATTGTACAGTAACTTTACCTACCACTGAAATGAGGCCATCTCTAGTATGGATTGTGACAGCTGTTTCACAACACACAGGAACACTATACAACAGTTTATAGAAGTGAAGCAAAGAAAGAGACTCTATTCCTCTGGAACTGCAGAGAGAATCTAGGTCAGCAGAATGTAATTACCAGAGCTGAGTGAGCAGTGGAAATATTTTACACTAATATTCATTTGAATTAAAAAAAAATAATAATCAAGCTTTACTTATGATTGCAAAAAGTGAAATAAAACTTGAAAGCTTAAACAGTCACCAAATATATGTTTGAAATTCAATTATTTGTACAACTGACCCTCACATTGCAAGTTTCAAATATTACATGTCAATATACAATCAGGGACAGAAACTTTACCAATTCTACAACTATCCAAACTTGTATGCATTTAGAAGTTCAAATAATGAATATTCACGATTAAATGTTGACAAATTCAAATATAGCAAAAACATTTTCCGAAGAAATTCACAAGTTTAATGTAACAAATTAAATGCGAGACTGTTCTGAACACTGTGTGAACAGAAAAAGAGAAGAAATACATTGGGTAAGTTAGCCATAAGGAATAGCTCATTTTTCTTTTGCTGGTACTAGTTAGAGTACCAAGAGAAACAACGTGGGGCCACTTATAAAGTGTGATGGGCTATTTAGCCTCAGATGCTAGCAACTTATTTTAATTTTACATTGTGTAAAAAGTAACAGCTGATCAAAAAAACCCAAAAAACAACACAGCATAGTATCAACACCTCATCGCCCTATTACTACGCTGGGACATTAGGGACTTACAAATGTTCCTTTTTAATGTATGCTTTTTAGGGCAGGGTCTGTCATCTTCTGTGTTTGAAATTGCCTAGTATATTTTGTGTGTTACCAGATTCTAGATGAAAGGTTTTCTTCAAGATACATACCAAACAAAGCTAGTCTTACTGCATAAGATGTGGCTACAAACCAGTCTAAAATAAACTAACAAAAAATCCAAACCAGTTTCACACTTTTTAGCTAATCAAACTATAAGCCATTTTTATCTAATAATGCTTGGTTCTGCACAGCAACTAATCTGGAAATAATATTTAAAGCATAAACATAAAATCAAAGATCGACAAGCAGAGTGAGGGAGTTTCCCTTCAGTTTAATTTTTAAAAACTGCCAATATTGCAGTTTGATTTACAACATAACAGATTTTACTTGCTGTTAATATGAGATGAGGAAAATGTTACATCTGCATTTCTCTGAGGTATTTAGTGTACCTTTTATTTGTACAGGTTTGACTTCCCATAGATATCTAAAAAAAGCATTACTAGCAATTACAGCTGTAAGAACACTTTTGACTAGAGTGTTTGCCCATCTGTTTAAATCTATGTAGTGCTTTAAAAAATTAGGATTTCCAGGTTCATCATAATTGCACTTTTTTTCTTTAAAAAAATCTTCCATATGTCCTCTTTTGGAAGCAAGTCAAAGAAAAGCTTGAATCTGATCAAATCACATGTGGCTAGTCTTACATCTGCCAAAATATCTTGCTAATTGTTTTATCAGTAAAAAATAACATTAAAACCAGATTTCATTTAATAAGCTGTTTTTGCTTTAAATATAGCTAAATTTGTGGTTGATGAAAGCTAATACTGACATAAGCCAGGTATCGTACGAAAAGGACCTAGATGAACTTTGTCACTATACCTGCTTTCCGATTTATAGTGATTCCAATTCTAAGTACATCACGCATTTCTGCCTGGGGCTATCTGCCAACATTTTCAAGCTTGAGAAGCTAAAGTTAGGTTTTGTAAATCCATTTTTAGGCACCTATGAAAAAGGGGTCTTATTTTCAGAGATTCTGAACAACCCTAGCTCCTATTCAAGTCAGTGGAGTTATCACTGCTTAGCAATTTTGAAAATCAGGTCACCTCTTAGGTGCTTAAAAATGTTTTTAAGAACTGAAATTTCAGGGTTTGAGTCTAACCTGCAGAATCCAGTCTATTTCACTTCTGGCATTCCTGCATAGCTTTTGCCAACATATCTCAAAACTACTCGCAGCAACCTCCAATGTTCCAATCATGCTCTTAAAGCCTTTCAGTCTTCACGAAACAATATTGACAGCTCTGCTACTCCAGTACTCTCTTGTACACCTCTTCCAGAACGCTTCAGTTTTCAACTGCTGCACTCCTACTACAAATTGTCTTTTCAGACTTCCTTGTCAATTTTCTTCTACCCTTATTTATTGTATTCTTCCCTCCGCACCATGATTAAACCCAGTCCTATTCCAGACTCTTTGCTAGTGTATCTCAATCCTGATTTGCAGTACACCCTAATATTGAAGTTCTGGGCTTCCCTATAGCTTTGCCTGTGTACCTAAAATCTCCATTTACTCTGGTCCTGCACCATAATCAAACTTGTAATCAAAATTCAGGTTTTGAAATCAAGTTGCCAAATATAAGTTCACCAATTATCTGACCCACTAAGCTGTAATGTAAATTTACAATTCTGTGAGCCTTATACCTTGCTGTCTATGTTCTGGATGCTAACAAATCTAAGGAGTAGAATTCACATGCATATTGCATAGGCATAAATGACTACAGAAAGAGAAAGGCAATGGAAAATCTAGTCCTATGTGATTTAGAAGTGCATCTGTTTGAAATAAGCTTCACATTGCTCTTTAAATGTTAGATAACTCTTCTGAATCTCTGTGGTGTCATTCTTTCATGGGCACTGGTTGCTAATCCCAGTACTTAGGCTTCTGGGAGACTGCCAAATCCAAAGGAGGAGAGTTTTGCAGAATACAAATGAAATATTAATATGCAGCTATCGTCACAAATAACTTTGTAAGAATTTTATTGTGTGGCTCCCATGTTTTTTTCTCTCTCATTAATTCCCAGTCAAATTAACAGCTGACACGCTCAAAATATTTTTCTAACTGCCCATATCAGAAATTCATCCTTGTTCTACAGCATCCAGTTGTATCCTTTCTGTCTTTGATATCACTAGTAACATAAATCCTGACCTTGTTGTCTTTCCTCACAAAAATTGTCTCAAGATTTGTTGTCTGGAAGGCAACAGGACTCTGCTTCATCGGTGGAACACAAGAGAAGGCAGAGTGATCAATCACACATATCGAAGGGGGTTACAAGAAACAATGGCCACAAGCTAGCAGAGAGCAGATTTAGACTAGACATTAGGAAGAACTTCTTCACAGTTCGAGTGGCCAAGGTCTGGAACGGGCTCCCAAGGGAGGTGGTGCTCTCCCCTACCCTGGGGGTCTTCAAGAGGAGGTTAGACGAGTATCTAGCTGGGGTCATCTAGACCCAGCACTCTTTCCTGCTTATGCAGGGGGTCGGACTTGATGATCTATTGAGGTCCCTTCCGACCCTAACATCTATGAATCTATGAATCTATGAATATTCTATACTCAAAGTTTAGACCACAGGCCATATGCTGTTTGTAAAGTTCCACAAAGCAGAGTAATCCCGGTTCCCTCTCCTGCATGTAACAGTTGGAGGGAGGGGCACTAGTTGGAGAGGGTACCAGGAAAACAGTCTATATGTATGTGGCTAGAATACTAGCTACACATGCAACATCTCTTAAAATAGTTCCAATAAAGAACTGGTTTAGTTTTTCATGCACTGATTCTCTTAGCATTGCAATTCAACACAGAGACCATGAAACATAGGGGCAAAAACAACCTAGTTAATAAGGGAATTAAACCAATTAATAAGGGAAGCAAAACAACATGCAGAAAGAAATACAGGCAGGCAAAACAACATGCAGAAATACAAGCAGGCAGCATGCAGGGCTTCAGAACATCAAAATGTTGAATTTCCAGTGGAAAAAAAAACCTTGCACAAGTATACAAGTAATGAAAGTGAGAATTGATTTCGGACAGAGAACTGACAACAGAATATCCAGATGAGAAAATGATGCTAAAATCATTTTCCCATCTCATTTTGAAAAACAAAAGCCTATAGGACAGAGAAATAGACAGAGAATTATTGACCTTTTTACCTTCATTATAAAAAAGAAAAAAAATGTTTTAAAAACAACCAGTTAAAAGAAACCAATTAAAAGCACAGAAACCGACATGGGGCTAGGCATGAAAACAAACGACAGCCAAAAAAGAACAACGCAAGAAAGTGATCATGAAGAAAACCCTTGCATCTCTCCCATTCCCACACACTTGTGATCACACTTTAAGTATGAGCTTGCCCTCTTCCACAGTACATAGGACCCCCATCAATGGCCCAACAGGATACAAACTGCTCCATATTTGCTTTAGGGCAAGGTACCCAAACTCAGAGGTCAGGCACATCTCAACAAAGAGCCAGATCTGGTAAGCCAGCCCTGGTGGCTCTTCAGTGTTGCCACCTTACCTTACCCGGCCCAGGAACAAGTTGGCCAGGCAGATTACACTCCCCTCAGCCACCTGGTACAGGATTGAAAACATGTATGTCATCATGACACTGAAGTCTAAAGTCCAGCACCAAAGAGGACACCAAGGGCAGCAAAAAGTAGCCAGAGCCAGGGCCCCTTGCAGCATTGCAGCATTTGCCACTGAAAATCATCAGTTCTCTTCATGATAGGCAGGTTGTACAGGATGTGCAGGGCCAGGTGAAGTTGGGGCAGGCTGCAAAGATGTCGGGACCCAGTGCACCCAGATTGCCCATGTATATAATGCCATTTGAGAGAGGTTTTTAACGTGGAAACCCCCACCAATGTCCATGTTCTCCCTTGGCCCTGCCGTCCTCACCATTCAGATTAGGCAATAGGCAGTGTGACAGGTGGCACGCTCGAGGCTGGATCCCAAAGAAGCCTGCCCACCTGCCTAGGACAGTCTGCCCTGATTTTCTTGCCATGACTTGATTGTTAACTTGATTTAACAAGTGGGAGGCTGACCATTCCTTGCCCCGATGCCAGGGGCCACTATCCGCAGCTCCAAACCTTCCCTACACTGCAGCCCATGCCTCGCAGATGGCATCCTGATTATAATTGCTCCCCTGGTCTAAGACTGGAGCAAATTCAGTCCATAGTTGGGCTCCATTCATTCTCATATTCACTCTGCCCCTCTCTCTCACAGGAGGCCTCTTGAACTCCATCCCTCTCTCACAGGGGCCTCTGGCACACTGCCCATTACTGGGACACACTCCATTGCCCTTGCTCTTCTTCAGCAGCCCCTCTTGAGCCATCAGGCTTTGCTACTTGCATACTGGCCTTACCACACAGTCCTTCGGTTCCCTCGAGTTCCCCTACTCTACATGGCCTAGCCTTGTGCCAAACCCTGGACTGATTCTGCCCCAAGCCCCTCACTGGGCAACTGCTCTCATGCTCACACTTCTGGGGCTGGCCCATGTACTGTCCTTCAAGCTGCTTTCGCAGCCCTACTCAGTACACTTCTGGTGCAGCCCTTCAAACCACTCTTGCAGCTCTGCTCTGCACCCCAAAACACTCAGTCCCTCAGGCACCCCTTATTGCACCCTACTCTGAGCAGGCCCTCACACTACACTCCACAAGCTACCCCCTCTGGGGCTTCCAGGATCTCACATCCCTTCTGGGCTCAGGTTTCTAATTACTAATGCAACTGGCCCCCTTGCTCCCTCTGCTCACACTATTACCCTCTAGATGGTGGGCTGGGGTTAAAGCACCCCTACCCACCTTCCACCAAGGAGGTTTGTGGTCCTGGCACTTCTTGTAGTTTCCCCTGCCACAAGGAGCCCCACCAGGGCTCCCTACCCTGGCAGGGTGCAGTTTTAGGTCATGCCCAGGATCAGGAGCCTCCACGCCATCCCCCTAGTTCCTGCCCTTACCTCCAGGATGTTCCACACCATGAGGGAGCTGGATAGTGCTGCTCCCTTAGCTACAAGCAGCCAACTGCTGGCACTGCCTATCTGGCCTATAGTTGAAAATGGCCATCCTAATCAGGCACCTGCTGGCTGCCTGCTTCAGCCCTTAAAGTGGCAAGCACCCAAAGGTGCGCTGCCTTAGGCAATGATGAAAGTGGTGTGTCCAGAGAGCCTTTGTCACATTATTGGCATACACCATTGCTTGACTGGAGGGCTGGTGGTTGTGTCCAAGGCCAGTGGGAGGGCCAGGAGTATTAGTGGCTTGATGGTGGAAGGCCAGAGCATTCTGGAAATGGGACATCCCAGTCAGATGCCTCGGCACACCAGAAATGGGGTACACAGTATTCCATTTACTTGAGAGAAAGAGAGAGAGAGAGAGAGAGAGAGACTCTTGCTAGGAATAATGCCTGAAATACTGATAAAAGTATTTAATGATTACTGTGTTGCCAGATAGAATGAGACTATAAAGATGATACTTTTCCCCCTACAAAACCAATTAGAAGACAATGACTGTTTAAACTACAGAGCTAAGAACTCTGGTATCCCCTCCGCATGTTACTTTGGAGAGATTAAAGATTTAAATTCAAGTCAGTATAATTTGTGGATTGTATGATTCTAGCTCACAGGAGAGATTGTTGAGAGAAAGACAGCCTTAGGGAAATGCCTCCAGAGAGCTGAACTATCAGGAAAAGGATCAAAACAACAGCTACCAATTCAGAACAAGTGCACAGGCTCAAACTAAAGGAATCTTGGAAGAGCGGAGGGACAGACAGATTAAGAATATCAAAAATTGAGGCACGAGCATCCATAATCTATGCTGTGGAAAGTAACATGAAATGCTGAAAGAAAAAGCCTCAGCAGATGAACTTTGGTAAATCCAAAGATTCTCAGTGTACACATGCTGCAGAAAATAGCTGTGAGCCCTTCAGCTATCACATTTGCAACTACACTAATACAGCATCAACTCAGTGTTAACTAGGTTGAAGTACAATAAAACCATCTTAAGGATACTTGGCTAATGTGCCTGACATATGCTTCTGCAGACATACGATACATTTCCAGTAGACAATTCCAGCATAGCCATGCCAGCATAGTTATAGCAACAGCTCCATACTACAGTCAAGTGCTAATTCTCTCAAACCATGATTAATACAGATATGTTAGCATGGGTGGTGCTAATGGCCCGGCACAATTAAGACATCCTAAACCAGAGGTTCTCAAACTGTGGTCTGTGGACCACCACTGGTCCACAAGCTGCATTCAGGTGGTCCACAGACAGGTTGCAGAACAAATTGAGAATATCTGTACTTGTAAGGTGAGACTACTGATATTAAAATATGAGTTGTGTGCTTTGATTTGTAGAACAAAAAAAAAGCTTAAGTGGTCCACTGAGACCTTCAGCAATTTTCAAGTGGTCCACAAAAAAAAAGTTTGAGAACCACTGTACTAGACCATGTTTCTCAACCAGGGTGCCAGTAACACTGCCTCACACATTCCCCCTGCATTAGGGCTCTAATCACCCTAAAACAGGCAGCAAAGCTGCCTCACACCATGCAGATTTTTCTGGTCTGTTCCTCCCTACATTCCTCCCAGAAACAGACTTAGGTGGAATTGTCCTGTCTGCTTCTTTTCCTGGAAGGAGTATCGGGAGTGCCAGCCCAGAAGGAGCTGCACTGAACAAGGCAGCTCCTGCCTGCTTTCTACTATTGCGAGCCATAATACAGGAGGAGCATGCACACATGGCACAGACCTTCCTGGGCTGGCTATACTGTGAGGGCAGTTTCATAGCCCTTCCCACCAGAAGAACCTGGCTGAGAAGCACTCAGGAAAGTCAAGGTAGCACCAACAGTGGTTCTCAGCTGGGATGTGAGCACATTTCAAAAATTGATGGTGGGGTGCCTTGACCCTGAAAACATTGAGAACCACTGTACTAGACAATACCCAGATTCACATATAAGCTAAGGCTCCCTCCCACTCTGACTAAGAAACTGCTTTGCATTGGTTTTCAGCGATTTGTAAGGAAAGACAATTTCTCAAGCCTTTCAATCTTTTGTAAAGCAACATTTTTCCTATGTAAACTAGATCTCAAATACTCACATTGAGATAGGGAAGTCAGAAGAAAATGAGCTGCTTGAGCAATGGACATCACCCAGCAAAATAAATGCAAAAACAGGCTAGAAACAGGTTCCCCCTTCACCCCCAACCCCGCACCAGCTACCACAAGTAGAAGTGTGGTCAAAACCCAAAATACTTGAACAGCTGAGGTATAGCATGCCACAGTGAATTGACACTAAAGGCCATGTCCCTAGCTTGGATTATGTACTAGTAATGTCCAGTCCCAGCTGGTCAACAAGTGTTTGCACAAAAGTGGACAAAAATGGAAAGATCTGTCAGCCTACCTGGAACTTGGAGGCAGAAGCACAGGTTGCAGAAAAGAAGAGTTTACAGGAGGCACCATGAGGTCTGTCAGTATGCACATGACCTGAATGCTAGCTATATTGCAGTAGATCTGTAAATATTTCTGGAAAGAAAGAACCTATTTAGTTTTATGAATGGAATTTTATAAGAATGAGATAGTAAATCTATCTTGGCTCTTCAGGGGTAACAGGAGTGTTTGCCTCAGCAAAGTCAAAAGTTGTAACTTGACATAGAAATAACTCATATTTAAGTAAAAAAGAACTATTTATAGTGCACCCACAATTAGGAAATAACAAACAAATTGGGGGGGTGACCTGGAAATGAATAGTAAAGGAACTAAGGAAAAGAAACCAAAAATAGAGAGTTAGGAAAAATCTGAAAGTTTGCAAAAGGATCACAGCATTACAGTCATTAATGAGTAAAGAAAAGAGTATTCCAAGAGAGGAAAACAAGGTGAGTACATCATGAAGCGTGAAACAAATCATGAAGCACATATAAAAGATCTGAGCATAACCTTCTTCTTCTATTCTTTTGCTCTTCTCTCTTCCCTTTGATTATTATCTTTCTGATAGAGCCCCGTCTGCCTTTTCTTTATGCTAGCCTGTGCCAATTTGTCCTAGTGCAATTGAGGACAGAGCAAATGATTAGGAGTATGAGAGCAGTAATACCTTGACAGCCTTCTCAAGGACCCCAGAAAGCGAACACTGATATCACTCTTTGGGATGGAGGCACCCACCCAAGATAAATCTGAGTTTATGAATCTTTTGACAGTTTCAGGATAAAAATGCTGATTGAAGTATGAACAATATGGGCACATCCGCACGAGTGGGAATGTGTGTTCGCTGGGGACACCTAGCAGCAGCACATATTTGCTTAACTCACCAAGGGTATTGGAAAAACAGGGGACAAGAAGGGACGGCTATAAGAAGAGGAATGGCACGTAATAAAATAAATTGGGACCACATATACTACAGTTTAATGACAGTTTTAAAAACCCTGAATCATTTTTGGTGGGAGTGGAAGAAAGCCCCATATGTTTTAGATATCAGACAAGTAATTTCACAGTTGCCATCTAATTTTGGAAGTCTGAGCTGCTCCATTGTCCCACAAAATTAGATAAAAGTTTGTAAAACTTCCACAATGCTTGCCCTTCCTACTAAAAAAAAAGGGTAGGGGGTGGGGAGAGGCAAGTAAAATCTCTTACTTGTGATTTTGCACTACTGGACCACTGATTAAAGTAATATTATAATATGTAACACTTGTATTGATGTAAAAGATTATGGATAGAAGTTGTTACAATGCAACTGTTCAATCTACATGATTCTGCAGTAATACAAGTGTAGCAAAACTGCTTTAACTTTAATCCTGCTTCATTCAGAGTTAAAATTAGTGCAATTTGTCTCGTTTAGAGGGTTATTCAGACATAACAGATCACACCAACTGTAGTGTGCTCCTAAGCAGCAGCTCCCCTACATTTTTAAAGCAGCTAAAATATACATTTATCCATACCCTCTGTTACACAAATTAGAGCCAGAATAAGTTTATGTTGGCATGAGTGACAGTAGAATTTGGTCCAGAATTTTTCTTTTATGTTTCCCCAAAGTAGAAACACAAAGGAAAAGTATCCAAGCCTCCCTTTTAAAATGGTAACAAGCCACATGACACAGTGTTATTCCTAAAAGCACCTGCATCAGTAGCAGTATTAACCCTGCCAAAGTACTACTGTGAGGAGAAGCCACCTGGATAACGATGGTGTTAAACCACATAAGCAAGGCCTATTTCCAACAACAGATAGGGTGGAAAATAGAACACAGAAGACAGTGTTTAAGGGAATATTGAAGCAGAATTTGTTAGTTGTTATCATACTAGAAAAAAAATCACAATATTAAAACAGAAATAGCTCTCCATGATGTCCCAGAAGCCTCATCCAGGGCTTTAGTTCATCAGCTACACAACTTTGTAGTTTTGTAACTCACAGTGGCCATTAAACTCATCCATATTTTCAAAAGCATTGATATCAAGATATGTATCTATTGTATAAAAGTTGCCATTGGAAAGTGTTTTTTAAGTATTTCCAGTAGATATTGAGCATTTGATACAATATAAGCTCAACTAGTACAGCATAACTAAAGAGAAAAAGTTTCAAAGACAAAATATTACCCATGAAGCAGTTCCTTGTTAACATATATTTCTTACTTGCTGTTCTACATACTATCGCAGATATGCAAAAGGAAAGATAAAAGTAAAGAACAGGGATTAAAAAAATAAATGTATGAAAGGGATAACTCTTTTAGAACCTTGTGACCGCTGGGTCTCGAGTAACCGGTCACATGCTACCTTGGCTCGTGCACGGAGGGGTGTACTCCCTGCAGCCTCCTGAAAAATGCCATGCTGGTGTTTCCTTTGCAGGAAGCTTTCCCCTATCTCGCCTGCCATAACTTGAATGTTTCCTAGTGGTGGGGAAGTGGCTATCCTGGGGTCTTCCACAGCACAGATGTCCCGGTGGTCACTAGCGGGGTTCCGCCACCCCTATACCCCATCCTCATGCCACCTCAATGAGTTATTTCGAGCTTGCGACCCTGTACCTCTTCCTCTGCTACCGTAGAGCCTCACGATTTAACGCCTCTCTTCAGATACCGACCTCTGAGGCCGATGAGCTTATTCCATCTTGTGTTGTTGTCGCAGGGCACCCCGGTGCCCCTGCTCCTAGAGAGGAGAAACTGCCAGGAGCGAGTGAGCGCGCCCTGGCCTGACATAACGAGCCCAGCTGAGGGTTGCCCGGGTAATGAGCACAGCTGCTGGTTGCCGGAGCAACCAAGGGGAACCAGCTGCCTGTAGGAGGCAGGGCCTGGCCCTTATAAAGCTCAGGGCTGAGGCCAGGCTGGCAGTTCCCTGCCAGCAGCCGGAGAGGCAGGAGCTCCCTCAGCCGAGATATGGGGAGAAGCCCAATGGGCAAGTACAGCTCATGATAGCCCTGAGAGGATTGAGCACTATGGTTTAGCCAGGGGGCTTTAGGTTTGTGTTACAGCCAGGAGGCTTGAGTTTGTTTGACTTTGTTAGTACACCCGGAGATTTGGGTGAGGCTGTAGGGGTTGGAGGAGGCCTCATCGGGGACTCACAGGGGAGTGTGAGACCCCGGCGCCAGTGAGGGCGCGCTAGGCCCTGAGATTTACAGGGCGGAGTTGTGGGCTCAGTTGAGCTCAGAGAGGAGCGGTTGACCTCAGTCATAGGGGCCCCAGAGAGTGTGGGGTGCCCTAGCGCCAGTGAGGGCGCTGGCTAGCACCAAGAGGGCGCATTAATTTCACAGCGCCGGTGAAGGCACAGCTCGCACGCCAGAGCTGGAGTGACTGGCGGCAAGGAGCGCGACCAGTAGGTTGCGGGCACAACCAGTAGGTTGCAGAGGGAGGACATAGACCCCGGATCGCGTGCGGGGGACATAGACCCCCTTCCCCAGGGAAAGGGGCGGTTTTATCGAGAAGCCCAGGGTGGGCACGGCGAGCCCCGAAGAGGGGGAGCGCCACATGGTATTATTGAGAAGCCCTGTGTGGGCACGGCGAGCCCCAAAGAGGGGGAGCGCCATACTGAGGAGCCCTAGAGAAAGGGGCAATTACTGAGGAGCCCTAGAGAGGGGCAATTACTGAAGAGCCCGAGACGGGCATAGCGAGCCCGGCCGCAGGCTAGTGCGGCAACACCCCTCAGACCAAGGCAGGGTGCTGCGGTTGCCCCGAGAAGACAGGGAGTAGCAGCGCGGTGAGCCGGGGTCAGAGAGGGTATCTGTGCGGTTGGCCAGGGAAGGGCTGGGGCCCGCTAGGGAGTCCCTGAGCGGGACCGTACCATCAGGGGAGGCCCAGCAGGAGGCTGGGCATGAGAGAGAGAGAGCCCAGTGTGGGCTACACTATAGAGGAGGCCCGGGAAGCGGGCGTACAGACCTAACAACGTCTATTACATCTGTGAGGCTTGGGGCATGGTATTAGGGGCTGGTAGGAGCCACGCATAGCCCGTAAGGCTAGGGTGTCCAGGGAACACCCACCATATCGGGAGACCCCCAGGGGGTCTGGGAGAACCGCGGGGACAGAGGTCCCGAGTAGCTGTGCCCAGGGAGTCATAGGCAGCCTCCCAATCATATTCCAGCAAGACGTGGCGGGTGAGAACTAGAGGGTGCCTTGGGCCGGCCTGACACAGAGCGAGGGACCTCAAGGAGATCACGGCCCTCCGCGAGGACCCCGCCGTGACAGTTGTGTTTGTCAGCCTTACTCACGGGGCCTGTGCTACCCCCTGGTAGCTTTGCCCTGACCTCAGCTTGATGGGCCGTCTAATGAATTTTGCACCGTTTCTCCCACTCCTAAACCCCTTTTCTCCTCCTTAACCCCTTCACTCGGGGAAACTCAAAAGAACCGTTCAAAAGAAAGAACAAAAACAACTCCCTTCCCAGGCCTCTTACCTCAGAGACCCTGGGTGCCGAGCTCCCTACAACTTGGCTAAGAGTGAACCCATGCTTGGGTTTTCTTTTCTCCTCCTTCCCTTAACTCTATAGCCCTGGACTACCTTCTCCTCTGCTCCCTGGATCATTCCTATTTGGAGACTGCTCTGCTCCCCTGTAGGTGGCCAGGTCTCCCTCTCACTCAGGATTGACCCCTGAGTGCTGTGCCATCTCTCTGGCTGCCTCCACTGTGGCTGTCCCTCCGGGTAAGTCTCCTCCTCTTCCCTCCGACCCACACTACTCCCACCTGTGGTTGTAACTCCCATGTGTCGTCCATTGTTCCCCCTGCCATTGGAACTTCTGCCAGCAGGCAGAGCCATTTCCCCCTCACCTCTGGCACTGGTAGCTTGCTCCTGACTTTTGAAGGTGCGGCAGGCATCAGGAGCCTCCTTTGGCTCCTTGTTCACCACTCTTTCTTCCTGGAGATAACCCTGGAAGGGGCCTGGCATCACCGCACTCCCCAGGGCCTTCCTCTCTCCCCCTTTCCCTCGTCTGACCGTCTCTTTTATTCCCACTGTATGGTGCTCTCTCGTGACATCACTGGCCAGCCTCAGCTGAATAAAGGCGCGGCTAATGAGCCACACGGGCTTTTCCTTTGGTTCCTGTTGCATCGCGGCTCCTGTTGAAGGTAAGTAGTTTTTCCTTGTTTTACTCTCCCTGTGTGTTTGTTTTTCTCTCCTAAAACAAACCTCTTTCAGGTGTTGTCACAGGCCAGCTGGGCACTGTGAGTGTATCAATTTTATCACAGGCCAACTGGGCTGTTTGATTCAGTTTCGGATTGAGGAGGCAAAGCTGGGAGTGGAATAAAGGCAAATTCATTACAGCTTACACACACACAACAGTTAACAGAAAGATAAATGCGATAAGCTGATAAGGCAGTATAAAAGAGCTAATAGTAAATAATAACAACAGATAATAATAACAGATAGATAGATCAATCTGTCACAGGCCAACTGGGCACCACGAGGGTATTAGCCACACTGGGCGGCTGTTCAAAACAACAAATAGACAGACATGGGTTGGCAACTTATAGATAGTCCCTCAATGTCAGGTGCGCGCCAAGTGATTCCAGCGAAATCAGGTGTCCCTGATAATCGACGCTGTCAGAGGGATTACCAGGGAAGGTCCCTTGCTCAGGATCCGATCCTCACTCACACCAGAAGTCTGGGGTCCGGGCGTGGGACAGAAATGACCATTCTGTTCCCTCCTTCCTGCTGGTTACCTGATGCATGTGTTTTTTATACCTAGTCTTATGTTAATCTGTTGGCCTCAGGGCCATTCACAATGTTGCCCTATAGCTGTTACCCTATGGGATTGAAAGGTGTTAAAATTATCATAAAAGGTTACTACCCAGACTCAGGTTTATCCAATAAGCAAATTATGATGCAGCACCTTTAGGTTTGAAATTGACATCGCTCCGCCTAAATCCCAACCCCTTTTAGGCTTCTATTGAATATGCTTTTTTGGGATATGCTTTCCTGGAATGTGTCGGGTGTGCCTAGAAGTTAGATCCAGTTTTTATCGCTAAGGCTGAACCCTGAACAAAAAACTGTTAGGCCAGCTAATCTCACACCTACAGCTTTGCCTATGGGGCCCAGTCAGTTCCATGAACAGTTAATTTATTATTTTGGTTAAACTTATGACAGACAAGTTACATTTGCAGTTTACAAACCTACAAGCTTATATTAACTAATATTACCTGTTTAGGCAAAATACCAAATGCCTCCAAGAAGCACATATTATTGCTTATTAATCCCTCTGGTTTACAGGTGTGTAGGGACCTAATGATTTACTGATCTCCACTGGCTCACCCAAGTGCTCAAGTGATGATTCCTTCCAGTCTCCTAACCCCCTCAGGAAGATGAGATCATTAAAGGAGCACTATCCTTTTTCTTTGACAAACCAGAAAAATATCCCTGCCCCTGTGAAGTTATACGGGATACATTATGACCTGATATCAGGCTAAAAAATCCTTTAATTTAAAAGGCTGACTGTTGGGGACAGAGATATGGTTCCTGGGAATGATACTGAGCTAGGGGATCTCACCTTTACATCACTGCTTGCAGTCCAACTGACATTGCTAATTGCTAGTATTGAAATCATGTGTGGCCATGATGGTCCAGGAAATATGCAAGCAGCAAGACTTTCTATAGATGATCTTTTTTATTAGACCAGCTGCATGGTTGGGATATCCCAAATTTTTATCCTTAGGAGTCGGCCTCTTGCACTGTTATTGCTGAAAGTCATTATCTTGTCATGGTTTCGTAATGGCCTGTGTGATATGAACTGGTATTCTCGGACCATATCTTCATGAGTAGACTTGCCTAGTACACAACTACTACCACATGCTTCTAGCAAACAATCTCAATCTCAGCAAAGAGGTCAAGGAGAGACTGGGCCATTCAAATTAAACTTTTCTGTCACAAAAGTTTAGTATCACGTGGGATATCATGCTTAGCAGCCCATATCCCTACTAAAATGTGGGCGCGTTTACACGTGCACCCCATTGCACAGTTGGCACCATGCAGTTAGTATTGCACAGTCATTTAGTACTTGCTAAAGTTAGTACTGCGCAGTCCCAGCAGCACACAGGTCATTTTTGACCCTAGTGTGCAGTAACAACAAGCTGCTGCACAGTAAGTAGCTTGTTGCTACCACACAGTAGTGACGGCACTACAGTTAGTGCCTGCCAATGCTATGTTGCTGTAGCAAAAAGTTACATTATCATAGCTTGTCTTTATGGTGACATAGCATCTTGTGTAGATGCAATCTGTACTTATTTACAGCATTTAATATTGCATTAGCCGCTAGAGTGGTGGACTCTGACCTGTGCTACATGACAAGGATGCACATTTTTTAACTCTATTTCATGCCTATTTCCAGGACAAAAATAGAGGTTGATCTTCTATCATTAGTTTTGTTTGCTACAACTTTGTTATACCTGGATGTGATGAATCCTTCTTACAGAAGCAATTATAGGTAGGATCAACTAATTTATTTTTCTTTCTCTTCCCTTCTCTTATCAAGCCTCAGAACTCACACTTGTTAGACCTTTTTTTTTAAACAAGTCTATATGCATTTCTTTTTAAAGCCATTTCATGCACTCCTTAACTGCTGTGTATACTCCTTCTATTTGGGTTAAATAGAGGCCACTCTTCAATAATATGAACCAGCCTTTTACTCTTCAGGGTTAGATGTCTTCTGTTTGTATTAGCACTCCTTGCACTTGCAGCTTAGAGCAAGAGAAACCAGGACAAGAACCAGGCAAATGCTAGATGATATATTTTAAACAGTATGGTACAGTGAGGTTTAACTGTCTCTGTTCTCCCAAAAAACCCTTCTGGATCATCCACAGCACCTGTGATGCTATTATCTATTCCTCTGTACTTAATATACATACAGGGTATGTTCTGCAGAATTCAAGAACATTTAGAGGAGTTTTGAAAATGCACAAATATAGCTACAAATATGTGATTGCTGCTCATGAAATTTTATACGGATTGACATCACTGATGTCCCCCTGGTAAATGGAAGTAAAATCTATTATAATGCCTTTACAGTCTGAAGTGCCTGTAAAAGAGGCATCATAGGATCCCATCTTTGTTCTCAATATTTCCAAATTAGATATGTGCATTTTAAATCTACAGATGAAGCTGACGTATACAAACTCCATCTGGGATCATAAAATCCAGCTGGCTCCTTTCTGGCTCAGATATCATTATGAGAAATAAAGATACAGTACGAAATGAGCTAGCAATTCTGTTGATGATATTCCTGGAAGAATAGATAATAACTGACTCTGCCCCAGTGATGTATGGACACTCAGTGGATAACACAAAATAAAAATAATTTGTTTAAAGAACATAATAAACAAATAATAATTCCACCTCACACAATATTGTTAGATGCACATTACACTCATTTTCCAAAAAGAAAAAAGAAGAAAGAAAGATGCAGAGGAAAAGATCTAATTCACTTTTTTACTTTGCTAATTCTTACTTAAACCTCTAAGCCCTAGGCCCTACTTTGCCTCCCAGACATTGGGCACATCTACAGAAGACGCTAAAGGCACAGTACTAATTCTACTGCACAGTGGCACAGCAGGCAAAAACTGTGCTAATGCGTTAATGTGTAGGTGAAATAATCTACTGTGCATTAATGTCACCCAAAAATGTGTGCCAGTGCTACTGCACAGTAGCACCGATTATGGCACACAGAAGCCCCTCACTGCCTGGCCATAGAAGCTGGGTAGAGGGATGCGGCAGAAGCAGTGGGGAATTTTGAGTCCCCAGCCTGGATGGCACAGGGTTGCTTCAGCTCAGCTTCTAGGCCAGGCAGCACACAACTGCTCCTTCTGTGTTCCAGCATACAGCTCTATAGTCAGGGGGCTCAAGGTTTCTCCAGCTTGGTTCCTATGGCAGTGTGGGTATTTCTGCACAAGCACAGCCCAATTCCCACCTTGTTGGCATATGCCTCTGAAATTATGACATTATGTGGGTAAGGGACAACTAACATTACAGTGTCTACCATCTGTGGGTAGATAGCCTGGAAAACTTCCTGTTAGTTGTTAGTCCAGAAGAATGGTGCCCCCTGGTCCATTAACCTGCCAATCAGATCAGCTGTTCCATCAAGCCTCTTTTAATAAAAAAAGAAGTTTAAAAAGAGGAGTCAGTGTAGAGAAGGGTACACTACCACACTAGCTTTGAAAATTCTGGCCATAAGGTATGAAGTGCTTTGAGATGGATGATAGCACATAGAGGTAAGGTCTTATTACTATGTAATCTGCTTTACTGGAATACAGTATAATGTTATGGCTCTTTGACAGGGATGTCTCCCATGAAACTGATGCAGCTAATGACAGTTAATAGTAATAATATTAAATTGCAGCAATATTAGCCTCAATTGAGTTAGATGAATAACAGTTGTTTTTAATGTAAAATACATTTTCCATGGCAAGGTGACAATGAGAAATGAAATGATATGGAATGTTTTTATTTTTCTTAGAGTTGGTCTCAAAGGGTGCCTACACATGTACTAAGTCAACTTAAAATAAGGCGACTTAACAAAGTCGATTTAACTAAGCTGACTTAAGTTAAGCCATGTTGGAGCATACACATGTTCAGCTCCTTAACATGGCGGAAGCCATTTTGTGAGCTAAATCAATTTAACTAATGCTAATCAAGAGAATACATCTCAGAGTTGTATTATCTTGTGATCCATTTAAGTTGACTCTGCTCCACATACACGTGTACATTCTGACAGTTAAGTCAACTTAAAAAAGGTAAGTCAGCTTACCTGTCAAAAGCTATTATGTCTGTACTCACCCTTAGTGCCCTCATTTTCCAGCTTTTCATAAGCACCATACAAGGAAACTTCTTGTATTTTTTAAATGAAACCATGATTCTCATATTGACATGATATCAGCAGCTGGGGCTTTTACAAAAAGCTAAATATTGTGAGACTCCCAATAAAATAATAAGTTAGCTACAGAGCACTTTGGGTATCTTTAACATGTAATGTTTAGTATAGTAGCATAGGGTAGATTAGGATCTAATACAGGTGCAACTGGAATTTTTTGAAGTTAGGCTTCAAGCTCTTTTGGACAAGGACAAACTTTTTATTACATATTTGTACAATGCTCAATACAATGAAACCCTCAACTACTGGTTCTATTACCACAGGTAATAAAACAGAATGTGTCACTTTCTCCCTCTCTTTTTCCAAAAACTAGCCCACTACTGTATACTGTTTCTGTGGCTCACAGGGATAAAGTTGATACTATTTTCTCTAACTATCCTGACTATAACCCCACTTTACAGGCAATTTTTTTAAATAACTAAACAGAGCAATCATAAGCCCTGTTTGCAAGTCTTGTTATTGTGACCTTGACCACAGACAAGGTAATTTCACTGAGATGGCTAGTTCTGGACATTTTCATGTGCCCTTAGCTCATTTGTGAGCTTCTACTAATTGTACATATGAATTAGAATGCAGTGCTATGCCTAAATCTACTTATCCTTCAAAAGAAGTTTTGGCAAACACTTCCAGGAATGAAGAAATGATGTAAGTTAGTTATCTAACCTTCAGGGTAAGTTACATGTCCTCTTTCTGGATATTAGAATGGTTCCCCAGAGAAAATTATCAGCATTTCATATGCCTTTTTCTTCATTCTTTAAGAAAATTTGCATAAAAACAGAAGCTTCATCTCTTTAAGAGTTTATCTGCTCTGCTGCTTATTTTCTGGAAGCAAATTTTACTCTGAATAAGCTTGATTTGCTTTTTCACCAGTAAATCAACTTTTGCCTAAATGTTCATTTGATTATTTCACGTAGTAATCTCTCATTAGTCTTCTGAATTAAATGTTTGTCACCATACCTGTGGTTATTTGCTCACTAGGTTTAGCAACTTCACTGTGTAGGTGGATTCTCTGCACAGCACTTCCCCAGTAGGGCAGAAGCAGCTGTCAGAGCAGTCATGTTAGGAAATAATTTTATATCATGTGCCCAGTTACCGATTTGCAGAGCAAAATGACCTCCCTTTGTATCCAATCTTCAGTGCAATATGAAAGGAAAACAAATATAACTGCTCTTGGCCAACCTATGCGATAACAAGAAAAATAAACTAGGCTATTTCTTCTTGTTCTTGTTTGGTATTCACTGCAGATAGTCTTTCCTTCTCCTGCAATATTCACCAGTATTTTAGCTATCCAGATGCTGCAGCATTTAATCAATGATTCAGTGCACAGCCCATGAGATGTGCCACTACACTTCACAAGCAAGTTCTATTTCTCCATGGGGACAGAGGATCTGAGTTGGTGTCAGTCTCTGCCTGTCAGTTGTAATTAACTGCACACCCATTTACACACATAAATATTTATACACAAAGAAAACATTTCTCAAAGCTTTTTTTCAGATCTCCCTTTATCTCTGTGGATTCTGATTACAGCAAAACATAATTTTTGTTTGCTTAATACCTTTTAAGAAAGCTTTGGTTATATAAACCTTAAAAGTACAGAGACCAGTGGCTAAATCTCTAATAGGTGCTGGGCTCCACCATTCCTTGTGACATCTGGAAGTTGAAGACACTCAGCATCTCTCTTCTCTTTTTCACTGACTAGCCAAAATTTGAAGACAGACACAAGGAGAAACGAGTAGCAGGTTGTACATATTTTATTTTTATAGGGCTCTTGCCTTTTCCAAATATTGCTTGAGAGAAATGAATGTATTGGATAATGAATAGCCCAGATGTCAGAGAACTTGTACTGAATTCTCAGAAACATATACCGAGCCAAGTTGTACTGCTCTAATTGTGTACAGTTCTTCGTAACTCAGAGCTCAATTAACCCACTCAGCTACCACTCAGTCATTCAACATGCCAGATGACATATGCTTGGGGAATTTTCCTATGTTGTTTTAAATGTTCTAACATAAAATGTCATTTAGAAGGATGTACTGGGGGTAAGAGACAGTACTATGCAGGAAGATATTGGAAGTAAGAAAGTATTTGATGTGGGCTTAGTGTCTGGAGACCACTGTTCAATTAATTATTGGTTTCTGTCTACTTCCTGGTGGAAAGGTAGGTGTCCACATCAAAAAATGCCCATCACTACTGGTAGTAATTGACCCTGCCTGCCCAGTGCAGAGACTGTACTACCCTCACTTCTTGCTAAGAAAGTTGCTGATATCTGAGGCATACTTTTTCTGGATTAAAAGTGGTGGCACACTTGACTCACCAATCCAGTTGTGAGGGGCCAGCATGGCCAGGGCCCCATCCAATTCACTTTTTGTGGCTCACTTCCATGGCTCTCATAGCACACTAGTGTGCCAGGGCACACCTTTTATGAATTACTAACATAGGGGCTACTTGGAAGCTAGACACCTAGCAACAGGCAAAAAGGACAGAGCTCCAGGCAGGTAGGAAGGTAATGATGGCAGTTCAGTTGGACAAGCTGCAGCAGATGAGAGAAGGCAGCCTGCTGAGCAGAGGGGACACACCTGTGGCTGGTCAGAAGAGCACATGACTGGAAAGGGTGAAGCTCTGGTGGTACAAACCTTGGTCCCTGAGCCAAAGCAGTCAGTCTGGCTCTGATATCCTGAAGAAGGAGAGCTCCTGACAGCATGAGCTGATATGAAGGGGAGGGTTCAGACCTAGGAAAGTACTCACAAGGATGGAAAAGAGCCTGCACATACAGGATGGGATTTGTGGCAGCATAGAAACCTGAGGTGAGATTCAAGTTTGAACTAGAGATGGTTCTGTGTTTTGTTTTACTGGTGGCTTGGGAGTGGTTGTAAGGGATGAATTGGAGGCCGCACAGTGGAGTACCTGGGGTATTCTGAATCTTGAGCCTGCATGAGGCAGTGGCATAAAATGGGCTTAGACTGAGGAGCTCATTCAGGGCCAGTAGGCTCAGGCTGGGGGCTACAGCCACCAAAAGGGGACTAAGGCTGAGAGGACCAAAGCCAAATGGCTTGGTTTTGTAGATGGGAGCAGCCCAGCCAGGGCCAGAGGTGGAAGCAAGACTTACAAGGCATTTGAGTGGCCATGGGGAAGGCTGGAAACTATGATTAGCGCCATGATCAGTGCCAGTGAAGCACAAAATGTGGGTTAGCAGACTTAGGGTCCATTCATACAAATAGGAGTGGGATGTCCGGCTAAGCAGACTGAACTGGGTCAAGTGCAGATCTATTAGGCTTGCTCAAGGCATCTGGGGGAAGCCTTCCAAAGTAACACATAGATAACAACAAGGCATGGCAGATGAAGCAGGAGAAGCCAGAGTAGGGTAGGATTAGTTCAGCCACCAGGGGGCACCATGGTTGCCTTGAAGGCTAGCCCACAACAAAAGGAAATAGAGTATCTGACCTCTGCAGATATAATACAGTTACTACTGAGTGATTGTTACTAGCATGCTCTGAAACTTTTAAAAGAAACCAGCACTTCACACCTTTTCTTAAGCATAAGAAAATCTGAGCAGCGCCTTTATTTCTCATCCAGTTTTACCATGGGTGCAATTCAACCTCAGCAATTTGAATTAAAAACAAATATTGTCCTTTTTTATTTTGAAAAAATGCCATAAACTGATTAATATCTCAACTACATATAACATTTTCAAAGAACAAAATTACTAATGTCCAATTCTATGCTGTGCAATCTTTTGTTAATCAGCAGGATCTTTAAACTAATCATGGATGGTACTTAATATTCTCTTAATTATGCAAAGGTCTAATCATTTTTTTTTTATTTTTTTTTTTGCTAAATGGATGCACAAGCAATTGAAAGAAATCATGGCAATCATCTGAAATAAAAAAAATTGCAATTTACAGTTGACTCAGCAGATTAAAAAATTGACTTGCCAACTCGGCAAAAAAATTGCCTACCTAAATTCCCTGTGCAGCTTCTACTGGGATAATTAACGTAGTCTTCATAGTGTTCTTTCCTTCACTTTGCACTGGCTACTAGCTACTGTGTCAGCCCAGAAATATTTGTGTTCCAATGGTAGGTGAAATAATCCTATATATAACAAAAACAGTGTCTTTCATATTATACCCCAAGTATCAATTGCCAACAGTCAGCATACAGACATTGAGTCACTGAGTGATGGCTTAAGCTCATTTCTAGAAGCTTTCACAAGAAGTAGCCTCCATTAAGGGATCATTAGTACATAGGAGGAAGAAAAAAGAAGAAAATAGACACCAATGCTAACAATAGCATAACTGACTGGGGCGGGGGCGGGACGGTGACCAAGGCAGTAGCCCCCGGTCTTTGTTGGCAGGGTGGGTAGCAAAGAAGCTGCTGCTGAAATTGTGGCTGCCCTAGGCATAGGGCTGCCCTGTTACAACTGCCAATTAGCTCAAAGAAATTCCAATGGTCAAGAATGTTCAGAGTGCAAAAAGAGGCCAGTTTGGAAGAAAAAATGTAGGGAAATGAGTGTATAAAGGGAACAGAGAAGATGGGAGAGGGGAATAAAATTATACTAATTTACTTAAACATCCACAGTCTTACTGACAGTTAAAATCTGTTTATACTTTCGAAGACTACTTTTCCATTTAACCAATTGTGATAATTGCCATGAATGTTTTGGATCATTAGGACAGTTGTGTAAGTAGGGCAGGGTGACCAGGGAAACTTCCTGGGTCCTGACTTGTGGGGAGAGCAGGGAGGAGGCAAGAAAATAGCTGCCCCTGTGCCACAGGTGCTTGATTGTCACCATACTGCTGGATTAGGGCATTGTAAACAGTTACAGTGCACAAAATTAACTCGCTATCAAGATAAGGTCTACATTATGGAAAATGAAGCTCAAATATGCCAGCCAGAAAACAAATTAGTTATTTAAAGATGATGAGAGCTATAAAAATAGAAGGTATTGTTGTAGAGCTAGAGGTTGGAATTTTGAAGGAAGTGAGATAGGGGTTCAGGGCCTCTGATGGACACTTGCATCTAGGGGGTCGGACTCAATGATCTATTGAGGTCCCTTCCGACCCTAACATCTATGAATCTAACATCTATGAATCCTCTTTTAGAAAATGTTTTGCAGAGCTACAGGAGCCCAAAAAACTGTTAAATGTCCTAAACAACCAAACTATCCTGTCCAAGTTTCTGAATATACTGGCAATAGATCCATTGGATTATGGGGGTGAGAGTGATTGGCATGAAACTCCAACTACTGCTTCCTATCCACCTTCCATATCTATTAAGACTGGGTTATAAAAGGCCTCAGTCCTCCAATATGTGGCGTGCAGGTGAATAGTTGCATCCACATGCTGCATGCTTCAGCAATAAAACATAAATGAGGTTCATACTTCAGTGGAGAAATACTCCCCTATATCCCCTGCAAAAAACTTGACCTGCTAGGTACAAGCAAAGTGGGTTTGCTAAGAACATACAACTTCATTTGAAATAATTAATTGTGATTGGTGTTTATTCAGTACTTTTTCCTCCAACAATTCCAAAGTTTTCAAATAACCTGACAAAGTGATGTACAAACTTTGGATTCAGTTCAATGGATTCCATGAATTAGTAAATACTAATCAATGTGAGTTAGAGTTGCAGAATCAGGAAATGCTCCATCCTGCATGATAAAGTGCAACAGCCATGGCCATGAAATAGGATAGTTAAAAGCAACAGTTTCTTTGAAAAAGTGAAGCAGAAAACATGTATTTCTTACAGGTTGAACTGAGTGAGAAATTTTTAAAGAGCCAGAATGCCATAAATAGGAACTTAGCCTGATGGCAGTGTTAACACCCTTGCTCTTTAAAAAAAGTGCCATAAGATCTTCAATGATCACATGTGCTTCATCACTTGGTTTCACATCTCATTCAAAAGTATTCTTTTTTCATTGCCTGTTTGAACACAGTTGGTGACATAGGACACAAGTGCCTCTCTTTTTAATAACGTAGTATGCTCTTACCATTTTTATGCAGCTAGGGAGTGACCACTGAGCTTCTGCTCAGACTGTGTCAGATGAAGTGCCTGCATGCATACTTGCTGCACTAGAGGGAGTAGGAACATCATCTCTGTCATAGACAGCTTCACTTTGCTTAGGTTTGTACAGCATACATGCTATGTACAGTCCAGGAAATGGGTCAAGTTCTCTGGTTACTGAATACAATGCTGTGAAGCAGAAACATTACAGAATAATTCTGGTGCTTTTTATGGAGAAGAAAACTGTTGCAGGAGACTATTTTCTATATCTTTCAGCTATAAACAGGTTGATTGCCACATCAAAATATTTAATTCAGCAAAGAATCACTGTTCTAGATGTTCTCTGTAGTTACTCCCCTGAATCTGGAAATGTCCCCATCAGGGACACACTGTATTAATGTTTTCCTATGGTAGGGACTCCTCATCCTGTCATATTCTCAATCTGCTAACACAGAAGGAAATTATTGTCTCTTCATAGGCACAGGGAGGAAGAAGAAAGTGGCTGGGCTGTACCTTGAGAGGACAGGAACACTCTGGGAGTGAAGCAGCTCACCAGTGCTTATCATCCTCTCTTGCAGTTGCCCTTAGTTTATCATTTCTTATGTGATAGCCTCAATGTTCCTAAAAAGTCTGTTACATTTTTACCTACCTGTCTGAAAAGATGACTCCAGATTCAGGGTATTGCTTGCCAGGCCCCTACACAAGGATCCACGCTAACATACTCAAAGAAAAAATGTTATTTGCTCTACAGTAACAATGGTTCTTCAGTGTGAACCAAGGGGGGACCCACAATCTGCCTCTCTTCCTGCTTTTTCAAGTTCTCAGCAAACATGGGTTTGAACAGCAAAAGCACACTGGGAAGGATGTGGCTACCCTGTTCACTACACCTTATTTTGGTTTTAGGAGATTGCAAAAGGCATGTGTATGACAACAACAGGGACTGCTATTCAAAAGATTTTGAATAGAGCCCTACTAGAATGCACACTAACTACAAAATATAAAATAGCCACCATTACTATAGGATAAGCAACTGTTCTTCAAGGCTAGGGACAGATGTTACACATAAACCCATTGAAGTGATCAGAAACTGGTTTAAACCTGTAACAGAACCTAAGTTAAGTGCACATAAACCAGTTTCAACATGGCCAAAACTAGTTTAAGATAAACCTGGTTGAAGGTACAGTAAAAGCTCTGTTATCTGGCATCCCCTGGGAATGGGGGATGCCAGTTAATAAAATATTCTGGTTAATCAAATGTGCACCATCTGGTGCACTCCCCGGTATCAGTGTGCTGGGGGACAGGGACGGGGGCCCGTGCAGACTGCTTTGCCTTGGGCCGTGGGCCGAAAAAGTGGCGAAGAAAAATTCAGTCACGGTGGCAAAATAGGAAGTCCCCTGGAAGTAGTACTTCCGGTTTCACTTTTCCCGTGTCCCTCGGATGCCGGTTAATAGAGTTTTCCGCCTAATAAAGTGCCGGTTAAGACAGCTTTTGCTGTAGTATCAGACTTAACTGATTTGGGTTAAATTGGCTTATGCAAGCTGTCCCAGACCCCTTCCTAGTTTAAGTTAAACCAGAGTCCGCCAGCATCCCAGATGCTTTGCAGCCCTCAGCTGTACTGTCTGCTCCAGAGAACAGGGCTAGCCCCACCCCTCTGCTCTCTAGCCAGAGCTCTGAGGGAGACTGCAGGCACAGCAGGGTCTGCCTGGCTTCCGTCGCTGCTCAAGCAGGGATCCCCCTCTCCCTGCCTCCCTCCCATCTCCCACAACACAGACCCTAGCCTCATAGACCCTAGACATGTGGTATGCTAGTTAATGCTGAGAGGTGTGTGTGTCCCCAATTTCACTGGGACAGACAGGCAGACAGAACAGTGTCTGCTTAGGGCTTTTTGAAGCTAATCAACAGGTCATCTGATAACGTCCCTCCATTCCTTCCTTGGAAAAAGCTGTTTAAGAAGAGCTTGAACTAATAAGAGAGGCTTTTCTTTTGCTGATGGGCTGATAAGCACTGTGGTTTTATCAGCCCCTCTGCCAGTTTGCAGCCCTGTCAGGTTTGCATACAGGTTTGCAGACAGGAAGAGGAGGATTGAAAAGCTCAGTATCATCAACTGTTGCATGCACTGCACCCATCCCACTTTGCCTCAGTGCTAGCTGGGGTCTGGGGTCTGACAACACTCCCAGCCCTTGAGCAGTGAGTGGGGAAAAGCCTGGGATGGTGCAGGCCAGGGTGGGGATTTATACCCCTCCCTAATCAGAGCATCCTCCTGGGGCCTGCCCCCTCCAGCTTGGCACTGTGGAAAGGAAGGGAGAGCTGCTCTAGCACTCCCCAGCTTCTAGCCTGAGCCACTGCAGGCATGTGCCTGCATTTCTGGAACATAAAGGGGATGTCTATTCACCTCCAGATCAGTTCAAGCTTTGTAGGTTAGACTAACCTGCAAAGATTGAATCAATTCAGGCTCAGGCTTTCTGAATGTCTGTCCCTAGCTCAAATGATGTCCATATGCAGTGGCAATGCATACGGGGTGCACAGGGCTGCACGTGCACCCCCTGAGAGCACTGGTGCACCCCCTGACCAGCCACACTCATTCCTTAGGTGATGGGCAGTGAGGGCAGTTGGGAGCACCGGTGCCCCCCCTGCAAATTGCTGGCTGGGGAGCGGAGCACCGTTGCGCTCCCAGAAGCGGCCGCAGCCACTCCTGGAAGCAGCCACAACCACTTCCAGAAGTGGCTGCAGCAATCAGCCACAGTGATTGGCCATCTCTTGATTGGCTATGGTGGTTCCCCCCAACCAGTCAGCAAGACTGGTCGCTGGGGGGCACGCGCCCCCCCTGACTGAGGTGGCACCAGTCACCCATGTCCATATGGCTGTTCATATTGGTGATGACTTGGAGACTTTTTTGGTTATCAGTCCCTGTACATGTATCCTGGGACTTCATGATTTGCACTGAGGTGGTAAGAGCCTGGGTGTAGTAACCACACCTTCTTTCTCTCATGCTTGAGACACAGCTTCTCACTGTCAGAATCCAGAATGGCAAAACCCACTTTGTTCTACTTTCAAAGTTTTTAGTTTTTTAGCTTTCTTATTAGTTAGTTTAGTTATACAGACAGAAGTTACATTTTTCACATGATCGGGCCCCTAAAAGCAATCTGCAGCCATGCTGTGACACACATATATGGCTACAGAGAGCTTTTAAAGTGGCGGATCATGGAAAAAAATTAACCCTCCTCAAATGACCTTGGGGAACTTGTGTTCCTTACAATTATTTTTTTCTGCAGTCAGGGCTGGGCTGCCCTCAGCGCTGCCCTCAGGGAAGGAGGGGGGAAAAGAGAAGGGCAAGCCAGCAACAGCAAGCTATTCCTTTCACAAGTTGCTGGCTTGCCCAGCATAAGCTGGAGGGGGCAGGGTGTATCAGAGACCCCTGCCTCATGGCCCCACCCACAGCATCCCAATGGGGCTCCAATCCATCCCCTGCCCCCCCAGCTCTGGCTGGGCAAGCTGGTGGCTTGTGAAAGGAGCAGCTCACTGCTGCTGGCTTGCTATTCCCTCCTCCCTCCCTGATGACAGCTCTGGAGCTGGGCAGGGAGGGGCAGATGGGGAGAGGGGTGACTCCTCAGCTGGAGAGAGCAGCTCCTTGGCTGCCTAGAGAGGCCCAATTCCCCCCCTCCACGCTCAACAGATGAATGTCTATTGTCGAGAGGGTGCTCTAACTCATGGCTCTTTATGTAAAGCACCATGAGTTAGAGCAGGGACCTGAACATCTGTCAGCACCCAGTTTTGTTTCCCCTTGACATCCTGTCATGTTTATTTGAAATCTTAAACCCAAAAAGGCCCATTCAAGACTGCCTAGATTCAAGTTTTCACCTCTTGTAATGGGGGGATACGATCTGTAGGTAGACACTCAAAGTACTTCTACTGCCTAAGAGAATTTTATATCTTAGAGAAGTGCTCAGTATACCCATCCTTTATCTCCTGACAAACAGGGAGGCTAGGCTGCAGACTTATATTCTAAGCAGGTTAGACCCAGGATCCCAGAATCTCTATTATATGTTTTTTAGGACTTGGAATGCATAAACACAGGCTATGTAGCTTGTATTTCAGCTTTGACCAAGATGTTCAGAAACACCTCTTTGGAGAAAGTAATGAGTAGAGTGTTTATCCAGGGGCATATCTCACAAATAGAATCCCCTCTGGAAAAAGATCCTCACCTTCACATCACCTTCCTACTGAGATGGTGTACTCCTGCATAATTTCTGATGGATCTTACTTGCACCTCTGTCCTAAATATTTGGCACTGAAGTGGTATACAAAAGACTTAATACCTTCCATACCAAACTGTCAATGCTAATGGGCATCTCAAAGGGATGTCCATATCAGCCCAGAGAGCCCCAGTCATGACCTATGCCACACAACCTACCCCACAGGTCTTACCTACTTACCTATTTTTAGAACATGAATATGTGTCTGACGCCAGGTTCCAACGAACAGACATTTATATTCCATACCTTCCCTGAAAGAGACTTAGGATGGCTTGCAATAGAACATACACAAATTATCAAGACAGATAAAATTACTAAAATGAAATAATACATAATAGAGCAAACTAATTGATGCACCTACAATTGGCGTAGATCAAGTGAGAGAACACCTCAAGAGGCTTAACATCCATAAGTCTGCGGGCCTGGATGGATTGCACCCAAGAGTCTTAAAAGAGCTTGTGGCAGGGCGCTGTTGGTGCCTGCCACTTTAAGGTCTGGGTCAGGCATCCAGCAGGTGCCTGATGGCAGCAGCTATTCTGAAAACTTAGTATATAAAGGCTACAGTCTGCTGCTGCCAGCCCAGGCAGAAACATCGCCTAGCTGAGCTGCAGCAAGAACAACCTAGGAGATAAGGACAAGAGCTTATGGGGATGGCTAGGAGGCTCTTGATCCTGGGCATGACTTAAAACTGCACCCTGCTGGGGATGGGTAGACTGGTGGGGCTCCTAGTGGCATGGAAGCCCCCAGGAAATGCCAGGCTAGTTACCACCCCAGTGAAAGGTGGGTTGGGGCACCTTAATAACCCCAGCTTCCACAACCGGGTGGGTAACCCCATAGTAGGACTGAGAAGGCGGACCCATGTGAGAGAGTGGGCTAGATGCTCAGAAGTCTGACTTGAGGCATCCTTGACTGGTCAATGCTGGGGCCAGGACCAGAAGGGTCAAAAGGGCCAGGGGCCCACTGCTAGGAACTCCCAGAGCCGAGAGCCTGGGATTCTGACTGGCCTTTGACTGGGATTCTGAGGCCTCTGACTGGGATTCTGAGGCCAGGGCCTTTGTGGCCAAAGGTCCCAGGAGGGGCACACCCAAGGGGGGAAAGAGTTCAGGGAGCTCAGCAGCCCAAAATGAGGACAGAGTAGGCCACCTGATTGGAGGGATCCAGTTGGGGTCCAGACTGGAGGATTATGGGGCCCAGTGTGGGGCTGGAGATGCTAAGAACTTTGATGCCATCTGCGAGGCATGGGCTGTGGTGTAGGGAAGGTTGGAGCCACAGATAGCACCCCCTAGCATCAGGGCTGGGAATAGGCAGCTTTCCACATTATATCACCAGTTTTTGAGAATACCAAAGTTGTGGCAGGAAAGACTGGGTGGGCTGCCCCATAGAGACAGGTGGGTGGGCCAGTATGAGATGTGGCCCTAAGTGTGCCCCCTGTCACAGAGCTGGCGGACATCATAGCATGCTCTATGGCCAAGATATTTGAAAACTTATGGTGCTTGGGTGATGTACCAGAAGACTGGAAGAGCCGACATGGTCCCAACCTTCAAGAAAGGGAAGAAAGAAGATCCAGGGAATTACAGGCCTATCAGTCTGATGTCCATCCCTGGAAAGATCTTGGAGAAAATTATCAAGCAATCCACCTGCAGCAGGCTAATGGAAGGCAACCTACTGAATGCCAGCCAACATGGTTTTATTACTGGAAGGTCTTGCATGACCAACCTCATCTCCTTCTATGACCAGGTGATGCATTGCATGGACAAGGGAGATGAGGTTGATGTCATTTATCTGGATTTCAAAAAGGCCTTTGACTTGGTCTCTCATGATGTCATCATGACCAAGCTGGGGAACTGTGGCCTTGACCATTTCATGGTCTGATGGCTGGGGAACTGGCTCTGGGGTTGTACCCTGTCTCAGAACACTTAGGTGCCCTGCTCCTAAGAAGGGTGAAAACTGCTAGGGGAAGAGTCCTAGCAGGGAGTAATGAGCACAGCTGCTGGTTGCCAGGGCAACCAGAGGTGGTCAGCTGACCAGAAGGGGCAGGGTCTGGCTCCCATATAAAGCCCAGGGGCTGAGGCCAGGCTGGCAGTTCCCTGCCAGCAGCCAGCAAGGAAGGAGTTCTCCCTGAGCAAAGCTAAGAGGAGAGGCCTGACCACAGGCACAGCCTGAGCTGGGTAAAGGATGGAGCATCCATGGGGTGTTTTGAGGAATGATGTTTTAGCCGGGCAGTTTTAATTAATGTTACAGCTCAGGGGCTTGCGTTTTTGTTGCTGTTTAAATACCGGTGGTTTGGGTGAGGCTATTAGGGGTTGAAGGAGGCCTCATAGGGGGCGCACAGCCGTGTGGGGACCCCAGTGCCAGCGAGGGCACAGCATTCAGGGTGCACTGACCCCAGCCCCAGAAAGGGGGGCAGTTGAGAAGCCCCAAGAGAGGGTGTAGCACTTTGAGAAGCCCCAGGAGAGGGCGCAGCTTTATTGAGAAGCCCCAGGAGAGGGGGCCACATGTTGAGGAGCCCCAGGAGAGGGGTCAGAGCAAGGCAGGGTTGCGCAGGGCCCAGAGAAGAAAAAAGGGGGCCAGATTATAACAAGGCCCAGACCGAACAGAGTCAATTCCGTCGGCAAGGCGTGGGCTCCAGTGTAGGGGAGGAAATGGAGCCACAGATAGCGCCCCCTGGCATTGGGGCAGTAAAAGGGCAGCCTCCCACTAACTAACATCAATTAACCAATTAACAGCAAGGCATGGCAGGCGAGAAGGCGGGTGGTTGCCCCAGGAACAGGTGTGCGGGCCACATTTAGATAGGTCCAGAGCAGATACCTGTTACAGACCCAAAGAGTACTAGTTAATGGGAACAAATCAACATGGCTCAAGGTTACCAGTGGAGTCCCCCAGAGCTCAGTGCTTGGGCCAGCACTCTTCAATATTTTCATTAATGATCTGGATTTGGGCGTCAGATGCAGACTGGCAAAGTTTGTAGACAACACTAAACTATGGGGGAAGGCAGTCATGCTGGAGGACAGGCTGGGGATACAGGCCAACCTGGACATACTTGCAGAGTGGACAGACCAAAACCTGATGGAATTCAACATAAAGAAATGCAGGGTACTCCAACTTGGGAGAAATAAACAGCATCATGCTTATCTGAAAGAGACTTGAGGGTCTTGACTGACTACAAGATGAACATAAGCTACCAATGCAATGATGTAGCTGGCAAAGCAAACCAAACTCTGGCATGCATCCACCAGTGCATCTCAAGCAAAACCAGGGACGTCATCCTTCCACTTTACTCGGCCTTAGTGAGGTCACAACTGGAGTACTGCATCCAGTTTTGGGACTCCCACTTCAGGAGGAATGTGGATGAGCTCAAGAGAGTCCAGAGGAGAACCACCTGTATGATCAAAGGCCAAAAGAGCAAGCTTTACAAGGAAAGGCTGAGGGACATAGGACTCTTCAGCCTGGTGAAGAGAAGGCTCAGGGGGGACTTGGTGGCTGCAAGTAAATATATAAGGGTGGTGCATCAGGATCTGGGAGAACACTACCAAGAGGTAGCTGATGGGAAGTAAGCATGCCAGTAACAGCTAGGATAGGAGCTACCCCTGAGGGAAGGACTATTCCAGGAGATCACTGCATGAGGCCAGCAGCTAGGCAAAGGCCAGCTGAGGCCAGCAGCTGAAGAAGTAGCTAAGGGGCAGACACCTGGGCAGCCCTGAAGTTGAAACCGTGAGCAGCTGAGCTAAGCCACAGCAGAGAAAGGAAAGCTGGTCATCAGGCCAAAATGGAAACCCCTGTACATGGCTGAAAAACCACCTGACAGGAAGGAGTGGGGCTTTGGAGACATAAGGCCTGTGACCAGGTGGTCAGTCTGGCCTTGCAGATAGCAGACAGAGGAGCTCCTAAGCACAATGGTTGCAGGAGAGTGACCGACTGGCATCCAAGCAGTCCCTGATAGCTGCAAGGAAAGAAATAAGGGGGGCTTATAGCTTTCAGAAAACGTATGACCAAGTGTGGGGAGGAATTTTTTTTTTTTTGCACAGCCATTGTGCATTGTCTTTATGTTTGGATTAAGAATTGAAGGAGTGGGTTGTGGCTACAGGGGAGGTGTGAAGATCATTGGTATTGGCAACGGGGGATGACATGGTAGGAGACCTACAGATGGGTGGTCACCTGGGGGACAGTGATCACCAAATAATAGAATTCACCATAAGACATCAAGTGGGTAAGGTAACTAGTAGGGTGAAAGTGCTAGACTTTAGGAAAGGTGACTTTAATGAACTCAGGCGTTTAGTCAAGGAAGCACTGCAGAGTAAGAGTTTTAAAAAGTTGGGAGCCCAGGAAGGGTGGCTGTGCCTTAAGGAAATGATCCTTCAGGCACAGAGGGAGACGATCCCGATGTGGGGAAAAAGGGGGAAAGAGGCCAAGAGGCTTCCTTGGCTGACCAGAGAAATCCAGAGCAGTCTACGGGCTAAAAGGGGGGCATATAAAAAGTGGAAACGGAGAGAGATTACTAAAGAGGAGTATGCCTCCTCTGCTCACGCTTGGAGGGAGGCAGTTAGACAGGCCAAAGCTACCATGGAGCTGAGGATGGCATCCCAAGTTAATGATAACAAAAAATTGTTCTTTAGATATATAGTGAGTAAAGGGAAGGACCAGGGTGGAATAGGACCTCTACTAAATGGGCATAAGCAATTGGTGACGGACAGGGGGGACAAGGCTGAACTCCTCAACGAGTTCTTTGCCTCAGTGTTCCCAAGCGAGGGGCAAGACAAGGCTCTCACTGGGATTGTAGAGAGGCAGCAGCAGGACGCCAGACTACCAAGCATAGACCCTGAGATGGTGCAGGGTCATTTGGAGAAACTGGATGCGTTTAAGTCGGCAGGCCCGGATGAGCTCCATCTGAGGGTACTGAAGGCACTGGATGATGTCATTGCGCAGCCACTGGCGGGAATATTTGAACACTCGTGGCACACAGGCCAGGTCCCGGAGGGCTGGAAAAGGGCCAATGTGGTCCCCATTTTCAAGAAGGGGAGGAAGGAGGAGCCAGGCAACTATAGGCCAGTCAGTCTCACCTCCATCCTTGGCAAAGTTTTCGAAAAAATTATCAAGGCTTACATTTGCAAGAGCCCGGCAGGAAAAATTATGCTGAGGGGAAACTGGCACGGGTTCGTAGCAGGTAGATCATGCCTGACTGATCTAGTCTCTTTTTATGACCCGGTTACAAAACACCTGGACGCAGGAGCAGGGGTTGATGCCGTTTATCTAGACTTCAGGACGGCCTTCGATACGGTATCCCACCCCATACTGGTGAACAAGTTAAGAGGCTGTGACTTGGATGACTACACAGTCCGGTGGGTGGCGAATTGGCTAGAGGGTCGTACCCAGAGAGTCATGGTGGATAGGTCGGTATCGACCTGGAAGGGTGTGGGCAGTGGGGTTCCGCAGGGCTCGGTCCTTGGACCGATACTCTTCAATGTCTTCATCAGTGACTTGGATGAGGGAGTGAAGTGTTCTCTGTCCAAGTTTGCGGATGACACAAAACTGTGGGGAGAAGTGGACATGCCGGAGGGCAGGGAACAACTACAAGCAGACTTGGACAGGTTGGACATATGGGCGGAAAACAACAGAATGCAATTCAACAAGGAGAAATGCAAAGTGCTGCACCTAGGGAGGAAAAATGTCCAGCATACCTACTGCCTAGGAAATGACCTGCTTGGTGGAACAGAAGTGGAAAGGGATCTTGGAGTCCTAGTGGACTCCAAGATGAACATGAGTCGTTGTGACGAAGTCATCAGGAAAGCTAATGGCACTTTATCGTGCATCAGCAGATGCATGACGAATAGGTCCAAGGAGGTGATACTTCCCCTCTATCGGGCCCTGGTCAGACCACAGTTGGAATACTGCATGCAGTTTTGGGTTCCGTACTTCAAGAGGGATGTGGATAACCTGGAGAGGGTCCAGAGAAGGGCCACTTGTATGGTTAAGGGCTTGCAGGCCAAGCCCTATGAGGAGACACTGGGGCCCCTGGACCTCTTCAGCCTCCGCAAGAGAAGGTTGAGAGGCGACCTTGTGGCTGTCTATAAGTTCATTATGAGGGCACAGAAGAGAATTGGTGAGGCTTTACTCACCAAGGCACCCCTGGGGGTCACAAGAAATAATGACCATAAGCTAGCAGAGAGCAGATTTAGACTGGACACTAGGAGGAACTTCTTCACAGTTAGAGTGGCCAAGGTCTGGAATGGGCTCCCAAGGGAGGTGGTGCTCTCCCCTACCCTTGGGGTCTTCAAGAGGAGGTTAGATAGGCATCTAGCTGGGGTCCTCTAAACCCAGCACTCTTTCCTGCCTATGGAGGGGGTCGGACTCGATGATCTATTGAGGTCCCTTCCGACCCTAGCATCTATGAATCTATGAATCTATGAATCATGGAGAGGTGTTTGGCAGGGCACTCACTGTTAGGCGGATAAGCATGGGGTCAGGGACCCAGAGAGCTGTGGGGTGGCACAAGCCAAAGCTGGGAGAGCCAAGGCCAATGGGAGTGGTCTGGCCTGGGGTCAGGGACCTTGAGGCCAGGGCACTAGCACAGTGAGAGCAGCCTGGCTTTAGATCAGGAATTCAGAGGGCAGGGGGCTAAGATAGAGGTACAGCAACTGTATGGGGCCCAGGGGCAAGGAGAGTGGAAGGCTAAGGCCACAGTAGTGAGGCCAAAGCCAGAGCAGGCTGAAGCCAAGTGGGGGCTAAAGCCTGGAAAGGGGCTGAAACTTAGCATAGGTGGAAGTCAGACTAGAGGCAGGTGTCTAGGGAGAAGAGATCTTTGCCAAGGCCAGGGGCTTAGCAGGCTATGTGAATTGGTTGGTTAACAGCCAGGGCCACCAGGCCCAGTGGGCAAATTTAAAGTACAGATTTCCCTTGCTTTATGCGGTACATACGTTCCTGAAAAACTGTGCATAACTCGAATTTGAATAAAGGAAACCCAGTTTATAAGATAATAACAAGGAATACATTCCTTTGGGGTTGTAGAGAGGCAGCAGCAAGGTGCCAGACTTCCATGCGTAGACCCTGAGATGGTGCAGAGTTACTTGGAGGAACTGGATGCCTTTAAGTTGGCAGGCCCGGATGAGCTCCATCCGAGGGTGCTGAAGGCACTGGCTGACATCATTGCAGAGCCACTGGCAGGAATATTTGAACGCTCGTGGCACATGGGCCAAGTCCCGGAGGACTGGAAAAGGGCCATCGTGGTCCCCATTTTCAAAAAGGGGAGGAAGGAGGACCCGGGCAACTATAGGCCAGTCAGTCTCACCTCCATCCTTGGTAAAGTCTTTGAAAAAATTATCAAGGCTCACATTTGCGAGAGCCTGGCAGGACAAATTATGCTGAGGGGAAATCAGCACGGGTTCGTGGCAGGCAGATCGTGCCTGACCAATCTAGTTTCCTTTTATGACCAGGTTATGAAACTCCTGGACACAGGAGGAGGGGTGGATGTCGTATACTTAGACTTCAGGAAGGTCTTCGATATGGTATCCCACCCCATACTGGTGAACAAGTTAAGAGGCTGTGACTTGGATGACTACACAGTCCGGTGGGTGGCGAATTGGCTGGAGGGTCGCACCCAGAGAGTCGTGGTGGATGGGTCGGTTTCGACCTGGAAGGGTGTGGGTAGTGGGGTCCCACAGGGTTCGGTCCTTGGACCGATACTCTTTAATGTCTTCATCAGTGACTTGGACAAGGGAGTCAAATGTACTCTGTCCAAGTTTGCAGATGACACAAAGCTATGGGGAGATGTGGACATGCCGGAGGGCAGGGAACAGCTGCAAGCAGATCTGGACAGGTTGGACAAGTGGGCAGAAAACAACAGAATGCAGTTCAACAAAGAGAAATGCAAAGTGCTGCACCTAGGGAGGAAAAATGTCCAGCACACCTACAGCCTAGGGAATGACCTGCTGGATGGCACGGAAGTGGAAAGGGATCTTGGAGTCCTAGTGGACTCCAAGATGAACATGAGTCAGCAGTGTGACGAAGCCATCAAAAAAGCCAATGGCACTTTATCATGCATCAGCAGATGCATGACGAATAGGTCCAAGGAGGTGATACTTCCCCTCTATCGGGCACTGGTCAGACCGCAGCTGGAGTACTGCGTGCCATTCTGGGCGCCGCAATTCAAGAGGGATGCGGATAACCTGGAGAGGGTCCAGAGAAGGGCCACTCATATGTTTAAGGGCCTGCAGACCAAGCCCTACGAGGAGAGACTAGAGAAACTGAACCTTTTCAGCCTCCACAAGAGAAGGTTGAGAGGCGACCTTGTGGCCGCCTATAAGTTCATCACAGGGGCACAAAAGGGAATTGGTGAGTATTTATTCACCAAGGCGCCCCCGGGGGTTACAAGAAATAATGGCCACAAGCTAGCAGAGAGCAGATTTAGATTGGACATTAGGAAGAACTTCACAGTTCGAGTGGCCAAGGTCTGGAACAGGCTCCCAAGGGAGGTGGTGCTCTCCCCTACCCTGGGGGTCTTCAAGAGGAGGTTGGATGAGCATCTAGCTGGGGTCATCTAGACCCAGCATTCTTTCCTGCTTATGCAGGGGGTCAGACTCGATGATCTATTGAGGTCCCTTCCGATCCTAACATCTATGAATCTATGAATCTATGAATTCCCATGATAGTGAGGGAGGGAGTGGGGCTGGGGCTGCAGCTGAAGACAGGTGGCATCAGCCATAGGTGACGCATAGGGTGGGCACAGTGGGGGCACATGCCCCCGTGAGTTTGGCCGCTGCCGAATCCACTGCTGGCTTCTGCAGGCAGTCGCCACCCCACCTCCCCATCACCGCTGCCACGGCCACCAGCAGCTGCAGGTGGTACCCGTTTACTGCTCACCACCACCAACAGCACAGGCAGTGGCTGCAGGCGGTCCCCACTTGCCACCCACTGCTCACCACCCCTCCACTCGCCGCTGACACCACCACGACCACCTACGCATGGTCCCTGCTCAGCCCACCCTCACTGCCAATGTCACTGCGGCTGCCTGTGAATGATTACTTCTCACCCCCACTCTGCCCCCACTGCTGCCACCACCTGCAGGCAGTTGCTGTGTCCCCCCCCCCCACCCCAGCCTCCAGCATGGCGATCGTGGCATTGGTCACCCTCCCTGAGCACAGCGTGGCCCAACCCCACTGCAGGAAGAGCGCAGTGCTGCCACCGCTCTCATCCCACATGCAGGTCTGGGGGCACGCGCCCCCCCAGGAAGAGCCCAGCATAGCCCGCCAGCCCGCAGCCCTTCTGGGGTGCACATAGCAGCAAATGCTGCACCCCCCTATCTTGTGTCCCACACTCATTGACAGTTCCCTCTGCTTTGCTCCCTGCTGCAGCCCCAGGAGTGGCCAACGCCACATGCCTGCAGTGGCTGGGCTGCACCATGCCCTGCTCCTTCTCCTAAAAATTTACATCAGATAGAACAAATTTACCTCACATACAATGAATTTTAGTTGGAAAAAGGGTCATCACTTAAGAGTGAATTCACATATACAGAACCCGCATAAAGTGAGGGAAACCTGTAACATCCATGAGGCATGGGCATGGCTACAAGGATGGAAGGGGCCACTGATAGTGCTTGAGGGGCAAGATGGGTCAGCTGGGTACAGAAGGGACCCATTGGCCAAAACAGGCTAGAGCTCACTTTGAGACCCTCAGGACAGCCTCCCTTTTACAATAGCAAAATTTCATCAAGGCATGGCAAGCAAGAAGAAAAGGGAACGTATCCTGAGTAGCCAGAGTGGGGCAGGAGTTGAGTGGCCATCAGGGGGTGTCACAGTCACCCCTGGGAACTTGGCCTGTCATAGATCTCACAGGAAAAGGTTCTAAGTAGATGACAAGCACTTGGATTCACTAAGAATCCCATCACCATTCACTTGCCCATCACCATTCTCTGGCACTTCCCTGCTAGGAATCAGCAGTACTTCTCCAATCTGTTCCTCCAACCCAGATGAAGTGGTGGTTTTCCCCAACTAGTCCACACTTGGATAATTTCAGGACTTCTAAGACAACCTGAAAAGCGCTGACTCTTTCCAGTCTGTCCACATCCTTCTTGAAGTGTGGGGCACAAAACTGGACACAGTACTCCAAGTGAGGCCTCATTAGTGCTGAATAGAGAAGAAGAATTACTTCTCTTGAAAGTGACACTCCTATTGATACAACCCAGTATGCAATGGGCCTTTTGTTAAAAAAAAAAAAAAAAGCATGCTGTTGGCTTATTTTCAGCTTTTGGTCTAACGTAACCTCTAGGTCCTTCTCTGCAGTACTGCAGCCTAGCTAGTCATTCCCTAGTCTGTATTTGTGTATGCAAGTATTCTGTCCCAAGTGAGGGCTTTGCACTTTTCCATGTTGAAACTCATTCAACTGATTGCAGACTATTTTCCCATGTCATTCTGGATCCTAGACCTACTCACCAGTGTTTGCAACCACACCCAACTTTGTGTTATCTGCCAATTGGTAAGTGTGTACTGTGTCCCATCATCCAAATCATTAATGAAGATACTAAACAACACTGGACCCAAGACATACACCTGGGGATCCCCACTTGACACCTCCTCCCAACTAGACATTGTTGTTATCTGCCAACTGGTAAGCGTGTACTGTGCCATTGGTAAGCTGATCCAACCAGGTGTGTATTCACCTTACAGTACTTTCATTATGTATTTCCTTAGCTTTTTAATGAGAATGTCATAGGAGACAGTGTGAAAACCTTTGCTAAAGTCAAGGTGTATCACATATACTGATCTCCCCCACATCCACAGATCCCGTCACCTTATCATAGAAGGAAATCAGGGTGGTGAGGCATGACTTTATCTTAGTGAATTCATGTGGCTGTTCCTGATCACCTAGTTCGGATATGTCTGTAGCTCCCCAAATCCTCTAAGATAAGTCAATGCTCCTTTTTCACCTACTCTCATAAGACCAGAGGAATGAACAGTCTATTACAATCTGACATAAAGGAAGTACAAAAAGAACTAGACTGAGACAATTATTGAGAACATCTACAATGGTGTTAGAAAGGGTTTAATTATAAAGTGAAGGGATATACATTCTCTTATGAAGAGATTATTTTGTAGTGGTCCATTATAGGATTTCTTCAGCATCTGACTAAACAGTATCAGAGGCAGGAAATTGAACAAGATAGACTACTGATCAGATCTAGTACAGTAATTCCTACTTCTGAAAGTACTTGCTCAGAATTAGGGTTCTTTCACATCTACAGCCACGAAAATACGAGTCAGTTTGCATGAAATATTGGAAGGACTCAAAAGAGAACTGATCTGAGCTGAACTGGAATAATATACTACGCTATTTTTTTCCTATTGCTGGCCCTGGCTACTTCTGTCTCTGGTTATTTTTACATGTTTATATAGAAGTGACACTGCTTTATAGACAGATATGATACTTCTTAGGAAGCTAAGACCCAAATCTTTTTAAGGAAAACAACAATTCAAGAATTAGCTTGGTGATACACCCTTTCAAAAGAGCTTACAGAAGCTCTCACCTTGATCAATTTGTCTCTGAATATTTTTCCAGTTTCAGTTTCTGCTAAGCAGCTGCTGTATTTTAAATTCTAAATGCAGAATGACTGCCTAGCCGGCTGGCTATAATTTGGGAGACAGAGTCATATTCCACCATTCCAAAACAATTTTAAAAAAAATCTGAGAAAGAATTCTCTCACCTGATAAGGTGCCATTCTCAACAAGTTTGCATTTAGAGTTGTTCAAATATAAAAAAGCAATTGTGAATATTTTTACACATAAACTTAATGAGTTGCCCTGCTCTTATTTATGATGTCATTAGTTCTTGTTCATGAGTATTTGGCAGACTGCTGATTTATTCACGAAGGTGTTTACAAATCCTAAAAGTTTAATGAATGTTAGGATGAAAGGTAATTTATTCAAATGTCTGTATTAGTCTACTGTTTAAAATATTTCAATCAAGACAGAGAGAAGAAACAATACTATGTATCTAAGAAAGACATCACAAAAATAAAGTGAATACTAGCAGATTACAGTATCACAGAGAAATGAACAAAGCTGTGTCCCCTGTGGCACCTACATGAGATGTTTTACTGCACAGTAGAGCTAATTATAACGCAGTAAGTGTTTGTGTCTACACATGCAGATGCTTACTGCACTGTATTTGGCTCTAATCCCAAGTAAATCTGCTATCTGCAAATGCAAGTACCAGTTTTACTAAACATTAGTAACTGCCCAGTAGCACACACACGTAGACACCTGACCAGGAACAAATGTGGTCCCAGTCAGCCAGGCAGCAAGGGGCAGGAGATTACTCAGCCCAGTGAGCTGCCTGCTGCCAGAGCCTCAACAGGGACAATGTCCCCCTCTCCTGGCACAAGGGAGCTTCCAGCCTCCACTTTGCTATCATGGGGCAGGGGCTGAAAGATCCTTATAAGGATCTCCCAGCCCAAGTCCTATGGTTATGGGACTTGGGCTGGGAGATAAGGATCTCCTAGCCCTGGCTGTGTACCACGTAGCTGGTGCTGGGAGATAAGGATATTACAACCTGGACCCTATGGACTCATATACACACCACGATTTTTGCTCTTTCATCCACTGCAACTGTGTGTCTGTTTGCATGAGCAGGATTTCCCAACACTTTAAAAGTTTTTCTTGTGCATTAAACTAAAACTCCTTGGATGTAGTTTAGTTTGGCTCACCGGGAATTAAAGCATTGCATCCATGGATTCATTGCGTGCAAACACAAAGACATTCAAAGATGTGTAATGAGCCTCTTTGTCCACCAGATGGCGCTGTGACTTTTTTGTAGTTCACCCCTTTGAATTGCTTTCACTTTCAAATTGTTCCCTCTTTTTTAAACAAACACTTCTTGAACATAGTTTATGGGGGTTGTTTTCTTGCGTGGTTTGCCAGCTCCCTGCTTCCACAGCTGTGTGGCAGGGCATAGGCACAGAGTGGGTGGGGGGGCCGCAGGCTGGGGGTGCAGTGCTGGACTGTACCGCTCTTCTGCAGCGCTGGCCAGGGACCCAGCTTAATTCATTTGAAAACCTAGTGTGTTTAAACACAGATGCGATGCTCCAAGGCTTAATTTGTTTGAAAACCTAGTGCATATAAACAGAGATGTGACGCTCCAAAATAAACAAGTTTAAATTTTATAAACCTATTTAATTTAATGAGGATTAAAACTCGTGGTGTGCACAGGTGCCCTATGACTGTGGGACTTGGGCTGGGAGATAAGGATCCCCCAGCCCAGGTCCCATGACCACGGGACTTGGGCTGGGAGACAAGGATCTCCCAGGCTGGGCCCCGCAACAGTGGCATTCAGGCTGGGAGATAAGGATCTCCCAGCCCAGGTCCAACAACCGCAGGGGTCAGGCTGAGTGATAAGGATCTCCCAGTGCTGGCCCCAAGACCATGGACCTGACTCTGGGAGGTAAGGATCTCCCAGATAAGGTCCTGTGACTGTGAAGGAGATCTCATGCTGGGAGACAAGGATCTTCCAGCCTGGGCCCCATGACCACAGGACTTAGGCTGGAAGATAAGGAGCTTCCAGTGCTGGCCCCATGACGACTGAGATGGCACTGAGAGATAAGGATTTCCCAGCCTGGGCCCCCAGTGAGGGCTGGGAGCTCCATGCTGCCAGGCCAGGGGGACATTTCCCCCACCCAGGCTCCAGTGGCAGAGCTCACCCTGACCTCAGGCAGTTCACTGGTGTAGGGAGCAATGTCCTAGATCCCACCAGGAAACAGCTGTCTCCTAGCCCCCGGGGCTAGCACCTAAACCTCCCCTGGATGCTGCAGGAGATGGTTGCAGGGCCACAGGAAGTGACAGCAGTCTGCTGCTAGGAGCAGCAAATCTGCTCCCGCGTCCCTGCACATGGAGACGTGCTGAGGAGTTTTTACTTTCATGTAGTTTACTTGAGTGTAAACTTCTCTCAGATTTTTTTGACATGTAGATGCACCCACTATACAAGGAATTGAGGTGCCTAATCTCATCAATCAGGACTTCCCTCTGGGGCAAGGTATCTAGTTTCTAGGAACTGCAACACCTAAGTGGAGGCTCCGATGAGGACAATTTGGATCTGGCCCTAACCCATTCTAGTACTCTCCCCTCTAACATTTCTGTCAGTACAGAGAACTTTGCTTCCTTGACAACACTGCATTGAACTTGAACTGATGGAGAAAACAAGTGGTTAGTTCATACCACAATTTTATACTCATGCTGACCACTGTAGTGGGACCAGAAACCTGTAAAATCCATGTTTAGAAATAGCTACAATTTGTCACAACATTTTTGTGGAAGAATGTTTTTGTAGGATATAATATTGCTTTTTTCCTCCCAGTTTAAGTTTTAATATGACAGACCTTTCTCTCTCCTTGAACAACATATAAGCACAAGTTGTTTCTATTAAAAAGCTAACAAACAATCAGGATTCTGAGGGTGTTTACTCAATTCTGATAGTCCCTCATTCAGTCACCTTGTAAAATTGCTTCGCTCTTGCATGCCTTCATTTCCCCACCGGTACAGGGAAGATAACAGAATTTACCTCTCCCTACCCCAGAGTGGACTGGAGAATGTGAACATTTCCAAAATGCCTAGCATGCAGGCACATGTGAGGCTTTATTAATCTACGTTGGCACAACTCCAAGACTTTTGCAGAAAGGTGAAGTAGTCGCCCAGATGCCATGAATTTCTTTGTACCATCTGAAAGAGACAGGATGGCTCCTCAAATAAAGCACACTAAATACTTTGTTCCAAAATAATCTGAACTGTGACTCATGTGATCTTCATGTGAGCTTCCTGACCAAACAGGTCATGCACAAATATGCACTGATATGTCATACAAGGCAAAAAATGCAAAAACAAAAGATCTATTAATTAAGAAGGGGAACTGCTAAATTCTTCTTTTTAAAAAGAACAGTCTTTATGTTACTTTAAATATTTATTTGATCTTTAGAAGAATCTTTAAGCTATCAACAAACATTGAACTTAGAACTTGTAGGGCATGGGCAGGCAATTATTTCGGGCAGAGGGCCGCTTACCAAGTTTTACCCTCCCCCCTTCCTTTTTATCTGTATTTCCCTTTGGTGCAGGGAGCCAGGAACAGTCCCAGGCCAAAAGCCCCTGCCTCAGAAGCCCCTACTAGGTAGAGACTTCCAGCTGGGGCTGGGGGGGCGGGGCAGGGCGAGGCCAGGCTGGACTTACTGCTATGGCTGCTTAGTTCTGCTGCTGGCTCCCCCTGGGTCCTACTACCCTGGCTCCTGCCATCTTTGACAGACAGCCAGGGGCAGATAAATATTCATTTTCTAAATTTTTAGCAGCCCTGCAGACCAAATAAAATGACCTGGCAGGCCAAATCCAACCTGCAGGCCATATTTTTCCCACCCTTGTTATAGGACATCACCCAACACCCAAAAACGCTAAATGGAAATGCAAAGCAAGGTAACTGTGTTCCTGATAGTGTCAGAGAGAATGCTCCCTCCATGAATACCACTGCAGCATACTATGTGACAGCAGTCCACTCCTGAGGGGAGTCAGGCTGTTGTTGAAGCTTCATGGGTGTGTAAGTCTTTCACTTAGTGGTTTTATTGGCAGTAAGAATCATGTTCAGTTTTCTAGGGAATTTTCTGAAAATTCCCAGGAACCTGGGAAAACTGAACAGCTTCTCTGGGCACCATGGCTGCCTACATACATTCAAATAATTTGGGGAATTCACAGTTCACCCAGAGCTCCAGTAAGGGGTGGAAGGGAGGAAGGTTGTAGTGTACTCATCTCAGCCAGCTCTGCAGGCTCCATTAGTCTTCCTGGTAACAGATGACAGCAATACAAAGGAGCCCTGATTGGTAGACCCAGACTGCCAATAGTAAGCCTGTTTCTTTACAGCACAGTGCGGGGATTGTGAAGGGGCATGTTCTGCTCCCTGATGAAGTAATAGAGTCCAGTGAGAGAGACACTGTCTCCATGGTGGGCAGGAGAAGGGATTCTGGAGGACTGTGTTCTCTTATGAGAGAAGTCCCACAGCATAGACAGCCATTTGCTCTCCCGGGAAAAACTCTCCTGGCGGTGATTTAACCTTGGTTGTTCCCAAGGTATTTTTCTCTTGGATTCACCATTTTTACTCTGGCATAAGAAGCCTGAACATCTGTACACTTATAGTTTCTCCTGGGATACCATTGACTCTCCCAGGAGAAACTGAATACCTGTATGAGGCTTGTTAGTGCGCAGTACTTCCCTTGCAGAGTACTGACTCTGTGTATAAAACAAAGAAAATGAGCAAGTATTACCTTTGTAGCAAAACCCCCTGTTTTTCTTTTTCTAATTTATTTTAAAATGCATTCCCTCCCCTTCCCCAACCATTTCTGACTTTTTCTCTCCCTCTCTATTCCCTATAGATAAGTATAAGTAAGCTAAAATGTAGGATAAGCTTTAACATTTTATTTCAGGTAGTCATAACATGAAATTATGATTTTCACATGTAATGAAAAATAGGATTACCAGTGCAGCATAGTAAAAAGTTCTAAATTACAGAAAAAAAACTGCCTAAAAAGGGGAAATGGACGCTTACTGTGCAGTAATTTGCTCTACTGTGCAGTAAAACATCTTGTGTAGACATGTCCAATATGTGGGAGACAGCTGCTTGCAAAAGGGGACACAGCTTTGTACACTTCTCTGTGATGCTATATCTGCTAATCTTCACTTCTTTATTTGTGCATAATGTCTTTCTTAGCTATATAGTATTGTTTCTTCTCTCTGTCTTGAATGAAATATTTAAACAGTAGACTAATACAGACATTTGAATTGCCTTTCATCCTAACATAACTAACTCCTGTCAGAAATTCTCTCTGAAGTGGATACAGCCATATCCTGCATAGCCTGGTAACAGCTCTGCGAACCTCTGTGGTGAAATACTTAGAAAGTTTGCTTTTTCAATTTGAAAAAAATCAGTATTTGTATTCCTGCTAATGGGATTTCTGAATGCTAGTGTAGATTATAGTGATTCTGGCAAAATAACTAAAAAAATCCCCCAAAACAAAGCAAAAACAAAACAAGACTTTTTTTCAGCTATATGATAGTATTGGTCTTCTGACATCATTATGGGGGAAGGGAACTTGGAAACACACAAATAACCCCAGAGATATTTGAGACCTTAAAAGGTAAATGATGTTCTATTCTAGAAGACAAAATTAAATGCATGACAGAGAAACTAGCAAGCACAGTGACATTTTATTTGAATTAACCTTAAGTTCCACTCTTAGGTTGCGTCCAGACAAGCACGAACATGTGGTATGGGGTGCTACAGACACATCTGTAGCACCACACACTGCACACACAGGCATTCTCCTCACTGCTACCTTGCACGCGGGGGGGAGAGGTTCTGATTCCTGGAGCTCCTGGGATCAAAAAACCCCACACCGATAAAAAGTGGGGAGGCACAGGTGACAGCAGTATGCACCACCCAAAACTGGAGCCTAGCCAGCCAGAGCCACATTCCAGCTGCTGGCCAGGCTCCCAGCTGCAGAAATGCTGCAGCTGCAGTTCCCTGAGGCCCCCAGGACCTCAGGTAAGGCTGCAGGGGTGAGCACAGTTGCTGGCCACAGCCTCCCCTACCCTATCTAGGGTAACCTGCTGCTCACATGAGCACGTGACACAGGCATTCCCTGGGGACTAGCAGCAGAGGCACAAGGTAGCTATGCTTTGAGCATCACTGCTCTATATACCATTTTTCACTGATGTTGACCATAGGGGTGATACCAGAAAGGAGTAAAATCCATGTTTAGAAACAGCTATAAAATGTTACAGCGTTTTTGAGAAAGTATTTATGTTTTTTGTGGAATTCCATTTTTTTCCTCCTAGTTTAAGCTTTGACATGACAGATCTTTTTCTCTTCTTCGATCCCTAAAGTAGGTTGGAAAATATGGACATTTCCAAAATTCCATGCAAGTTAGGGAAAGAAATTTGCATACTTACTCTAGATTTTTAAACTAGCTGTACTATGTAAACCTTTATTAAGCTACATTTGCACAACTCCATGAGACTTGTTCAGAAAAGAGTAGTAGTCACCCAGATGCTATAAATTTCTCTTTACCATCTGGAAAAGACAGGATGCATTTGGTTTCTCAAGTGGAGCACATTAGATTCTTTGTTCCAGAATTATTTGAACTGTGACTCGTGAGCTTCATGTGAGCTTTGTAACCAAACAGGTCATGTGCAAACACACACTGATATGTCATGCAGATCAAGTAAGAAAATGCAAAGCCAAAATGTCTATTAACTAAGAAATACTGAAGAAAACTAGCAAAGGTAATTAGATGCAATGGCCTTCTGTATCACCAGCATGCTTTCAACACAGTTTCAATCTTATTCTGAAGCAAATACAGTCCATCCTACCACTCAGCTGGCATAGTGCCTATAGAAAACAAGAAAATGAATGAAGGCAAGTTGATTCAAATGAAATCTATGTAAAATGAAAATGATTTGGTAAGAAGGAGAAAACAGTTAAAGGAAATAGCTATATCTTTGACCCTGCACTCTATTGACACCTATGCCAATCGCCATCAGTTCTAAATTCCACCAATGCCTGCACTCCAATCTCATGAGGAGAGACTAACAATTAAGCGGTGATCCTATATTGTGCATAGGTGGGGACTAAAATAAGAATATGAAACATTAGAATGTGAACCATTGTCTCCATAGCCAGGAATCACTCTGGGCCTGACCCAAAGCTAATTTAAGTCATTCAGTTCAAGTAATTAATTTCAAGCCCTATCTAACAGTGCGATCCTTTTGAGACTCAAACTATTTCTGTATGTTTGCCAGCTTGTGAAACACAAAGTCCTACTGAATAGTTTATTAGGCAAAAGAAATTCCAATTGCATATAGAACCTCTAGAAATTATCCATAATCTATTCCCTAGATGCATTTAGTGAATCATTTTCATGAGAGAGAGATTAGTTTCTCATGCACTCAGCAGCTAATTGCCACTATTTCTATTTTTTGGTATTTAAGGTTATAGCCTTCTTTTGATATGCATGTGTAACTCATGTTAGCATTAATAGAAGTTTTCTGCATGCGTACAACCTGGGCAGACCAGACTTCTCCTCCCCCTTTTTCTCTCTAAAACAGATTTTTAAAATAAAAATAGCTTAATTGTTAAATAGACATTCTCCATGCCTTTCAAAGAAGAACACCACAGAAACTTGCTGCAGTAAATTCACTGACCATATGCTACAAGCCCACAAAATAAAGCTAAATTATGTGAATCTGACCTAACTAAAGACCAAATTATTTGTGGTATAATGAGCAAGCAGATCAATGCACCGTTATTGTAATAGAGGAGCTTTGCAACAAAGAAAAAAGAAAAATAATTATTTAAAAGCTGGTGAACATTGTACTTCCCCAGTGAAATTGTCAATAAGCAGTAGAACAACAAAAACACACAAACCAAAGTATACAGAGATTACAAGACCATACACCACAGGGGCAGTTGTGCCAAGTACCCTGTCAGAAGCCCCTTCTCTTTGGGCCACATCTGTAATATCTGGGTACTTCACAGTTTTTTCTACCTGAAGCTAAAAGCACTTTTATAAGTTATAGAAGTGCTCTTAACTCCATTTTACAGTTGGTAGGACTGAGGTGCAAAAAAATTAAGTTTAATGTCATACAAGACAGGTCATACAAGTGCCACACTAACATCTTAACCAGTACACTATCCATCTTCTATTTTAGTCAGCTTAGTCACCTCCGTGGTTCACAACTGTGACAGATACTCATAATGAAGGAAACTGTCCCCTTGAGAGGTGTGTCCCAGGCTATTTTCAACTTTATTAGACAAACCCAAGATTTTGAAATGGATAGACAAGCAGTGCAAATCATAGATAACTGATTAAATATGCTTACCAAGTGATACTCCATTTAATAAAGAAACCACTGAATTCTGCACCAGCAGTAGCTTCTGGATAGCTTTAAAATGCACACCCTTGTAAAGGACACTGCAGTAACCCTATTTTGAAGTAGACAAAATAGGGATCATACTTACAAGGTTTACATCTAACTGTAACAGGTGTACACATGTACAGATGAAAAAGGATTACTGGGCTGTAGCCATTACTAGCTGGGAGTCTAATCAAGAACTCCAGATTGCAAGCCCAAATGATGGACAAACTTATTTTGTTAAAGGGAGCGATATTATTCCTGCCAAATCCTCCAGTTTCTTCAAACAACCTACCAATATTACCTCCATCTTGCTTGTATTGAGTCTTCTTGGCTTTCTCTTATCTATATCTTTATTTCACAGACACTGAATAATGCAAGTTCTTTAGCTGGATCAGAAGAGATGGTATTGTTAGCATAGTGTTGTAAGCATAGTGAGGACACTATAGCACAGGTTTTCTTATTATCTTTCCTTGCAGTCTTGTATGCATTAAGCAAGATGCATGACAAGATGGAGCCCTATAGGAGACAGACATCAGAAAGAAGGAATGATTAGGCAAAAACCATCAAGAAAGAGTCAAGAAAATTAAGGTAAAAGAGGCTCATAGTAGTGTAGCAGAACTTTACTGCACTGAGGAAAGGCTCCTGAAGAAAAAGATCTCCTGGAAGGATATCTATAGATACTGTGTTCCAAAAAGAAAGAACAGGAGTTTAAGATTTACCAATAAAACAAATATGCTAGAGCAGGGGTATCAAACTCACCCCACCCTTTGGGTTAGATATAGACCATGGGGCTTCTGACAGGCTGTATCTAGACCTGGCAGAGCAAGCAGTGGAGGTGGCAGGGCCAGCAGGTGTGGTAGTGGGGCAAGTGGCATCAATGGAGGTGGTAGTGGGGCAGATGGCAATAGTAAAGGTCATAACAGGACCAGCAGAAGTGATGGTAGGTCAAGCAGCTGCATGGAAAATGGTGGCAGGCCAAGTAGCCACAGAGTGAGCAAAGCTTTGTTGGCACAAGCCTTGCTCATACTCTTATTGCCACCAGCCAGACCCAACAGGGGCCCACAGACCCAGCTTTTGGACAGGCCCCACCCCCACTAGCCCCACCCCTGAATTTCCTGGCCTACCACAAGCACTTTGGGCTAAAGTAAACAGGTCTGCAGGCCAAATCCAGCTCCTGAGCCGTATGTTTAACACCACTGCTCTAGGGAGATTAAGGATAGGCAGAGATCTTCTACTTAGAGAGACTTGGGAATCAAAAGGGAGCTGCAACAAAAGGAAAATGGGAGTCCCAGGAAGAAAAGGGCTTGAACCTGTACATTTGAAAATGTTTTCCTAAATATGTCGGTAGAAAATAGTAAGAAAAATAATTGTCATACATCTTCACAGTTAATTCACAAGACAGGACTGGACCCAGGCCTCCCCTGCACTAGGTGGCAGCCAGCCCTATCCATTCCTTGGGATATTGGACCCTAAATAAACTAAAGGTACAATATATTATAGCAGACAACACACCCTGAAAAATAATATACACCTTGTTTTTTAAAGGCACAATGAAGGAAAAAAGATTTCTCCATAGTTATGGCTTCATAGAGCATGGACAGAGCTCAATCTTCAGTTGATTCCTCTGCCTTTTCCTGCTTAGGCTGTGAAATAGAAGGAGAGAGACCAGTGCAGCTAGAAGACACAAAATTCCCCTACAAAAGGTTAGCTTGATTAGTGGAATGTCATAGAAACAGCAATTAAGGGCCGGAAGGGACCTCAAAAGATGATCAAGTCCAACTCCCGTGCTCTGGGCAGGAATACTGATGAGTTTAAATGATCCCAGCAAGGTGTCTGTCCAGTCTTCTCTTGAAGACTTCCAAGTTTGGGGACTGCACCACCTCCTTGGGAAGTCTATTCCAGGTTCCATTCACCCTTACCATAAATAAGTTCTTCCTTACATACAACCTGAAACCACCCTCTAACAGTTACGGCCATTGCTCCTTGTGCTCCCTGGGGCACCTTTGTGAATAGTTTTTCTCCTAGCTCCTGATATTCACCCCTTACATATTTATAGACAGCCACCAAGTTCCCCCTCAGTCTTCTCTTCCCCAGGCTGAACAGTCCTAAATCCCTTAGTCTTCCCTCATAAGGTTTGTCCTCCAGGCCCTTAATCATTCTTGTCACCCTTCTCTGGACTCCTTCAAGATTCTCCATGTCTTTTTTGAAGTGCAGTGCCCAGAACTGGACACAGTACTCCAACTGGGGTCTCACCAACAGTGAGTAAAGAGGAAGTATCAGCTAATGCATCCCAGTATTCTACTAGCTCTGTTGACTACAGCATCACACTGGTGGCTCATGTTCATCTTGTGATCAACCATAACCCAGAGGTCCCTTTCAGCCATCATGTTGGTCAGGACATCTCCTCCTAACATATTCATGTTGCTGGTTACTTCTCCCCAGATGAAGCACTCCACATTATCCTTATTGAACTGCATCCGGCTCTGCTCCACCCACCTTTCTAGCTTTTCCAGGTCTGCTTGGATCCATATTCTACCCCTAGTGTGACTGCTTTTCCGTATAACTTAGTAGTGTCTGCAAACTTGGCCATCGAGTCCATTAAGAAGTAGAAATGATTTTTAACATTTCTGGAGCGAAGCACAATGAGTCATTAAGCCAATTGACCCCCTTAGCTGCCTCAGTAGTGATACCACAGCTGCTGAATTGTGAAGCAGGAATCAAAGCAAGGTGCTTCTATCCTGGACAGAACATCAGGTACATGTTGCATGCAAAAAATACTGTAACAGGAAACCATTATATTCCTGCACCTGCCTGCAGCACTTAAATGCTACATTCAGTACTGCAAGCCAGTTAGATTTATTTAATGGTGTAAGGAGGGGAATTAATATGCATCTATAAAAGGTTTTCCAGTTTTCTTCTTGTACTGCATTCAGTTCTGGGCACCGCAGTTTAAAATGAATGTGGCCTGCCTTGAGAGGGTTCAGAGGAGGGCCACCTGCTTGGTTGGAGGGCAACAGGGCAGGCCCTGTGAGGAGAGGCTGAGGGACCTGAACCTGTTCAGCCTCAGCAAACAGAGGCTGAGGGGGGACTTGGTGGCTGCCTACAAATTTGTTAGGGGAGATCAGCAGCAAATAGAAAGGGATAGAAATAGAAATAGAAATATTCCCCCCAGCAGCATCTGGGGTGATGAGAAACAAAGGCCAGAAGCTTCTGGAGAATAGGTTCAGGTTAGAGATTAGGAGGCACTATTTCACTGTCAGGGTAGCTAGGATCTGGAACTAACTTCCTAGGGAAGTGGTCCTTGCTCTTTCCCTGGGTAAATTAAAAAAGAGGTTGGATGAACACCTGTCTGGGGTTGTGTGATCCCAGCATGTGCTCCCAGTGGTGGAGGGTTAGACTAGATGATCTATTTAGATGTCTTCTGACCCCAAACTACTATGGAACTATAAAACTAATTGTTGGACCAATCACCAACAAGGGAGAAAGCAATACAATTCAAAGAATGAATGGTGAAAACAATTGCATTTAGGTAGCTTAATAATTTCATTTTGACTAAAAAGGGCAATGTGTATATCTAAATAGTTGAACAAAGTTAGGGATATAAAAAGACCTTGTTTTTTCCCTACCTCTTACACTGACATGGTGTATGTGACTTTGGGCAAGTCAACAAAAATGGCATTTTCCAAAATGTCCACTTATATTAGATGCCTCAATGAGTGCCCAGTGAGAAAGAGAGACACTAAAGCAAAGCACTCCCAACTTCTCTGAAGATCTGTCATTCATAGATGTCCCAGGGCATAGGCAACTGGTGGGGGGGGAGGGGGCACATGGCTGGGGCTGGTCTCCATGGCGACCCCAGCTGCAGCTGCACTGTGATAGCCCAAGGCTGGGGTTGCCATGGAGACCGGCCCCAGCCACACTGGCAGGTTGCACAGCAGGGGAGGGCAGGGGGCTGCTCTTGTGATGCTGGGATCTTGTAGTGGGGGCACCTTGATCTGGAGCCAGGGCAGAGCCACAATCTACAGCCTGCATGCTCCAGGAAGGGACATGCAGGCAGTGGATTATGGTTCTGCCACAACTCTTGACCACGCTGTCACTGCTGCAAGGAACCGGGGCAAATCTGCGATCCACTGCCTGTGCACACTTGCCCAGAGCATGTAGGCTGCAGATCATGGCTCTGTCCTGGCCCCAGACCAAGATGCCCCTGCCGCAGGATCTCAGCATCTCTGGAGCAGCCCCCTGCCCTGCCCTGCCCTGCCCTGCACCCTATCACAGTGCAGGTGTAGCTGGGGTTACCATGCAGACTGGCCACAGCCATGCAGGTGGGGGCTTCTGGGAGATTAAGTCCACTGCTGACTGGATCTGGCCTATGGGCTGGACTTTGCCCACTCCTGCTTTAAAGGGATGCTACAACAAGCTAAGCTTGCTGGGTGGGACCAGCAGCTGAACAAGGGCCTTTCCTTTCCCATATCCTTGTGAAAAAGTATTTAGCAGAATTCATAAATGTGTTAGGAATCTGACAGGGCTGTACTATAAGTGTTTCTGCTGTAGCCTCAAACTTGTGACTTCTGGGTTGATAAATCAAGTGCCTTAGTATCCATACTATCCTAGCTCCTAAGCAAGGGCTAGCTGCTAGGAAGCTAACAGGCCAGTAACAAACAGGATACGAGCTACCTCTGGCAAAGGGACTATCCCAGGAGCTTGCTGTGTGAGGCCCATAGCTAGGCAAAATGAGCTGCTAGAAGATAAGTAGCAAAGGGGCATCTAGGCAGCCCAGAAGCAGTAGCTGTGAGCAGCTGAACTAATCTGCAGCAGAGGAAGGAAGGTTGGAAAGCCACCTGGCAGGAAGGGGTTGGGTTTTGGAGGGCCATAAAACCAGTGCCTGAGATCACAGTTAGTCTATCCCTGTGGACAGTAGGGAAAGGAGCTCCTTAGCAAGATGGCTTCTTTTCCCACCACTCCCCACTCAATCTACAGTGATTGGCATACTCCCCACCTCTCCTCCTCTCCCCATTCCCCCTGAGGACTTAAGGGGCTTGCTACACTTCTCCTCAACAATGCTTTATCTCCATAATGTGTAAATGTTCTAATAAATTATGAGTAGTGTTGAAGTGATGTTGTGGCTGTGACAGTCCGGAAAATACGTGGGAGACAAGAATTACTTTAGGTGATATCTTTTATTGGACCAATGGTATGGTTGGGACAGACATAGCTTCAGGAATCACAGTACCCTTCCCCAGGTCTCAGGTCAGTTAAGGACCCATTCTTGTCTCTAATAAATTGTAGTCTTTTTAAAGTTGGTACTGACACTGCACTTTCCCTTATTTAACAGTGGCAATTTAGTAAATATTCAGTAAAGTGCCCTTTGAGTCACTGCACAGTTTGTAAGTAGATATTAAAAAAGGAAAATCAGAGATTGGGATGTAAAGAAAAAAAATTCAAGTAAGCAGTAGAAAACAAGATAACTGTTACCAGTTGTAAGAGTTGTAAAAGTGTTATAATCATTTTAGTCTATGATTGCTTCAAGTTTTTCTTGCCTAAACTCAAGAAAAACAAACATTTTAGCCATTATCCTTGAACACCAATGTAAAATATACAACGGTGTTTGTTCCTGTGATGGACCTGGTAAAAAGCCTAGAGACTGAGTTGTACATTTTAGATACCAAACTAATGCCTTTTAAGGCTATCCTGGTGCCACATACTACAAGGAGAGTTGCTAGAAAATATTTAGAAATCATTTACAAAGTATATTTTCACTTATGAAATTTTGTAGAATGAGCAGCTGCCAATAGGAGTGGAATTTTATTTCCTGTTTTGCATCTAAATGGCAGCTTTCTAGCTGTGTAAGTAATACTTTTGCCACCACGCACAGTTTGTGATTCTACTATCCCTGAAGTGTGGACGCATAAGCAATAATGCACAGATTGAACAGGCTACACAATGGCTAGGTATGTGGGCAGATGCATACAAGCATACCTGAGTGTATGCCCTGGCTATTGTGGAGATGTCTTTTCAAGTCCTTCTGTGTTTTAGGCCCATTAACTGAATAATTAGAACATTCACCCAGAAGTCCACAGACTTGGGTTCCAGGCCCGAGGTGGCTTGAGCCTATAAGTCTTTGCCTTCCCAAAAGAGCACTCTACTACCACAGCACAGATTTTTCAAGACCTCTCCCCAGTATTGTATTTGAAGGTACTGGATAAAATGGCTGGGGAGTATAAGCCATTATATGGCTGGGGAAGTGCATAAGTTTTGCCCCAAGGGCAAAGTTATACCTATCAAGGCCAGGATCCAGGTCAGTGAACCACACTCAGTCTCATGGCTGCTCAGAGGGCCAGCTTTAAAAGTACACTGGTAAAAGTATCCTTACATGTAACATAGTGATCAGATCATGTGCTGAGAAATGAAAGATATACATGTTCAAACACCCTCTGGGCAGGGGAGCTCTAGAACCCAGATGTCTGGCTTCTAGGGTAAGTGCCCTAACCACTCAGCTACTGGGGCTAAAACATGGGAAGGCTCTCTTCCTCTTCTGGAGTCTAACACCCACTAGCCATGAGTTTTTGGCCAGCTATATGTTTGTAACATAGATAAGGTATGTATCTGTAATAGGTGTGTATACATAGCTGTATACATGTCCAGCTAGAGTGTAGCCTACTGGGCCTGCTCATTCTATGTGTACTCAGACATGGACTAATGTACTGGAAACAGGCCTTGTTTCCTGTTGTACAGTTGTAAACTGTACGTAAGTGGCAAAAACGCCACTTACAAGGCCAAAAAACTCATTTAGACACGCAAAGGGAAAAGGATTTCCATCCTAGTTGTGTTACAGAATGATATGGTATTGTCCACATTAGCAAAGTCTCTGAACCCCTACTTGAAGGAGGACCGAAATCTAGTTCCAAAGGCCCAAGTGTGTGAATTATAACAGAAGTGCTGGGATATAGTTCAGTGTTCAAAATTGCACACAATTTTATTCCAGAGCCTTTTAATGGGGGGAGCTCAGAACGATAAATTAATATCCAAGGGATATTATAAAATTCTAGGTACAACTCAGGCTAAGCCCTGATCTACATAACGCTTTTGTGATGGCTTAAGTATTTTAGTTAGGGGGTGTGTGTGTGTGTGTGTGTGTGTGTGTGTAACCAAAATAGTTAAGATGGGTCAAACCTCAATGTGAACACAGTTCCACATGTCTAAATGTACCTATTATATACAAGAGGCAAGGATTTTTGTGGGTGATATCTTTTATTGGGCCAACTGTATAGTTTGGAGAGATACAGATAAGCTCAGACACTTAAGGAAGGGCATTTGATACCCAAGAGCTTGTCTGTGTCCCTCCCAACTAGACAGTTGGTCCAATAAAAAGATACCACCCACAAAAATCCTTGCCTTTCCCAGCTACAAAATAAGTTCCATGCTACCTGTTGTATACATAATTCCCCTTCCCTTATGGGAAAAAATTACAGTAATATAAATATATGTTTACCAGCATCAATTTGCCCATGCAAGGGGGAGCAGTACCACTTTAGCTAAACTGGTACAAAGAGGAACAGTTTTTGTGTACACATATGCCTATGTAAAGAGTTTTTCAGTCTACATTGCATTTTGCCTTAGATCAAGGATCTCAAACATATGGCCCACCGGTTGAATCCAGCCTATGGAGATGTTCCTTCCAGCCCACGAGGCTACTGGTAGGCCAGGTAATTTGGAGGTGTGGTCTACCACAGAATCCCATGCCCCTTGGCCCTGTTCAACATGGCTGTCAGCAGCAGAGTGGTAAGCAAGGGGTGTGCTTATATAGCCCTGCTCTCCCCCTGGCTGTTTGGCCTGTGGCCAGCTGGCCCACCACCATTTACCCCATGCTGTGGTTGTTTGCCCTGGTGTATTGCTGTTTGTGCCACCTCCACTGCAGCAAATGGCCACTTGTCCTGTTGCCACTTACCCCACTGCCTTTGTCACCAACCCCACTGCACCCACACACCCACCAACCCACCTGCTACGTCTGCCACTTACCCTACAGATCTGGCCTGCAAGGAGCCCTGCAGTCTGGATCTATGGCCCTGCAAGGAGCCCAATCCAAAGCACAGGGTGAGCTTGACACCCCTATCTTACATAATAGGCAGAGTCGTCTTTTTAGACAAGCGCTAAGGTCAAGGATTTTCTCAGAACTCAAATACTCCATTTTAAATATGAGTTTTCCCTAAAGATTCCCACATTGTAGCAACTCTCTCCATGGCTCACAGCAAATACACTCTGCTGAAGACAAATATATTCTTCCTCGTGAGAAAGCTAGGTATAAACATCCAGTTACTGCAAGATCTGATTATACATTTGGTAAAAGAAAAACGCTTACAAAATTAGATTATCAAGCTTCTAACAAATGAAGCTCAAACTGCATCATCATAAGTGTCCATAAGAGATTGTTGGAGAATATCCAGCTCCTTCAGAGGGGGTTAGCACAGTGAGTGTATTTCTGCAAATAAGGAACCACATTTAAAGGTTTAAATGGTGAGATCTGCTTTTCTGAAAATAACTCATGCATCTCATTTGAGAAATCTGAAGTCATAATTAGAAAGGTTAAAGAATGTCACAGAACTGAGATCCTTTAAAGATCAGGTTAATTATTAACGGAAAATTCTACTTAACTTGCCTACAGTGATAAACTCAGCGGCGTGCTTCACAGGAAAAAGCTACTTAAGAAAAATATCTGAGCAGATGATATTTTGATAAGCTATCTGCAAAGGTATTCATTAATTGTTATCTCTAGAACTACTGTTAGCATGTAATGCCTCAGCTTCAGGTATGTGTGTCAACATATCAAAAAGAGGGCAGATGTTTCTGAAAGGGCAGCCATTTTCACTTCCTGAACCTTAACAAAAGCAGAAGGAGAATTTGTTGAGATAGGAAAAAAAGGCTCTGACTCCATAAAAAGTTTTGAAAAATCTTGAATCTTTGATCGTCTTGCTTTGCAAATCACTTTCCAGTAATAAGTAAATGTTAACTATCTTCCTAATTAGTTAATAGATTAGAAAAACTAAGGTCACAGGATAGGTCCCATAAAAATGTGATAATTAATTATTATGCTTTCTGTGCTACCGGTCATACTTTTTATATAGACACAATAGAAAATAATCTATTCTGGAGTAAATTTTGTGTGGTTCAATTATAAATTCTCCATACTTTTAAGATTCTAAACCAGTAATGCACAATCTTTTTTCCTAGTGGACCGAATGGGCAGTGCTCAGTCTGTCTGCAGGCTGGAGGTCCTGATTCAGCACCCAGGCAGGGCATAGTAGGCACCATCTGGCTATATGGAGGGGGCAGGGGGGGGGCAGCTCAGTCCCAACCCAGCCCTCATGGGAAGGAGGCATGGCCCAGCTCTACACAGGAGGGGGAAGGGGATGTGATGTGGCCTGGTCCCAACCTAGGAAAGGGGACATGGCCTGGCCCAAACCCAGCCCCATGGGGAGAGGTGTGTGGACCAGCCCAAATCCTGAAACAGGAGGAAGAGGGCTTGCCTAAGTCCCTTGGGGGGGAGTGGGGAAGAGGGGAAGGGAATGCAGCCCAGCTCCACCTGGCCTTGCAGGGCTTGCAGTTTGGGAATTTGGCAGCAGGGTAGGGTGGCCATATTAATAGCCAGTGATCCCCCACCACCCAATTTTCTTACTTGTGGGGAGCCCTGCAGGCCAAATTCAATGGCTCTGTGGCTGCCTTTGGCACATGGGGTGGAGGTTGAGCACTCCTGTTCTAAACCTATTTTTCAGGGTTCTTTTCATTGGTTTGCTATGAACTATTTGGTTACTCTAGGTCTACAGTAAATGAGAAAATTGGATCTGAGATCTAATCCATACTCATTAGAACTGTGTGAAAACATATACATGTTGGAAAAAGTTCATTGGCATGATGACTGTAGATATTAGGCCTGTGCTAAGCGGCTAGTATTAGCTTCAGATTCGGCCAATTTGGGGGACAGTGATTCGATTTGGTGATTCGAATCGCTGTCCAGAATCCATTTGGCCGAATCTGATTTGGAGATTTGGCTGCTGCCAAATCTCCAAATCTCTGAATCAGCCAGGCCCATCCCCCACAGCCCAGCAATGGCTGTCCTGCCCACCCCAGCTCCTGGCACTTTTTTTTTAAAAAGCCCCGACTCAGCAGGTGCTGCTGGGTGGGGGGGGGGCAATCCCTGCCACTCCCCACTGCCCCACACTACATGGGATGCTCTGCATAAGCCCCCCAACCCCCCCTCTCGCTCCCAGCCCCCCCACAGGTGCCCCACCCAAACCAGCTCCAGCCCTTTAAGGAAAAAAAAAACCCCAGACTCACTGTTCCTGCCAGCGGGGGTGGGGGGAGGGGGGGGCTGAGGGAGCGGGCAGGGTTTGGGGGGGCTGTCAGGGTTTTTTGTGCAGAAAATGGATAGTCAGGTTTCCATAAGCAATATAGTGGAATCAGCATGACCTAAATAATGAAGAAATGTTTCCCATGGCAAACAACCCTGGCAGCACTGAGGTAGATGGGTGGTGGAGACACTCTAGGTCATGCGACAGTCAGCTCAGCCCTGGTCTGGCATCCTAAAGGGTTCCCTAGGGAAGCAGGGCTCCAGGAAAAGAGGCTCTATCCAGGATCATGGTGACCAGGGAATGGCCACTTGAGTGGTGCAGGGCCCTGGGAAAGGAGGCACCTGACCCTAACTTACCCCAAGTGGTTCCTCTTGATTCAGGAGAGACAAGATACAGCTGGAGAACAGAAGCTGACACTGACAGAATGGGACTAATCAGAAGAGACCCTAAAAGGGTGCTAGAAGTGGTAAGAGGAGAGATCACATGCTGGAGAGAGATGTCCACAATAGGTGAGGGGCAGTTCACTGCCCACACTTCTTTATTTTGGTACCAGACGGACTACTAGGAATTTCCAGTAGCTGTCCAGAGAGATACTGTGCCTAGCTCTTGGCTGTGAAGTTAACAGCAGGAGCTGGTGATAACTGACACAGAGGCCTGTGGTGAGGGTATAGGGGTGGAGGAGCCCCTGTTGTAGGTTCTGTGGGGGTCTTGCCAAAGTACATAGTGGACCATTTGCCTGAGAGGGAATGACCCTGATGGCAGAGACTTCTGCTTTCTATGCAACAGAATTTTACCTAAATTTCCCATCAAGTCATGGTGGGTAAGTGTTCCAAGACAGTGGAAGACTCTCTAGCAGGGTACGCAGTGTGGGTCAAGCCACAGAGAGGGGTATGACCACACCGGTACTTCAGCTATACCAAAACAAATTTTAGGACAGACTGAAGGAGACTGGAACCCAGGTTGATTTTCAGTGCAAACTGCCAAATGTCCATAGATTTCAGTCCTCATAATTCAGACCAAAACCAATTAATTTGATAGAGCTGTACTAATTTACACCAGCCAAGGGTCTGATTTTCCGTTTCTTAAAAGATAAATGTGACTTACTGTTAAGCACAATAGTGCTTAACTATCATTAAATAGTGTATAGTGAATACTGACAACTATCATTAAAGCAGCTAAAGCAATACCATTCTAAAGATGATTTCTTTTTATTAAAGATTTTGAATTTGTTTCCCTTGCTGTCTTTTTTTTATTATTTTGTCACTCGTTTCAACAGAATGTATAAGGGTTCTCCCCCCTCCCCCCCCATTTCCCTTCTTTTCTCTTCACTAACTTGAAAGGAAAGATACAAAATGAAACAATATATTACAACTAACTTTTCACAAGCTGAGGAAACTTGGAAGAGTTATAGTGACAGAATTACATCAGACCAATTCTTCCTTTGCCACACTTTATCTCCAACTTTGGAAAAAGTTACAGTGATAGGGTGGAAAACGATGGTGGGAAAAACAATCATCCTCTTCTTCCCTCCCCTCCAACTCCAAATAATGGAAATTATTTTATCAGGATTACCAGGATTAACTGAAAAGGAAAGATGTGTGTTTCGATATACTAGTGAAAACCAAGTCTGATTTGTCTGAGTTACTTCAATTTAAAATTGCAGTTTATCAGTGCATGATAGAACAATAATACTCTGTAATAACAATTTCCCAAAAGTCTAAAGTAAAAAGAGTTGCACTGGTCAGGCATCTATGGATGGAGAAAAAATGAGGAGAGGGAAATCCCTCCTATTGAAGCTGTCCCATATTGTATAAATAATGAAATATTTCTGGGCCAGAGAGCAAAAGCATGCTCAGGGATAAGTATGACTCTCTCCCAGCATTTTATTTTATATTAAATATTAACCTGAGCATGGTTGGGAATCAGGACTCCCTCTCCCTCCCCCCCCACCCTCCCTCCCTCCAGGTGAGTGCCTTAGTAGCTGATAGAGTCATGTTTAATCTGTTTCTCCTTCTCTCTTTGGCCCACTGAATATTTAATTATTTCTGTACAGTGGGATAAGAGTAGGTATCTATCTTGCAAGACAATAGAATTGTGCCAAGTGAGGCATCAATTCACTGAACATCTGTGGGTGTGGCTCTAGAGCTCAATTCTTGAGTTCCAGTTCCTTCCGCACTTACCACATTTGATGTGTCAAACAATCCTGAACATGTAGTATGAGGGTCTTCCTGAGGTTTCTTTTTTCCTCTGCATGTTGGGCTCTTCTTTATCAACAGCCTTCATTCCATGCTTAATAGACTGTTTCCAAGAAATCTGAGTGGAACAACATCAACAATTAGGAGGAATTAAAGCAGGATCCCCGCTCTCCTACTCTCTAGAATAGCCTGTTAGTTAGAAAACACTCTCTTAGAAGAGGGAGATGCAGATTTTAATGCCTCAGGGAGTGTGGGGGGCAGTAACCTAGGTCTCCTATGCCCTTGGTGGGTGCTCTAACCACTTTGCTATTGAGAAAGAGAGCAGGGGGCAGCACCATCATGATGGCTTTTGTTTCAGTTTTTAAAACAAAGGGATAATCACCCATCCTAGCCTTCAAACAAGCACCAAATCTCACTAACCTCATCACCAGAAGCAAACTTCCTAAGGCCCAAAACACACCGAATGGATCCAGACCATGCAAGGACAAAAATGTAAAACCTGCCAACATGTCTCCAACACTCCCACAATAACTACAGCTCACAACAGAACCATCACCATTCCTGGATCTTATACCTGCACCTCCAGAAATGTAATATATCTCATCCAGTGCACTAAATGCCCTGATGGAAAGTATGTAGGAGAAACCATACAATAACTACATACCAGAATGAATGCACACTGAAAATCTATCAAAGACAAAAATACCCAATTACCTATGGGTGTATACTTTTCAAAAGACAACCACTCTCTCTCCAATATCAGTTCTAATCCTCAAAGGGAATTTACAAAACACCTTTTATAGATGAGCCTACGAACTTCACTTCATAAATCTACTGATATAAAAAATCATGGACTGAATATAGACATTGGATTTATGGCACATTATAATCTGCCTGCCATCTGATAACCCCAGGTAACCTGTCTTCATTTTACCAGCTACATTCTTGTATCACCAGTTCAACATTTCCCCTTTCCCTCCCCCTCACCTCTCTCACACCTATTGTCTCCCATTCCTCTGATCCTTACTGCCATGCCTTTGCATTTTCACAGACCTGCATTTTGCATATTGGCTTCTATTCTACCCAAGAGAGCACACAATTCACAAGGAGACTCTCTCTATGCCTAAAGAAGGGTGTTTGTGCCCAAAATCTTTGCAAAGAACAATTTTTCTAACTATTTAGTTGGTCTAATAAAAGATATCACCATCTATCTAAAGAAACTTGAGGGCTTATATGTCTTTTTTTAGGAAAGGAGTCATAGCTATGAATCCTTGAGCAAAGGAAGGATACTTCCCTACAGAACAAAGTGAGGTAAGCCAACCTTGGAGAGGAGTAGGTTTAAAAAAAATACTTCTGTCCTTACCATTTCCTATTTGCTAATTTAGGCCATTCATTTCTTAGTGTGCTGACTATTCTGAGGCCTTCCTGAGGAGGTTGGCATTCTTCCATGAATTTCTTTCCATAGGGAGTCCAGGCCCCTAATTGAGGGTTTTGCTTCTGCTATAGAGACCAGACACCTGAAAGTTAAATACTGAAGTGTTCAGTGTTGCAGCATCTAAGCACATACAGAAAAATTGCTGTATTATTTTTCCATAGTCATACATGCATAAGTGAAAGCTGGGAACTAGCATTTTCCAAGGCATGTCTTGAATCTAAAAAGGTTGAGAACCACTGATTTAAGCATTAGTCTCTTAGTGACTCAAGTTCCTTTCTAGCTCCAAAATGAGAATGATAGTACTTTTCTATCTCACAGGGTAACTGTCAAAATGCATACAGTGATTGTGACAGGCTAAGATACTACAGTAATAGGAGCCAGGTTAATACCTTAGGGAAACATACTTTAAAGGGAGAGCTAAAAGCTGAAACCAAGAAAGTATTTAGTGGAAAAGACAAAAAGGAAGGACTCTGGGAGGTGTAAGTCTGAGGTGGATGGTTTGTGGGGTTTGAATTTTGTCTGGAATCTGAATAACTCTGGAAGAGGTTGACTTCTATGACCGCAATCTAATGGTGCTAGGAGCTGAATTACTGTCTGTGGGCCCAGTATAGTTCAGTACACTATATTAAGATATATCAACAGACAAGATTTCTACTTAGCTCTGTTACATTCAATATGAGTGATCATAAGGAATACTCAATTGATCAGGGCTCCATAAATGTGCCATGCCTTTTAATATAATCTTTTAAATGCATAGGAACCAAGCTTCATTTCCTGGCACACTCTACAATGCAAAAAAATCCCTCTTATGTTTGGCATTAGTATGCTATTCAGTTAAATTGTACAAGAAAAAAAAAATTAGATTCCATTTAAAAAAAAATTTCCAATAAAAATGAACCTAGGACAATTCATACATAATGCCATATTCTACCCTTGATTTTGTACAAACTTTTCAGTGTTATCAGTGGGAGACTGGTTAGATACCAAGGGTAGCATCTGGCACTAATCTTGTAGACAAGGCCTATGGCCATAATTAAAACTTTAATTTGGTTGTTTGCACAGAGCAGGATTGATATCCCTATTCTTGCTCAGATTTTATTGGTAATTATAATAATTCAAATCTAAGAGAGAGTTTAAATCAATGTATATTATTGAATATCTCATCTTTTTCCTCACTGTGGTAGGGGCAATGCCCTGAGAGAAAACTTACCCTGCAGGAGAGAGCTCCCGAGCTGGCAGGACACTGACAAGAACCTGAAGTCTGGCGAGAGCAAAACCACAGTGGGGGGAAATGCCATGGCAATGAAAGAAAAGAAAAAAGAACAACGAGTCCAAGAAGGGCCAGGATCAGCTCTAGGCCCGACATGGACCAGCTTTATGGCAGCATGCTGGTGCCAATTCACCACACAGCCCCTTAAGGAAAGAATAAAAGCTCTGACCAAATTGAAGCAGGGAGAACCAGAAGTGAGGCTTCTGGTAAGGCCAGAAAAGTCCTGAGGAGGAGAGAGCTCCAGAAAGGACCAGTGGTGGCTGCCCCAGGAAGGGGCACCTGGAAATGAGACAAGCCTGCAAGGGCTAAGGTACTTACCTGAAGCAGAGCCATGGATCTTGGACATTGCCAGACCTGATTGGACCACCAGGGATCCTGCAAAGGAAAAAAAGAGCTGGGAGTCTGGACCACAGTAGATACACAGCCAGGAAAAGTAGAGACATACCCGGAAACAAGGTAACCTGGGGACAGCAAGGGCCGTAGGTCAATTTCACTACAGCTTAGAGCCCAGGCCAAGTAAGGTTCGCGTCCTATTTATTCTAAAGTCAAAAGACCATAACAAAATTACCACTATGACTTGCTCTAGCGGTGGGCAGAAGATAGCCGCTTAAGGTTGGTGTAAGGCAGGGTGTAGAGAGGCGGAGCCCTGAATTGAGAAACCAGACAAGCAGAGTTAAAGAGGGTCCCAGGGAAGGTGAGACATAACATCTTACTCCTGATAACAAACCTATTTTCCATCAAAGACGTGGCAGGAGAGAACCCCTGAAGGCCTTCCAAGATTAATAATTCAACATCAAGCTATCCAGTTCCCAAAGAGACAGTGAGACCCAAAAGGTCCATAAGAGCCAGACATACTAGCGGATGCCACGGAAAGTTACTCTCACTAAACCCAGTATTCTAAAATTAATTGGTAGACACCCATGAGCTGGATGAATTCACCTGCATGGCCAGATCTGGCCTGTGGGCTGTATTTTGCCTGTCCCTAATCTAGAGTGATCTATCCCCTATTCATTATTCTCCCTGGCATCCACAATTATTAGTTGAGATGACAGAGGAATATCTTCAACCATTTTGCTCAACAGCTCTTTATAGATCTATCATCCATGAATTTGTCTAGTCATTTTTTGAACCTAGCTATATTATCTGCTTCTACTACCTCCTGTGGCAATGAATTCCAAAAGTTAACTATGCATTGAGTAAAAAAAATACTTTCTCTGGTTAGTTTTAAACTTATATCCTACAAATTTTAGTGCATGCCCCCTAGTTCTAGTATTCTGGGATTTAGTGCGCAACAGTTTCCTGTTTACTTGGTCCACACCCTTCATGAATTTATAGACCCCTACCATATTCCTCCCCAGGCTTCTCCTTTCCAAACTGAAGAGTCCTAGCCTTTTTAGTCTCTTCTGGTATGCAACTGCTCCAGGCCCCTGATCATTTTGGTTGACCTCTCTGTACCTTTTCTAATTCTACTATGTTCTTTTTGAGATGCGGGGACTAGAACAGTACACAGCATTCAAGATGTGGGTGCACCATGGATTTAAAGGCATAATGATGTTCTCTGTTTTGTTTTCCATTCCCTTCTTTAACAATGCCCAGCATGTAAGTGGCTCGTTGGTTGCCACTGCACAGTGAGCTGTCATGTTTACAGAATTACCTACAATGACTCCAAGGTCTGTTTCCTGACTTGTAATGGCTAGTTCAGGACCCAGCATTGTGCATGTATAGTTGAGGTTATTTTTCCCCAAGTGCATTACCTTGCACTTGTCAATAGTGAAATTCATCTACCATTTTTTGCCCATTCACTTTTGTGAGATCTTTCTTCAACTTCTCTCCATCAGTTTAGGATTTGACTACCTGGAATAATTTGGTGCCATCTACAAACAAGATTTAACTATGCACCTCCATTTCCATGTCATTGATGAAAATGAACAAAATAAGGCCCAGCACAGATCCCTGCAGCCGAACCACCACTCCAAACCTCCCCTACACAGTGGCCCATACCTTGCAGATGGTATGTAAAGACTAGCACTTTTAATTCTGACTTGGCCCTGAGTGGCCTCAGGCTCACTGCAGCCCTGTCTCTGTGCCCTCTCTGGCACTGGGGCTCTACACCGTAGTGTGCCCCCCTATGAGACCTCCTCCTCCCCAATAACCTGAGCCTGATCCACCAGTTAAAACAACAACATAAATATGAGCCCCTGGGCTATAATATAATATGAGTCATGCAAGCCACATTCTGCCTTTTTAAAACCCCAAACTGCTCCTTGAGTATTGAGTGCCTCTCAGCCCTGGCTACCTTGTAGACTCCTGGAGCCTCATTAGCCATGTAAACAGTCTAGCAGGCAGCCACTACATTCCTGGGTAGCTTTTCCCTGCAGGAACTCCTTCCCCTGGCAGCTTGCCAGAGAACTAACTCCTGCCAGCCTCAGCCCTGCAGTTTATATGTGCCCAGAGCCCTATCTCCTTCTGGTCAGCTGACCAGCCTGTGTGATTTGGCAGCCTGTGTGGTTTTAACCCCTGCCCTCCTGGTACTTGGTGTTCCTAAAGACTCTAGTCTTAAAGGGGCCGCCCTGCCTCCTAGTAACAGGGCTAGATGTGAAGCACCTAGGACTACTTACCCAGGGTAGTCCCCTGCCCAGGAGCACTGGCCTGACCAGAACAGCATGACCACGCTGCAGCGGGAACTCAAAATATGTCCCGGCTCTGCTTTATCACCTCGCCAGGTGAGGCAGATTGGCTTAATTAAACGGCAGGGTCTATTTGCAGAGGCAGAGAGTGGAACCCAGGAGAGGAGAGTGAACAGACAGGATGACCCAGGCAGGTAGGGCAGGTAGCCGTCTGCTACCCGAGACTGAAATCCCCTGGAATGGGGCAAGAGACTGATCCAGTCTTGCGAGTTCAGAGGAGCTCACACAAAAAAAGCTGATGTCCCCCTACCTCCTGGCCTGTGGGGGATCCCCAGCAGGGCCAGGGGGGGCAGAGATTGGGGGCCCCCACGCCTGTCCGGCAGGTGCCCGTCTTAGGGATCTGGAGGCACAGGTGAGGGAGCTCCAGGAGGAGGTAAGCAGGCTGAGGGGTATCAGGGAGGTGGAGGATGAAATTGACAGTTATTTCCTTTCCCTGCAGGACCAGGCACCTAAGGAAGAACCAGCCCGGGGAATGACCTCCACAGCAGAGTGGCAGATGGTCACATCCAGGACCGGAGCTGCTCGCAGCGAACAGGTACCAGTTCCTCCAGTCCAACTGGAGAACAGGTACGAGGCCCTGGCGATCCTGCAGGAGATGGAAGGGAAGGAGGAAACCCTTGGGCAGGAAGAAACACCACATTCTTCATGCTCCGAACAGGTCAAGAGATCCAAGCGGACCCAGAGGAGGAGGCAACGAGTGCTTGTCATAGGCGACTCCATCCTGAGAGGTACAGAGGGGCCAATCTGTCGCCAGGACCCCTCAACACAAGAGGTATACTGCCTGCCCGGAGCAAAGATTCGGGATATGAAGGAGGTAATCCAGGCGAGGATCAAGCCCACCGACTACTACCCCATGGTCCTAGTCCATGTGGGTACTAATGATGCGGCCAGGAGAACCCCCGATCACCTGATGGCGGACTACAGTGCTCTGGGCGGCGTGCTGAGGGAGTTTGGTGCACAGGTGATATTCTCTTCCATCCTACCAGTGAATGGACGCAGAAGACAGCATGAGAACTGCATCCGAGAGACCAACTGGCGGCTTCGGCAATGGTATCTCAAGGCAGGCTTCGGCTTCCTGGACAACGACCCGCACATCACGACGAGGGACATGCTCAGTTGGGATGGGCTTCACCTGTCCCCCAAAGGTAAGCGTGTGTTTTCTTCTAGGTTGGCGGATCTCCTCCGGCAGGCTTTAAACTAGGCTCGCCGGGGGGAGGGGAAGATGAGGGTGGGGGAAGCTGTGGACCACCAAACCATGTGACACCCACAAGGACAGCCCAGCCTGAAGAAAGAGAACATTGGGAACCTGTAAGACGTGGGGCGGCCAGCACTACGGCACAGGTAAGAGACGAGAAGGTAAGTAATAAGGGGCCCCTTGGGACTCGGAGGGGGGGGCAACAAAGGCACCTGTCGCAGGGCTCAAGTGCCTATATGCTAATGCTAGGAGCATGGGAAAAAAGCAGGATGAACTAGTGCTCCTGCTTGCACAAAACACCTACGACTTAGTAGGGCTAACGGAAACCTGGTGGGATTTGTCCCACGACTGGGCGGTACATATTGAGGGTTATAGATTGTACAGAAATGACAGCATGGGGGAAAAAGGGGGAGGGCTTGCGCTTTATATTAATGAGCAATATACGTCAACCCTCATCAAGACGGAATCCAAGGATTAGGAAGTAGGAGGATTGTGGATTAGGCTACATGGGGGGCAAGGAGAAAGGGATTTGGTGGTAGGGGTCTGCTACAGACCCCCACATCAAGGGGAAGAAAGAGATGCACGGCTCCTGAGGCAGCTCACGGAGACCATAAAAGCTAAAGAGGCGGTACTCATGGGGGCCCTAAACTACCTGGACATCTGCTGGGAGACACAGACGGCAAAGTCCCACCACTCACGCAGGTTTCTAACCTGTGTACAAGACCTCCACCTGACACAGGAGGTACATGGTCCCACTAGGGGGAATGCCATACTGGATCTGGTATTGGCAATGGGGGATGACATGGTAGGGGACCTCCAGATCGGTAGCCATCTGGGGGACAGTGATCACCTAATAATAGAATTCACCAGAAGACGTCGAGTGGGTAAGGTAACTAGTAGGTTGAAAGTACTAGACTTTAGGAAAGCTGATTTAAGTGAACTAAGGCGATTAGTCAAGGACGCACTGCAGAGTAGGAGTTTTGAAGTGATGGGAGCCCAAGAAGGGTGGCTGTGCCTTAAGGAAACGATCCTTCAGGCACAAAGCGAGACGATCCCCATGCGGGGTAAAAGAGGGAAAGGGGCCAGGAGGCTTCCCTGGCTGACCGCAGAAATCCAGGGCAGCCTAACGGCCAAAAGGGGAGCACATAAAAAGTGGAAACAGGGAGAGATCACCAAAGACAAATATACCTCCTCTTATTGTGCCTGTAGGGAGGCAGTTAGATGGGCCAAAGCTACCATGGAGCTGAGGATGGCATCCCAAGTAAAGGACAACAAGAAATTGTTTTTTAGATATATAGGGAGTAAAAGGAAGGCCCAGGGAGGAATAGGACCCCTACTAAATGGGCAGAAACAATTGCTGACGGACAGGGGGGACAAGACTGAACTCCTCAACGAGTTCTTTGCCTCAGTGTTCCTAAGAGAGGGGCACGACAAGTCTCTCACTGGGGTTGTAGAGAGGCAGCAGCAAGGTGCCAGACTTCCATGCATAGACCCTGAGATGGTGCAGAGTCACTTGGAAGAACTGGATGCCTTTAAGTCGGCAGGCCCAGATGAGCTCCATCCGAGGGTGCTGAAGGCACTGGCTGACATCATTGCAGAGCCACTGATGGGAATATTTGAACGCTCGCGGCGCACAGGCCAAGTCCCGGAGGACTGGAAAAGGGCCAATGTGGTCCCCATTTTCAAGAAGGGGAGGAAGGAGGACCCAGGCAACTATAGGCCAGTCAGTCTCACCTCCATCCTTCGCAAAGTCTTTGAAAAAATTATCAAGGCTCACATATGCGAGAGCCCGGCAGGACAAATTATGCTGAGGGGAAATCAGCATGGGTTCGTGGCAGGCAGATCGTGCCTGACCAGTCTAGTCTCTTTTTATGACCAGGTTACGAAACGCCTGGACACAGGAGGAGGGGTGGATGTCGTATACTTAGACTTCAGGAAGGCCTTCGATACAGTATCCCACCCCATACTGGTGAACAAGTTAAGAGGCTGTGACTTGGATGACTACACAGTCCGGTGGGTGGCAAATTGGCTGGAGGGTCGCACCCAGAGAGTCGTGGTGGATGGGTCGGCTTCGACCTGGAAGGGTGTGGGCAGTGGGGTCCCGCAGGGTTCGGTCCTTGGACCAATACTCTTTAATGTCTTCATCAGCGACTTGGACGAGGGAGTGAAATGTACTCTGTCCAAGTTTGCAGATGACACAAAGCTATGGGGAGAAGTGGACATGCCGGAGGGCAGGGAACAGCTGCAGGCAGACCTGGACAGGTTGGACAAGTGGGCAGAAAACAAGAGGATGCAGTTCAACAAGGAGAAATGCAAAGTGCTGCACCTAGGGAGGAAAAATGTCCAGCACACCTACAGCCTAGGGAATGACCTGCTGGGTGGCACAGAGGTGGAAAGGGATCTTGGAGTCCTAGTGGACTCCAAGATGAACATGAGTCGGCAGTGTGACGAAGCCATCAGAAAAGCCAATGGCACTTTATCGTGCATCAGCAGATGCATGACGAATAGGTCCAAGGAGGTGATACTTCCCCTCTATCGGGCGCTGGTCAGACCGCAGTTGGAGTACTGCGTGCAATTCTGGGCACCACACTTCAAGAGGGATGCAGATAACCTGGAGAGGGTCCAGAGAAGGGCCACTCATATGGTTAAGGGCCTGCAGACCAAGCCCTACGAGGAGAGACTAGAGAAACTGGACCTTTTCAGCCTCCGCAAGAGAAGGTTGAGAGGCGACCTTGTGGCTGCCTATAAGTTCATCATGGGGGCACAGAAGGGAATTGGTGAGGATTTATTCACCAAGGCGCTCCTGGGGGTTACAAGAAATAATGGCCACAAGCTAGCAGAGAGCAGATTTAGATTGGACATTAGGAAGAACTTCTTCACAGTTCGAGTGGCCAAGGTCTGGAACGGGCTCCCAAGGGAGGTGGTGCTCTCCCCTGCCCTGGGGGTCTTCAAGAGGAGGTTAGATGAGTATCTAGCTGGGGTCATCTAGACCCAGCACTCTTTCCTGCCTATGCAGGGGGTCGGACTCAATGATCTATTGAGGTCCCTTCCAGCCCTAACATCTATGAATCTATGAATCTATGAAAAAGAAAAAAAAAAGGAAGGAAGAGACTTTTTTTGTTTGTTTTGTGTGCTAATCAGCTGCCGCGGGCAGTCAATTAAGCTGGCACTGCCGCAATTACAAAGGAAAGAAAAACATCTCCAGTTGCTCGCAACTCCAGCAGCCAAGCATCCATGGTGAAGATAAGTACAGAGAGGGGTTGTCCCGAGTCCCTGCAGTTGGGAAGGGAGCTCGGCACTGACAACAAGAGGTTTTTTTATTTCCCATTTTTTTTGTTTTTGCACCTAAACTGGATCTGACAACATAAATAGGTGCCAGTCGTTGTTGGGTTGGGGAGTCACCACCCCTCACATTTTATTTAAATCATCAAAGTCTTGGCAAGTCAGACACAAGAGAGGAAACCGACCCAACCATGCTGACCAGCACCAGCCTGTGAAAAGAAGTGGGCCGGTGAACATCAACTGGGCGTAGAGGCATGCACCCGTACTCGGTGACCTCCCGACACTAGGGTTCCCTGTTACAGTGACCTACCCTTTGTTTCCTTTTTTAACTAGCTGTCAGTCCACAAAAGAACCTTCCTTCCAAACCTGTGGCTACAGTTTTTTTAAAAGCCTTTGTTAAGGGACCTCATCAAAAGTTTTTTGTCAACTGGATCTGTCTTGTCCACATGCTTGTTAACACTCTCAAAGAACTGCAGCTGATTGGTGAGGCAGGATTTCCTTCTACAAAAAACATGCTGACTCTCTCCCAGCAGATCATAGTTGTCCATGTGACTATTGATTTTATTCTTTACTATAGATTCTACCAGTTTTCCCAGGATGGAAGTGAGACTCACTATTGTGTAATTCCCAGGATCACCTCTGGACCCCTTTTTGAAGATGGGTGTTATATTGGCTACCCATATTTTTTGTATTTGGCTACCTGTGTATTTTCATATTTTTAATGCTTTTGTACAGTCAAAGTAATTAACACAGTGCTTCCTAACAGAAGACCATTTTTAGTGTTCAGTTTTGGCCATAAAATATGTAATAACTACTTGTTCTTTTACTCCCTGAACTGTTAAAACAGTTCAGAAACTACTAACAAGGTAGAAGCAAAATAAGTGGGAGGCACATGGTGGGGAGGGGGAAAGAGAGATGGACAGGCAACAGGGGACAAGGCATGGGAGGGTAAGGGGCAGGGATCAAGCCCCACCATCTGCCTCCACACTGTTTCCCCCCTGCCCTTCCCACCTCCCATACTGCCATCTACCTGCCTGCCCCTCAATGCCTTTCTCGCTGTCTGCACCCCCCACCTACCCTCCCACTACCTTTCTTCTACTGCCTTCCCACCAACTGCTCTTCTACTGCCTTCTCCACTGCCTATCCCCATACCACCTCCCCCCCTGCCACTCCTTTCCCCACTGCAGCAATGGGGGGTGGGGATGGAATTTAAAATGACCCTCCAAGAATTAATTCTATACATGGAAAATCATAACAGATTTATACATTTTCCATCTATAGTATCTAAATATTGGGAGGTCATCTTAAATTCAGGTTCATTTTGGCTTCAGGTAAATATGGTAGCCCCCACAGCCTCCCTGGGTGTCACTCTTATCCCCTTCCCCTACCCAGCTGGCTTCTCTGCTCTGTTTGCTGCCCTGTACCCCTGGCCAATCTCCTGCTCTGCTTTCTGCTTCCTGCCTTGTGCTCCCTGCCTTTCTGCTCTGCTTTCTGCCCCCTACCCCATCTACTTCTGTGTTCCCTGTCCTCTTCCCAGTCTGCTACACGCCACACACAGAAGCTGCCTATACCATTTATGGCACAAATGCCACAGGTTGGTTACCTTTCTCTAGAGAGCGTATAACCAATAAAAGCCAGAGCTACCGGAAGAGTATAGCTGTATCTCAGTAGAAGATGAATAGGAGAAGGAAAAACACCACCACACAACACTGCTCCCCCCCCCCCCCAATGAAGAGAAGAGAAGAGAAGAGAAGATCTATTCCTTTGCACTGGAAACACTGAGCACCTATACACATGCTCCAGGGTGGGGGTAGGGGACATTTTAGGAAGTCACTCTAATTAAAAGTCTTAGGCATATGGGGTTTGTTTTTTTTGCCTTACCCTTCCAGAATGCAATTTTAAGTTTTTCTTTTAAGTTTTATGATGAGGTTTTAAAAAAAGAATACCACAGCTGCCTGTTTGGTAGAACTCTGACATTTTCAGACAGTCAAACACCATTAAAACACAAAATATTAATTATTCATACTGTCTGTGTGGAACACAGAAGTAGTAATTGTAAATAATACCCTGCCTGGGTATTTCATACATACAACACTTTTTAAAAATTGCCTTATAAGCAAAAAAAAATTCCCTACTTCTTTCAATTTTACCTGAATAAGAGGTATACTGGTGAGCTGGCTATTTGAAAGGCAGGACACAGATATAAACGCCAATCTTTTACTGGATGTACCCAAGGCACAATATACACATTGCCTATTTGACTGCCCCTTACAACAGAGCCCAAATTCTTACAGCATTCTCAGTGGGAAGGTAACCAACACAGGCATGATCATAGTGAACTTAGCAATAGTTCCAAAACATAAAAGACTACAATCTTCTGTCTGAAATGTCATTTATGTATGTAGATAATAAAGATGGTGCCTATATTTATTCTCATGACCAAGATGGTTAGAACTAAGAGTCCATTTTAATTTTATTTATTCTAAGACACACCTGACCAATTTTTTTCTTGCCTGCATTATTTTTAGTCATTTAAATAGGTGCTTAATGAGGGCAAAGTGGGTATAAACACAAATAATGATCATTATTTGTGTTTCATGCTTGGAATTACGCTGCTGTAAAAGACTACAAAAAGTAGCCTGGAGACAGTGGAGAAAACTGGTCTATTTACAACTGGACAGCACCCTCCATCATCCAATGTTGGCATAAAACTGACTTAGATACAGGAAAAAGGGAGGCAAAAGAGCCAGAAAACCTTCTTGGCTGAGCAGGGAAATCCAGGAGAGCCTTCAGAGGAAGAGGCCTACAGGCTGTGGAAGCAGGGGGCAGCCACTGAGAAGGAATATACCTGCTTGGCTCACGCTCGCAGGGAAGCAGTGAGGAAGGCCAAAACAGATACAGAACTCAAGTTGTCAACAAAGATTAAGGATAACAAAAAGTCCTTCTTTAAGAACATAGGGAGCAGGAAGAAGATGCAAGGTAACATAGGGTCGCTACAGAATGGACTAGGGCAACTCTACCTGACTCAAGAAGTCTATGGGCCAATGAGAGGCAAAGCGCTGCTCGACCTGGTGCTGGCTACTGGGGAGGACCTAGTCGGTGACCTAGTGATCGATGGGAAGCTGGGTGACAGCGACCACGAGCTGATCACCTTCACCATCCGCCGAAAAGCTGGCAAGTCGGTCAGCAACACGCAAGTCCTTGACTTCAGGAAAGCCGACTTTGACAAGCTCAGGAGGCTTGTCAGTGAGGCCCTAAGGGACTGTGACCACAGGGAGAGGGGAGTTCAAGACGAGTGGTTGCTCCTCAAGGGAGCGAGCCTCAATGCACAAACTAAGTCTATTCCATCTCGGAGGAAAGGCAGCAAGAGGGCACAGCAGCCCCCCTGGCTCTCCAGGGACCTAGCAGACCTCCTGAGGCTAAAAAGAAAGGCCTACAAAGGATGGAGGATGGGAGTCACCTCCAAGGAGGATTATTCTGCACTGGTCCTGTCCTGTAGGGAGCAGACCAGGAAAGCCAAGGCTGCAACTGAACTCCAGCTAGCTTTGAGCATCAAGGATAATAAAAAGTCCTTTTTCAGATATGTGGGGAGCCGGAGGAAAAGCAGGGGCAACGTTGGACCCCTGCTGAACCAGATGGGGCAACTGACAACTGACGCTCAGGAAAAAGCCAACCTATTAAATAGGTACTTTGCGTCGGTCTTTCATCAGCCCCATGGGACGCCTGTGCCTGCTACAGGGCTGGGAAGTCCGGGTGAGGGTGATCCCCTGCCCTCCATTAATGCTGACTTTGTGAAGGAACATCTTGAGAAGCTGGATACCTTCAAGTCAGCCGGCCCTGACAATCTTCACCCCAGGGTACTCAAGGAGCTGGCGAACATCATAGCCCAGGCTCTAGCGCGGATCTTTGAAAACTCTTGGCGCTCTGGTGTAGTGCCCGAAGACTGGAAGAAGGCCAACGTGGTGCCTATCTTCAAGAAAGGGAGGAAAGTGGATCTGGCTAACTATAGGCCCATCAGCCTGACTTCTATCCCGGGGAAGATCTTAGAAAAGTTTATTAAGGAGGCCATCCTTAATGGACTGGCCGACGCCAACATCTTAAGGGATAGCCAGCACGGGTTTGTTGCGGGTAGGTCTTGCTTGACCAATCTCATTTCCTTCTACGACCAGGTGACCTATCACCTGGACAAGGGAGATGAGATTGATGTCATATATCTTGACTTCAAAAAAGCCTTTGATCTGGTGTCCCATGATCGTCTCTTGGAGAAACTGGCCAATTGTCGCCTTGGGTCCCCCACGATCCACTGGCTGGAAAATTGGCTCTGGGGTCGGACCCAGAGGGTAGTAATTGATGGAAGTCACTCATCATGGTGTCCTGTGACCAGTGGGGTCCCCCAGGGCTCTGTCCTTGGACCCATACTGTTCAACATCTTCATTAACGATGTGGACACTGGAGTCAGAAGCGGACTGGCCAAGTTCGCCGATGACACCAAACTTTGGGGCAAAGCATCCACGCCAGAAGACAGGCGGGTGATCCAGGCTGACCTGGACAGGCTCAGCAAGTGGGCGGATGAGAATCTGATGATGTTCAACGCCGATAAATGCAAGGTTCTCCACCTTGGGAAGAAAAACCCGCAGCATCCTTATAGGCTCGGCAGTGCTATGTTGGTTAGCACTATGGAAGAAAGAGACTTGGGGGTCATCATTGACCACAAGATGAACATGAGCCTGCAATGCGATGCTGCGGCTAGTATAGCGACCAAAACGCTGGCTTGCATCCATAGATGCTTCTCAAGCAAATCCCGGGACGTCATTCTCCCCCTGTACTCGGCCTTAGTGAGGCCGCAGCTGGAGTACTGCGTCCAGTTTTGGGCTCCACAATTCAAAAAAGATGTGGAGAAGCTTGAGAGAGTCCAGAGAAGAGCCACGTGCATGATCAGGGGTCAGGGAAGCAGACCCTACGATGACAGGCTGAGAGCCCTGGGGATCTTTAGCCTGGAAAAGCGCAGGCTCAGGGGTGATCTGATGGCCACCTACAAGTTTATCAGGGGTGATCACCAGTATCTAGGGGAACGTTTGTTCACCAGAGCGCCCCAAGGGATGACGAGGACGAATGGTCACAAACTACTACAAGATCGTTTCAGGCTGGACATAAGGAAGAATTTCTTTACTGTCCGAGCCCCCAAGGTCTGGAACAGCCTGCCGCCGGAGGTTGTTCAAGCGCCTTCATTGAACACCTTCAAGATGAAACTGGATGCTTATCTTGCTGGGATCCTATGACCCCAGCTGACGTCCTGCCCTTTGGGCGGGGGGCTGGACTTGATGATCTTCCCAGGTCCCTTCCAGCCCTAATGTCTATGAAATCTATGAAAACTTGTAACTGATAGGATGGAAAAAGCAGAGCTCTTCAATAATTTATTTGCTTTTGTTTTCCTGGACACAGATACAAATATACCTCCCAATAAGTCTTTAGTGTGGAGTAAGAGTAATACCAATCCACTAATGGTTAGCACTGACCTAGTAAAGGGGCACTTGGAAGGGTTGGATGTATTTAAGTCGGCAGGCCCTGATGATCTTCACCCAAGGGTACTAAAGGAGTTGGCCAATGACATAGCAAAACCACTAGTGCAACTGTTTGAGCACTCATGGAACTTGGGACAGGTCCCAGAGGACTTGAAAAGGGTCAACGTGGCCCCTATTTTCAAGAAGGGTAGGAAGGAGAACTCGGGTAATTATAGACCAGTTAGCCTCACCTCTATTATCAGCAAGATCTTAGAAAAATTCATAAAGGATCACATTTGCAGGGGGCCAGCCGGTAACTCAATGGTAAGGGTCAACAAGCATGGGTTTATAGCAGGCAGATCCTGCCTGACTAATCTGGTTTCTTTTTATGACCAGGTCACGAAGTGCTTAGATGCAGGAGCGGAAGTAAACATTATTTACCTGGATTTTAAAACGACTTTTTGACAGTGTCGCACCCAAATCTTACAAGCAAACTGAGTAGCTGTGATGTGGATTTTCTCACAGTAAGGACCCCTACTGAACAAGAAGGAGCAATTAGTGACAGACAGGGGGAATAAGGCTGAGCTATACAATGAGTTTTTTTGCCTCAGTGTTCCTGAACAGGGCTCAAGGTAAGTCTCCTAATGGGCTCTTAGATGGACATCAGAGGGACACCAGCCCACCAACTGTCGACGCTGACTTGGTGCAGAGTCACTTGGATGGACTGGATGTGTTCAAGTCAGCAGGCCCAGATGAGCTGCATCTGAGAGTACTGAAGGAATTGGCCGGTGTCATAACAGAACCACTGGCACAGCTATTTGAGAACTCGTGGCGCTCGGGTTGAGTCCTGGAGGACTGGAAAAGGACCAGTGTGGTCCCTATTTTCAAGAAGGGGAGGAAGGAGGATCCGAGAAATTATAGGTCAGTCAGTCTCACCTCCATCCTTGAAAAGGTCTTTGAAAAGATTATGAAGGATCATATTTTGGGGAGTCCAGTGGGAAAAATAATGCAGCAGGAAACCAGCATGGATTCGTAGCAGGTAGATGATGCTTGACCAATCTGGTTTCATTTTATGACAGGGTCACAAAATGCTTAGATGCAGAAGTAGAGGTAGAGATGCAGAGGTAGAATAGAGATGTCATTTTCTTGGACTTTAGCAAGGCCTTCGATATGGTATCTCATCCTATTCTCATAAATAAACTAAGAAGCTGTGACATAGATGTTTACATGGTCCGATGGGTGGCAAATTGGCTTAGCGGTCACACCCAGAGAGTGGTAGTAGATGGGTTGGTATCGACCTGGAAGGATGTGGGTAGTGGGGTTCGGTCCTTGGACCTGTACTCTTCAATGTCTTCATCAGTCACTTGGATGTGGGTGTAAAGTGTACTCTGTCCAAGTTTGTGGATGATACTAAATTATGGGGTGAAGTGCATACTCTGGAGGGTAGAGAACGATTGCAGGCAGACCTGGACAGGTTAGAAAAATGGGCAGAACACAATAGGATGCACCACAACAAGGACAAGTGCAGACTGCTGCACCTAGGGTGCTGCACTGGCTGGGAAGTGACCCTCTCAGTAGCACAGAAGTGGAAAGGGATCTTGGAGTCATAGTGGACTCCAAGATGAACATGAGTCATCAGTGTGACAAAATCATCAGCAAAGCTAACCGCACTTTATCATGCATCAGCAGATGCATGACAAACCCAGAGAGTCGTGGTGGATGGGTCGGTTTCGACCTGGAAGGGTGTGGACAGTGGGGTCCCGCAGGGCTCGGTCCTTGGACCGATACTCTTTAATGTCTTCATCAGCGACTTGGAAGAGGGAGTGAAATGTACTCTGTCCAAGTTTGCAGATGACACAAAGCTATGGGGAGAAGTGGACACGACGGAGGGCAGGGAACAGCTGCAAGCAGACCTGGACAGGTTAGATAAGTGGGCAGAAAACAACAGAATGCAGTTCAACAAGGAGAAATGCAAAGTGCTGCACCTAGGGAGGAAAAATGTCCAGCACACCTACAGCCTAGGGAATGACCTGCTGGGTGGCACGGAAATGGAAAGGGATCTTGGAGTCCTAGTGGACTCCAAGATGAACATGAGTCGGCAGTGTGACGAAGCCATCAGAAAAGCCAATGGCACTTTATCGTGCATCAGCAGATGCATGACGAATAGGTCCAAGGAGGTGACACTTCCCCTCTTTCGGGCGCTGGTCAGACCGCGGTTGGCATACTGCGTGCAATTCTGGGCGCCACAATTCAAGCGGGATGCGGATAACCTGGAGAGGGTCCAGAGAAGGGCCACTCATATGGTTAAGGGCCTGCAGACCAAGCCCTACGAGGAGAGACTAGAGAAACTGGACCTTTTCAGCCTCCACAAGAGAAGGTTGAGAGGCGACCTTGTGGCTGCCTATAAGTTCATCATGGGGGCACAGAAGGGAATTGGTGATTATATATTCACCAAGGCGTCCCCGGGGGTTACAAGAAATAATGGCCACAAGCTAGCAGAGAGCAGATTTAGATTGGACATTAGGAAGAACTTCTTCACAGTTCGAGTGGCCAAGGTCTGGAACGGGCTCCCAAGGGAGGTGGTGCTCTCCCCTGCCCTGGGGGTCTTCAAGAGGAGGTTAGATAAGCATCTAGCTGGGGTCATCTAGACCCAGCACTCTTTCCTGCCTATGCAGGGGGTCGGACTCGATGATCTATTGAGGTCCCTTCTGACCCTAGCATCTATGAATCTATGGATCTATGAAAATAGAACCAAGAAGGTGATACTTCCCCTCTATGTGGTATTGGTCAGACCACAGTTGGAGTACTGTGTCCGGTTTTGGGTGCCGTACTTCCAGAAATATGTTGATAGACTTGAGAGGGTCCAGAGGAGGGCCACTCATATGGTTAGGGGTTTACAGGACAAGCCCTATGAGGAAATACTGAGGGACCTGGACCTCTTCAGCCTCTGCAAGAGAAGGCTGAGAGGTGATCTTGTGGCTTCCTACAAATTCATTAGGGGGACACAGCAAGGGATCAGAGATGCTCTGTTCACCAGGGCGCCACTTGGGGGAACAAAGAACAATGGTCACAAACTGACAGACAGCAGATTTAGGCTAGATATCAGGAAAAACTTCTTCACAGTAAGGGTGGCCAAAATTTGGAATGGGCTTCCAAGGGAGGTGGTGCTCTCCCCTACCTTGGGGTTCTTTAAGAGAAGGCTGGATAGGCATCTGGCTGGGGTCTTCTGACCCCAGCACTCTTTCCTGCCTAGGGCAGAGGGTCAGTCTCAATGATCTGTTGAGGTCCCTTCTGACCCCTAGCATCTATGAATCTTTGAATCTATAAGTCTGGGAGTCAATTTTTGCTATGGATCATATACAGCTTGTGGCAGAGCACAGGGTGTCTCTGCTACTTTAAGGGCCTGGAGCTGGCAGCCTCCAGGTGCCTGATTAGGGCAGCCATTTTGAGGCTTAGGCTGCTTATATAAACAAGGCAGTTTGGCTGTAGGAGGTCAGGCAGCAACATTGTCTGGCTGTAGGGCTGCTGTGAACGACCTGGAGGTAAGGGGGAGCTGCAAGGGGTTGGCAAGGAGGCTCCTGGTCCTGGGCATGACCTGAAACTGCACCCTGCTGGGAGTGGGTGGTCTGGTGGGGCTCTCAGTGGCGCGGGAGCCCCCAGGAAGTGCCAGGCCAGTTATCACCCCGGTGAAAGTTGGGTCGGGGTGCCTTAACCCCTAGCTCCCACCAGCACCGGGTGGGTAACCCTGCATATGTTGGAGGGCCTAGAAGGCCAGTGTTGTGAGGGGCCCAGAGAGGGCGGACCCCGAGAGTGGGAGTGATGTGGGCGTGGTGCTGCGGTTACCCCCGAGAGGACAGGGAGTAGTGGCACGGTAAGGCCCAGTGACAGAGTGAACGGCTAGAGAGACCCAGCCCAAAGGGGAGAGTACCCTCGACTGGCCCAAGCTGGGGCCAGGACTATGGTAGTCAAAAGGGCTGGGGGCCCACCGCGAGGGACGCCCAAGAGCCGGGGGCCTGGGGTCCCGACTGGCCTTGAGGTGGGCCAGGGCTAGGTAGCCGAAGGTTCCTGGAAAACCACACCCGAGAGTGGAAGATAGCTTCGGGGAGGCGAGGTAGCCTGGATGAAGGTGGAGTGGCCGCCTGATCAGGAAGGATCAGAGAGGGGTCCTGTTAGGACGATTCTGGGGCCCAGTATGGGGCTGGTGATTATAGTAACACCATGATGCCATCTGCGAGGCTTGGGCTGCGGTATTAGGGGAGGTTGGAGCCGCAGAGCGCCCCCTGGCATCGGGGCACTACAATGGGCAGCCTCCTGCTTAATTGACATCGATATATGAATCAATTATCATCAAAGGCGTGGTGGGCGAGATAAGCGGGCGGTTGCCCAGAGACAGGCGGGCGGGCCACGAAGAGCTCGGCCCTGAGTAGGCCTCCTGTCACGGTGACAGGCGGGCGGGCCACAGAGTTCGGCCCCAGGTGGCCCCCTGTCACACAGCTATTCTAATATTATAAAAGCCTAAGTCTGTCTGTCAGTCTGTACGTAATGCTTTATTCACACTCTGATTGGCTGACAGAAACAGTCAATCGGAGTGCTCCAAGTGTGGGACAGCACTACCATTATTCCAAAGCTGCGCCAAGGACCAGACAGAGGGTGGGGGTGCCAAGGCCAGCACTGCACCCTGCTCCCTGCAAGTGGTGCTAAGAACTGAACAGGAGGTGGGGGAGCCGAGACCAGCAGCGCTGGCCTTGTCTCCCCCATCCCACTCCCTGCAAGAGGCAGAACAACAGCAGCATGGGGCATTAGGTGGTAGCACTCTATCCCAGACCCTTCCCCCACGCCCCGCCCCTGTCATTCTTGACGGTCAATTGGCTAGCTGTCATATATTTATCATACCAGAATGCTGAGGTAGTTTCCTCTGTGACCAACTGAGCGAGATCTTAATGAAACAATCTATCTGATAATTAAGGTAGGATAAAAGTGTTACTAAGAGATTCAAGAAGCTACAATAGAGTTGATTTTTGTCCAACTGTTGGTGGATTTACTTAAACTTTGTTAAAGTTAACAATTTTGAGTTCCTCTAGGAGAGGGGTTTTCAACCTTTTTGGGTCAGTGTACCCCTGGCGGCCAGTCGAGAAGACAGGAGTTCCCCACTGGCCAGACAAGTGGGGAGGGGTCTGGGGGGGTCCCCCAGCAGTCAGTCAACAAGTGGAGGGGTCTCTCAGCAGCTGATTGGCAACAGGGGAGGGCATGGTAGATTGGCAAGCATGCCAGCTGCACAGTGGCAGCGGAAGTGTTGGTGGTACCCACTGCCAAGTACTTCCTGAAGCCATCCCAAGTACCCCCAGGGGTACGCGTACACCCAGTTGAAAACCCTGCTCTAGGATTTTCACAGCTGATAGCAGAACCTGGGGCAGTTTTTTTTGACTCCGACTATGTTTTTTTTTTAAATTACAAGTGTGTTTTTGTGACTTTTTTTATCCTGATCCAAACTTCCCCATAGTAATCCGTACTTTTGTGACTTTTGGACTAGGTTGCTGCAGTATGTTCTTTATAGGACTACTCTTGTAGACCATTTGAAAACAACAGCTGGCACAGAAGGTAACTGTCTTCAAAAGCACCATTATTTGTTTAGTATATTATACCAAATATCATACACCATCTGTAACAAATGTACTAATTTCATATTCATGTTTGGATGAAACTCAAGATGTTTATCTTTAAAGCTTTACAAGGCTTGGATCCTTGATACCTGAAGACTATGCCTCTCCTCAAGAGTACCGTTTTGAATTAAGGAGGAACTGCCTTACCTAATGGCTCCCAGATTTGAATGACTTGGAGACGGTGTGAGGTATGCCTCAGTGGCCTCCACCCCCAGCTCCTTATTTGCTTGCCTCATACAGGTAGGATAGGGCATGTCAAGCAATGGAATTACATGGAAAAACCTACTCTTACCTTTTAGTCCTTTCAGCATTGTAAAGAAAATAAAATTTAATGCTGTAGTAAATGCTACATAAAAAAACTTTTTTTATAAATCTTGAAGTCAATAAATAACTTTTTTTTTTTTTGTCACAAAGGCTACTAAACCGATATCGGATAGTAATTAATAATGGGTTACTAATGACAGGCTGAATTTAAGCCAGCAACCTAAAGTTGAAAGGCTTCATATACTATTACTATCTTCCCAAGACATACAGTTTCGTGACCTCATGTAGATTTGCGTCAATAAACTAGAAGTAAAAGTCTCTGTTTCCCATTACTGATCCACTGAGCCAGCTAGGCCCCGACCTCACTTGGATTTGCACCAATGGAACAGAGATAAAAGGCTATGAATACCATTAAGTATCCATTGAACCAGCTATCCCCTGACTTCACTTGGATCTGCACCAATGGAGTAGGGGTGAAAGGCTGTGTCGCATTGCTGATCCACTGAGGAAGCTAGCCAGCTTCACTTAAATAAAGATTTAAAGTATGATGACGTACTGGAAAAAAAATAAGGAGCATCTGAGAATTAGAACTATATAACAATAATATTAGACAAGTATCATAAATATTCTTAAGTATCTTGCTTTCTGACAAACTTCAACCAGCTTAGTGAAACAGTATTCTCCTTTAATGCCATTAAATTGCCTCACTTTAATATGATCAAGATTTTTGTATATAATAAATATTTTCTCATGTACACTCCATCTATTTCACACACCTGATTCATTAAGGTAGACCCTATGCAGTGTCTGTGATATAAGAGACCTACTGTTATGTCAACTAATAGCCTAAGACATTGTGGTATAAACCAGAAAAAAGTGTTTCATGAGACAAAGTTCTGTTAATTCAGAGGTATTTTGATCATTAGTTATGGTGAGCAAAGTAACGTACAAAAGTACAGACAGTTTCATGGGAGTTTACTAAAAAAAGTATATGATTTATAGCTGAGATGACCAGGACAAAATGTGAGTAACCATTTATCAAGTGTGCATTGACTATTATGAAGAACATCTGTTGTTCTCTGGACAGGCAATATGAAATCTCTGTTGTGGATTGTGAGCATTATTTCCAAGGATGATTGGATAATAGTAACAAGTACATTACAGACCTGTGGGGCACAGCATAAATCATGTTCAGTATTCATTTGCTTTATACCCTGATGCAAGCTTTACCACAAAAAGTAACTTCTGTTTACAATCTTCATTTAAACTGATGTAGTCTCATTTTCCTGTAATTTCATTAACAGCCTAACTGGTACCACCATAGATAAATCCTGCAATACTGAGTTGATTTTTTTGCTTGTGACTCATTATTTTTTTTTTTTAAATTAGTGTAAGCTGTTTTGTACCATCCTCTAATACATTCTTAAAATAAAGATGGTAATTCAAAAGTCATAAAATACAAAAGGTAAGGTTATGCCTATGACATCTCAACTCTGTCCTTCCCCGTATTGGTATATTAAATAGCAACAGCTCCATAAACTAGGCAAACAAAAGTGAGAAGATTGTGTGACGGGCTAGCTGGCAGTGACTTAGCCCAGGTGTTTTGAAGGGGCAAAAGATGATTGGAGGACTTGGGATTCCCTTTCCTCACCAATCAGGCCCCAGATACTCACCCTCCGTGTCCCCTGATTGGCCCCTTGGGTCACCTGGAGTGGAATAAAAGGGGCAGCACAGCTGACTCAAGGGGGGACCAGTGAGGGACCACAAGGAAGGAGCTTCAAATTGCTGGACCAGCAGGGCAGGAGCAGTTGCCCCAGAAGCACCTGAAGGAGTGGGACCTGCAGGCAGCAGTTGGACCCTCAGCAGCGCGGCATGTGGCCGGCAGGAGAGGCTTCCTGCTGGGCTCCAGGTTCCCCTATGAGAGGCTGTCACCAGCAGGAGAGGCTTCCTAGCTCCAGCAAAGATTTGAGCAACAATCTGAGAGGTTCCCAGCCCTGTTTCCAGCTTCTCCAATAAGAGGCCAGGCAGCTCGATGTGAGGCGAGGGTTCCAGAAAGGGCAAGGCCCCTCACCAGTGTGCATAATGCCAACAGTGGTGGCTGTGTGGTAGTGTTTCTGCCTACCATGCAGAAAATCTGAGTTCAAGTCCCAGCTGTGGTGACTTGGGATAAATGAAATAACAAGGAGAAATCTTTGTTGCAGTGGAAAGTGGTCATTATGTTTTCCCTCTTTCCCCCCCTCCAGGTACCCAGGCCCTATATTCCTTGTTACTTGACATTTTGTATTTTGTGCCTTTTATATTTCCCCAACCAGTATTGTTTGTTGTGCTGTTTGTGTTTATATATTTTGTTAACCCTGTCTTTTGTCAATGATTGTAAGTGTTTAACCTTTGTTGAATCCTGCCCCCTTGGGGCGTTGTATTTTCCCTTATAGCTCTTGGTTTATGCCTGTTATGTTCCCAGTACTGTTTTTTCATTAAAAGGTATATGGTTAAGGCCTCATTGGTGGTCTGGCTCTGCTCTATAGGGGAAGGAGTCCCTACACTTCCCACAGCACTTGTGCACATGCTTTGATCCCTTCAGTTGGAGAGGGGGTATCTCTTGGAGTACCGCCCGGGTTACAATGGTGTGGAAATTTTGAGGAAACTGAAAAATGTCATTAAGTTTCCTGTGTTTTAGAATAGTGGGGGATAATCTTTTTGGCAGGCATGCCACAAATTAACCCTGCAACCTCCTTGAGTGCCACTCTACTTCCTTTCCCTTCTCAATCTGCTTGTCAGCTTTCTGCTCCCTGCCTGATCTGTTGCTTTGATTTTTTTCCTTCCCTGTGATCCCTGCTTGACTTCTTGCTTTGCTTTCTGCCCCCTGCCCTATCTGCCATTCAGCTGCCTGTCCCTTCCCCAGTCTACCACATGCCACACAGAGGCTGCCCATGCCACTTGTGGCATCCATGCCTTAAGTTGGCCACTCCTGTGCTGGAAGATTTCAGATGAGTATTAAAAAAACAAAAAAACCCACCCTTTTGCTCCATTAATAAGATGGCACACTGGCAATTGTACTAACAGCAATGATGTAATATGTCTGTATTCACCCTACTGTTTTGCATGCTGGTTTACTCCCATCCACTTCTGCATCATACTAAATCAGTGATGCCCAACTCATAATTGCAGTGCCAGTACTTTTTGGGCCTGGAGCTATGGCTATGATAGTAGTGTTTTAGCAAAATAGAAATACTGGCATATTACACCACCAAAGCACTCCTAACTATACTAGCAAAGCTGAGCTTTGTTGTAGTATTGTAAAACTACTCAACATGACCAAAGCGAGCTGTATCAATAAAAGCATAGTTTTTGCTGGCATGACTGCATTTATACTAGGGGCTTCTGCCAGCACAGCAATGTCAGTGAGGGATCACACTTCTTCACTCCCCTATAACCATGCTGGCAAAGTCTTCAATATAAACCTAGTCTGAGCGGTGAAAAAGGGTATTAAAGCAGCTGGAGATAGCCACTCTTTATGCTAGCCACACATATCCTCAGTTTAAGGTAAAGGCTGGGGGAATTGCAGGGATGGAAAATGGATAAGACATGGAGGGGAAGCATTAATTAGGGCTGTCCCCACGCACCCCTACCTTTTGCTAGGACCAGTGGCCTTGAGTCTGAGAGTAGTAAGTGGCTCTCTGTATCTGTCCTACCATTCCTTGTACAGGTCTCCCAAAACTTATATTTGGAAGTTAAAAGGTCAAACTGCCATATATTCAAATTCCACAAATTTTTTTGTGCAAAGGGACTTCCCAGGTTCTTCTTCTAAAACACACTCAGTTCTGATTCAATGGTCTGGGACAGACATTGCATACATTGGTTTGAGCCAAATCAGTCAAGTCTGATACTACATTCAACTCGGGTTTATCTCAAACCGGTTTTGGCCATTTTGAAACTGGTTTATGTGCAGTGAATGTCTGTTCTGTTACAGTTTTAAACAAGTTTCTGATCAGTTAAACTGGTTTATGTGTAATGTCTGTTCCTAGCCAATAGGCAGTTTTTGCTGGAGTTTTTTAAAAGGCCATTAAAAGGTGTTGGAGGCAACTGCAGCATAGTAGTGAGGGGTGCTTCAATAGTACCTGAAGAAACCCTCAAGCATTGGACACCCATGCACCCACACTCCCCTCATCAAGACTGGTAGCATGCTATACTAGCTGCTGATTTTAAGTGATAGGATTTATTTGGGGTTCAGACCAAAACCACATATTGATAGTATCGACTGATTTTTCAAGAAATGAGCACAGTAGCTGTATACTTTCAGGATAAAGAGTCATTTTTGAACTTCTTTAGTGAGCTAGCACAGATGTAAATGCAGCACAGCCTGAGAATGAGCACTTTCTCACCATATTAAAGGTATTTATCATCATTATACAGAAACTGGTTACTCAGGATAGTTACCAACATGTTGGACACTACTGTGATGTAGGATGTTCACAGTTCAGAAAGGAACGCTCCTTAATGAAAATTCAGCCATTTTTTCCTTAGAGTAGCAGGTAGGTTCAGTCCTTTTGTAAATGATAGATATTTTGAATAAGGACAAATAATACAAGGGAAAAGCTTGTTAACAATTCTGCTGGATTATAACCTAACTTTTTCAAATATACATTTGGCACAAGTTATGAGAGAGATAAGAAAGCAGCTATTTTTTCAAGTAAGGGCTGAAAACAGGTTGAGACGCTCAGAAAAAAATTCTTCATGGACCAATTAACAGATTTATCTGAAAATCTTTAGAAGATCCTCTCAAAATTATGGCTGATGAGTAATCAACCATTTTTAAAGTTTCTCATGACCATGAAATGCTTGGCTTTAATCCTGTGAATTTTCCTTTTTTCAAAATAGCCTCAACTCCCATTATTTTCTGTTGTTAGAAGTATTTATGACTGAAACCAAACTGCCCTCAGTGCAAAAGGCCACCATTCTCTACAGGCTTATTCTGCATGTTCACTTCCTCAGTTCCTACTTTTTTCCTTTGATCATGCTGACTTCATCTATTAACATTTTTTTCTTTCCTTCTGTTCCACCATCTTCCTAGCTATACAACTTTGTTTCTACAACCTAATTGAATCCTGCATTCTACGCTGTAACTGTTAACCACCTTCCCAAACCCCCTCTGCTGTCTACCTCTTTCTCTGCTATGGACATCACTAGTTTCTTCACAGAGAAAACTGACAAAATATTACATGTACCTCCCCAACTCCACTGACATTTTCTCATTTCCCCCTCTTACAACTCTTTCCTCCACACCCTTTCATCAGCATAGATGTTTCTAACTTTTCTCCTCTAGCCCCTCCAATTGTCCCAGTGGCCCCTCCTGTCCCATCTCTTGATCTTATTCCCACCCTTTCCTTGTTGCATAATCTCTCATTCTCCTCCGGTTCTTTCCTTTCACAATGCATGTGTCTATATGTTCATTAATGCACTGTAGTTACTGCACATTAAGTTTAGTACCAATGGGCATTTATACACATATCATTTGTTGTTGGACTTGCTGAAGATCTGGCATGTCAGAGCAGACTCAATTAATTAACTCCACACGCGAGCTGATGTGCATGCACCCTGCTGCATTGCTTGCAGTTGTATAAGTAGCGAAATGCGTGTCTGCGTGCAGAAAATGGCTGTGGCGCAGTTTTGAACTACAACACCTTCAAGGTGTTTCAGGTCAAAAGTGGATTGCTATCATTTTCTGCACGCTGACACGTATTTCGCCGCCTGTACAACTGCATGTGTCACAGCGCCAGGCACTTTTCAAAGTGTCCCACGCTGTGGCACATGCATGCATAAAAATGCCCTGTATTACCAGGTATTAAACAATGTGCAGTAACTGGTACTACTGCTCAGTAGTGCCGGCGCATGCCTTTTAAGTGATGCTAATGTGCACTACACTAATTCTGCTATGCATTAGCGTATTAGCATGGTTTCTGCTGTGACGCTTGCGGCTGGGCACCAGTGGTGCCTACCACTTTAAGGGCTAGATCAAACACTCAGCAGGTGTTTGATTACAGTGGCCATTTTAGAACTCTGGCCACCTATATAAACAAGAGCAGTTTACTGCTGGGAGCCAGGCAAGAAACACTGCCTGGCTGAGCTGCTACATGGGAACATCTTGTAGGTAGGAGCAGGAGGCTCTGGTCCTGGGCATGGCCTAAAACTGCACCCTGCCAGGAGTGGGTGGCTTGGTAGAGCTCCAGTGGCATGGGAGCCCCCAGAAAATGCTAGGCCAGTTACCACCCTGGTGAAAAATGGGTAGGGGTGCCTTAACCCCAGCCCCACCTTTGGGTGGGTAATATGTTCCATCTAATCCAGGGAAGGCCAGGTAAGATTCTTGAAGTGCCTGAGCCTGCTGGAGTAAGTGACCCTGTGGAGCCAGGCACGCTTTGTGAAGCACCTGAGCTGGGAATGGGGGACCCTGATCCCTGAGTGCAGGCAGGAGGCTACTGAAGGACAGGATTGGTCAATGCTGGGGCCAGGACCCAGACAGGGGTCAAAAGAACCAGGGGCCCACCACGAGGGACGCCCATATAGAGCAAAGAAGCTTGGGGTCCCGACTGGCCTGAGAGGGGGCCAGGGCTGAAAGGGAAGCTGAAGGTCCCAGGGAAGGGGCCACAGCTAATGGGCAAAGGAGATGGTTGAGTTGGCTGCCTGAGGTGCCATCTGCGAGGCTTGGGCTGCAGCATAGGGATGGAACGGAGCCGCAGATAGCGCCCCCCCCAATATCGAGGTGTATAATGGGCAGCATCCTGCCTAATTATTACGTCTATATTATTACATCAAGGCGTGGCAGGAAAGAGAGGTGGGTGGGTGGCTGACCCGTAGACAGGGGGCATGCCGGTACTTGCACCAGGCATGAAAGCTTCCCCTGTCACAACACACTAATGCATAGTCGAATTAATCCACTGTGCATTTAGTGTCTCGTGTAGGCACGCCCAATTGAGCATACTTTAGTCTTTCCCATCCCTACTATGATACATTATCTTTCCAAGTGCTCTCTTCCAACTTCTTTTCACTTTTTAGCTAGACAGCACTGACTGTCCTGTTTACAGGACTGTCTGCTCCTCTAACCGTATTTTGAATTTGGTTTCTGATCCTTGCATTCCATTGAAATCAGTCTTGTTGAAGTGTCAAATAATCTCTTCCTGGTCAGAGACCAGAACCAGTATCCTGTTCTTGTACTCTTGGATTGTCAGCCAACTTTGAAAGAGTCATCCATGCTTTTCTTGAAATCATCTACTCCGTTGGCTTTCATGACTCAGTTTTCTCTTTTATTTTTGTCTTATTCCTCCAGTCCTTCCTTTAGCATTTCCTTTGAAATAACTTCATCATCCTACCTCCAGCTTTCTTTGAGGGTTCCACAGAAGTCTGCAATTGGCCCCTTCTTCTCCTTCAACAATTGATCTCTGGATAAACTCATCTGCACACACAGATTTAGCTACTATCTCTGTACTGATGACTCATAGATCTGCTTTTGTATTCCAGACCCTTTCTTCCTGTCCAAAACAAAATCTCAGTCTGTTTCTCTGATATCTATTTGCAAATGTCCAGCCACGAGCTTAACTTCAAAATGGCTAAAACAAACCACGTAGTCATTTCTTACCAGCATCTCTACCTTCTCCCCTTCCTCTTTTGTCCACCACTATGAATTCCAATACTATCCTTCCTCTCACTGAGGTCCATATCCTAGGTGTAATCTTTAAGTCAGCCCTCTCTATTGAGCCTGACATCCAGCCTGTGTCTAAATCTTACTGATTTTTTTTTTCTGTATAACATTAAGAAGAATCAGCTTTCCTATTTATCCACACAGCTATAACTTTTGCCAAGCTCTCCACAGCTCATGTCTTCATTACTGCAACATCCTGTTCTCTGGCTTTGACTAATACAATCTTACTGTGCTGATAAAAAGATCATTTTCCTAACTCATCAGATTAGCAGTCACTTCTCTCTCTCATATCCATTCACTGGTTCCCTTTTCTTGTCTTTGATTTCAAGTCCTATTTTACCCTATCCTCCTCTCCATCATCTATCATCTTCCATTCACTAGCAATACACCAATTTGCACTGCTGCCCCATTTATTATGCAAACTTTTAACTGTCTGCTTAAGTTTTCAACAGGATCTTTGTGCTTCCTCTGATGCTCCCCTTCACACTTGATAGATCTCTTTAAATATCCACAAAACTACCATATGTATCTGAATCAAAGACAACTTTGAATTTAGGATAATCCCCCAATAGTTAGATTCTATTCTGTACAGAGTAAATTTATACATTTTTGTTTTATAATTTTCCATGTATAGAGTCTGATTATTGGAGAGTTGACTTAAATTTGTTCCCCCACAATGCTATAATGGGGAAAGCAGCAGCAGGGAGGCAGACAGTAGGGGAGAGGTGGGGGGGAGTCAAGTGTCTCACCCCTCCCTCCCCCCATCACTTGCTCCCACTGCTGACTGAATTCCCCAACATCTATCCCTTCCCTGTAGTGCCTGAATCCCCTGGCACCTTGTCTTCAGCCACCTGTCCCCTTTGCCTCCCTGGCGATTGCCACCCTGCTGCTTATCCTCACTCTCAGATCCAGCCCCAGTCCCGCTCCACCTTCGGACATGGACAAAGTCACTTTGCCCCCCACCCAGCCACACAGCAGCAATTACAGCTATGGTAACTCCAGACCTGTCCAGAGGGTAAGTGTTGGGGGGCAAAGGGGTGGAAGTGGTGGTCAGGGGGAGAAGCAGGGGAAGGTATTGGCTACAGCTGTAACTATTGTGCGGGCCGGGGAGCAATCCCAGGTTCTCGGGGGCTTTTGCGCGGCGCAGGCTGTGGCCAGCAGTCCTGGCACGCAGGTCGGGGAATGCAGGCCGGCGGGCTAGAATTAGGCACGGACGCTTAGCGGTTGATTAAAGATTATTTTACTTACACCGAAGATGGTCGCAGTGCAGGCAGGAAAACTTGCTTGAGTTGCGGTTACAGACAGAAAAGAAGAGAGGCGGACAAGAGTTCCTTCCACATGAACCTCTAGTCCAATCCGGTTGAAGGCTCTAAACATGCGAGCCCGTCGTGTCAACCAAAGAAAACAACTTGAAGCAGAGAGCTCTGGATACACTCACGCAAAGTTTGCTAGGCTCCGTGGAACTTGCACACAGGGAAGGGTACATCGAGGGATCGCTCGGCGACGGGGAGAGGCCAGAGGTTGATCAGACCCCTGTAGCCTTCTTAAGGTACACGCTGGGTCCGATAGGCTCCGCAGCGCTTAGAGATCTTCACAAGACGTGAAGTTCTCCTCCTCCAGATGGTTGTGGAGTCCTCCAACTTGGGCGGAAACCGCTCAAGCCTCTTATACGGCTAGCAGGCCAATCGCTAGCCGCCACGTGGGAATAATTTAGAACTGGCCAATAGTGGGATGCAAATTTGCATGCGAATGGCGGGAACTCCTTGCACCGTGCATTTCTCTTTTGCAACTAAGAAATGCACCCTGCAAAGAAAGCTCCGAGTGGTGGGAAATAATTTAGCAGTGCCGAAGTGCACACAAACAAAATCACACCCTTGGGTTGTGACAACTATGACCTGAAGCCTAGGTTGGGGCCAGAGTTGGAGCCACAACAACTGCTGCCTGCTCCACCCCTGCCCAACACGCACTCGAATCCAAGATAAGGGGCTGTTTTCTCCATATCCAATGCAGGGAAAACAACCTCATCTTGGATTTGGGTAAATACAGTACCTTGTTATCTCCCTTTTTTAAAACTCTTCTTTGCCATGTTGCCTACAGAAAAACTTGACAACAGTTAGGCAGCTGGTGTGCTGTACCTATCATATATAGCAATATTGTTTCCTTGTGCTTTCCCATCTGTCTGTCTCCACTTTGTCTTTTGCTTTGTACTTGCATTGTAAGCTGTCTGGGACAGTACTCCCTAGCAAAAAGGGGTACAGGACACTAACAATTGAAAGGGAGGGGAAAACGCAAGGAAAAGTGAAAGTAAGGGGTGGTTTATACATATGTAAAAGAGTCTGTGTGTGTGCTCGTGTGTGTAAAAAAAAAAAAAAAAAAGTCAAAGGTCCACCTGATCCAGCAATCCATTGGGCTAATATGGTCAGGGCATGTCACTATCTGTAGCCAACAGCACGTGAGAGTGTGATGTTACTTGTCTCAGACGGCCGGAGCCGACTTGAGGTGATCTACAAATTGCTCGGCCGTTGGGCAGGCTGGTGAATGGAGAGGCAGACAAAACGTATTGGTTGCAAAAAGGCTTTACTTACACCACTAGTAGCCGCGACGCAGGTGGTCCGATCGCGTAAATAATTACACGAGTTGCTCCAGCTGGCAAAAACCCGGGCCAGCAAATCCGTAAATGAACCAGGCATGCAGAAAAAGGGGTTACGTCGAGGGATAGCGTTTGGCGACAGGGAGAAAAATCGATAGTTGATCAGGGTATCGATTTGCTCTGCCACGAGTCAGGAATTCTCTTAAGTCACTCTGCAGTGTGCTCAAAGTTCTCCGACTTGGGCGGAAGTCGCACAGAACTTTATGCGGCTAACAAGCCAATCGCTAAACGCCACGTAGGAATAATTTAGAATCGGCCAATGATGGGACACAAATTTGCATACGAATGGTGGGAACTCTTGCACCGGAGTTTTCTATTGCAACAGAAAACTTTTGCTGTGCACAGAGACTCTCATGTGGCGGGAAAAATTCCATCGTGCCGAGGCACTTAAAATCATTGGGTTATGACATGCCCCCTTGCCGACGGCACAGCTGGAATTTTAAACACATGAACGTGCCTCAAGTAAAGTTCGTCTAAGGACTCATTGGTTTTGCAACGCTTAAGTAACAAATATATATATATATATATATATATATATATATATAGACAAATAACTTTATAGACCGGTCTGTAACAAACTATAAAATATGACAACTTGAACTTATAACAATAATTATTAATCATCAGTTGACTGGGAAACATCTACTTGACACTCTTCCTCTATGTCAGTCGACGGAGTGTGGTCCTCAATGACATAGTTGCCACGGAACGTTTGTCTTCTTCCATAACAGATAACTCCAACTAAAATGCTTACAAATATTAGAAAGAAAGCTCCACCCTTTACACTACCGATAATGGTACCCCAATTGCTTTCCTGCATCGCTGTTCAGGTTAAGGCCGATGCCAAACCCGCAATGTTATCAGTCAAAGGATACCATGGAACCATGGATGATTGTGTAGTAATAATAGAAGGATCTAATATCTGGATAGTTTGTTGATCGCTTCTTTGACCAATGGAATTTGTCACCCTACAAATATAGGTTCCAGTGTACTCATAGATTAATGGGCTGTTAAAATATAGCGTATCACTCATGGACACTAAACCCGCAGGCCGCTGTTCATCTAGCCTGGTCCAGGTGACTTTTATAGGTGGCGGATTAGAATTAACATTGCACTTAAGCTGAACAATTTCTCTGCCGAAAGCCCAATTTCCGTCATAACCAGTTATTGAAACGTCAGGGGCATATTGGATGTCCAGTACATGAGAGTGTCTTATTTCTTTGTTTAAAGCTGGGTGTTTCACGATACAAGTTATACGCCTTCCCCTCGCAAATTTAGTGGGAATGATCTTATATCGGCTTATAACTGTTACCGTTCTATTTGGAAAGGAAATTGAATTATATTACATTTTACCAAAGTCTCCTTCCCAACTTATATTTGCAGCGGGTTTCCCAGTAGCTGCTGTACAAATGGCTGCCACTGCCCACTTTCCATCATCTATTAGAGAATTTGGCCCTTTGCTAAAACTTACAGTGGACTCAACAAGTACAGTTACAATTGCTAACGATTGTGTATTTCCCAATGGGAATGTAGTTACTTTGCATATATACTCTCCTTCATCAGAGAGACTCACATTATGCAGACTAATCGTTGCATTAATGGGCGAAGAACTTCTAGACAACACCCTCCCGTGGTATTTTTTTTTAACAGAGACCCCATATTCGGGATTATGCACAACAATAGTTTGTGCACTTTTATCATATATCTTTTCCCATGAAACTTGTATTATGGTTTCATTTATGTCAATCATACATTTTAATGTGACATTCTTCCCCAAAACTGCTGTTACGTACGGATCAACAACAGGTCTAACTAATACACTGCAGCAGAAATGAGAGAGGAGCAGCGCCAGAGCGAGTTCTGGCCCGGCAAACATTCGCTGCCTCGGTGCCCCCTCCATAGCCGTTACTTCGTTGACTCGAAGGAACTGCAGTTGGGTGCTCGACGGATCTCGCAATCGAGCAGTTGTAGATTATTGCTTTGGTGAGGTCACGCCTGTAAAGAAAGAAAACAACAAAACAAAAGAGAATCGTAATTGAATTTACTATAAAGATACTAGGTGAACGTCGGAACGACGAGTCATCCAGTTGTGATGAACGATAATAGGGGGACGATTGGGCTTTTCCTCTAATAGGACAGTATAGGTATTAGGGTACTGTCCCAATCGTAGAACTGTTCCTTTGTGAACTTGTGGATGAGATTGGCAGGGGTGCGATATTGAGACCCACACTAACTCATCTGGTTGGAATTTAGGTTCCCAAGGTAGAGTTTTTTTGACATTAGCTTCGTCCCATAACGTTTTGGCGGTGTTCAGTGAGATGAGAACATCATGATTGAATTTAGTCCAGTTTTTAAACGTCCCTCCCCCTCTGAGATGAAGTTGTTCTTTGTATAGGCCTATGTGTCTTTCTACAACGCCATTGGACTGCAGGTGGTACGGCAGATGGAGATGCCATGCTACATTGTGAAGACGAGCAAATTTGTCTAGAGCGTTAGAGTTAAAATGGGGTCCCCCATCAGACTGAATCTCATGAGGAGGTTGCCAGGTGGCAAATACAGCAGTTAAAGCAGAAACAACAGCAGTGGCATTGCTTTTTCGTAAGGGAATGACTTGTAACTGTCTTGTTCCTAAGTCGACGACAACTAATCCTTTATTTGGCGGCTTAGACCCTGGGAGGGGTCCTAGCAGATCTACCTGCCAGACTTTTCCTGCCTGGAACTGCGAAGAGTCAAAAGCTCCAAGCTGATGTTTGGTTCGATGACACTTCTCCTTAGCACATATCTCACAGGCCTGAGCTACCTTTTCCCAATCGCGCCGAGCTCCATACGAGGCCAGCTCCGTAATGGTTTGGTGCCAACGTTGATGGCAAGCTCGCGGTCCTGGGTGACCCCAATTTTCATGAAGCCACGCAAGGAACGGACTTACTTCAGTACCAGAGTTAGTGGTAATGGGTAACACTACGTCGGTCTGAAGTGGGTCTTCTAAGAGTTTATCGATGACCTCATGCACTGGGTCAGTGTCCGGACGATGTGACTTAGTGTGCCTAACCAACGGGAGCCGTGCAAACTTAGTTAATGTTTTCCAGATGTCTTGCCAATCATCCAAATTTTCGGTGGGAAGGGCTGTACCAGTAAGAATCTTGTAAATATACTGCGAGTCAATTGCGATAATTGGAACTGGGAGCGTATCGTCATGGTGTGTCAGACAATGCTTCAGTACCTTGAGGAATCCTAACAATTCACATTTTTGGGCCGAGTTATCATCCAGGTAGGCTTGAAATATTTCCCTATCGTGACAAGCCTTGCAATAGTACCCATAGCCTCCGCCATGTCGGGAGGTTCCATCTGAAGCCATCCATGCCGGGGCAGAGGTTCCATAGAGTGTAGGGACCTTTTCCTCATCTCCTGGGCTAGGATTGGGCGTCATATCTTCAAACTTCCAGCAGTGCCAGCTGTAATGGTGGGTAAGCACCAACATATTCCACGTTTTAGGCTCCCCCTGAAAATGCGGGTCGACTTTTTCCGCATCCAGCAAGGGTAACAATGTGGCACTGGGAGCGCGTAGTGTCCCATGCCCCCTTGCTAATGGTTCCACTAGTTGTCCAGCCAGGAGGATTTTTCCTATAGCTCCATACCGGTGTTGTGCCACTTGAAGCGTCTTATGGGCAGTGTATACTAGCTCATCGCGAGGGTTGTGCACAACAGCCCATACGTGATTTGTGGTGAACCCAAGGGTTACGATTAATGGCTCACCAAGATCAATTGAGTGGAGCTGTGTGTTTTTAACCATGGCTAACAGACGAAGTAGGTTCCGCTGATCTCCTTCCGTCCAAGGTGTGGATTTTCGGGATTTGTCACGGATCTGTCACTGTAATTTAGTAAGGAGCGCCAAACAACTGGGTTCAACATAATGCTGGTACCAGTTCAAGTGACCCAAAAGCTGTTGAAAGTGTCTCTTAGTGACAGGGAGGAATGTCTTTAATGGATCAATGTTGGGACCATCATGTGAGATTCCGTGGCGGATGGAACCAATATATCGGGTGCCGAGGAATGTGATGTCATCTACAGGATGTAGGCATGACTTTTCCTCGTTGATCGTCCATCCTTCACTCTGAAGGTAAGCGACTAGTTGGTTAACTATATTAATAACGACGGAACTATCACGACCCATGACAGCAATGTCATCGACATAACTCCAGATTCTTAATTCCTCCTCTGGGGGGAAGAGAATGTGAGGCATGAAAATTCTTCAGGGTATTGTTCATGACACCACTAGCCAGCGACAGAGCGTTGCGATACCCCTGCGGGCAAACCGTCCATCTGTACATAGTGCCATCAATATACATATTTAGTACTCCTTCAGGGTCAGTTATCGGAATTGAAAAGAACATGTTTTTTAAATCCAGTGTGACCCCGACCCACTTACTTCGCTGGTATTGAGCCATCTCGAACATGCATTGTGGTAGAGTAGAAGGATTAGGTTGTTGAAGTACTTGACATCTTTTGTTGGCCTCCCTATAATCGACGACTAGGCGGGCTTCGTTGGGTTTTCCAGGTTTCGCGACTCCCCATCCTGGTGACAGGTAGGTGCTAGCAGTAACGGTTTTAATACAACCTCGTTGCTCGAGTTGCCGCAGGAGGTCAGTAAGGGACTTTTTTAGGGGACCCTTGGTTGGGATTGGTCAATACCGCCAGGTGGAGATGTTACGAAGCGTTGGTCGATGCCAATCCTGTTCTGGAATAATAATGGGTAACGCTTGTAGCACTTGTTCTTTAAGGTCAAGCGCTTTAATCCCCGGGATTCCTAGAATGTTGATGCCCCCTAGTACGGCCTCTAGAGTGTATTGATGACCTTGGACTAAGAATTTGACTTTTGTTGTGACTGCAATAGCGCTAAGTCCTTGTACCTTAATCATTTTGGTGGTTTTCTGGTGGGGTATCGTTGAGGTAATTACATTAACTTGAGCTCCAGTATCGAGGAGGAAGAGCACTCGTTGTTGGTCATCTGGATCAGCAGAGTTGTAGACAATAAGTTCGGCGTAAGGACGAGGGTCAGTGGGGTCAGGTTGGAGTTGGAGAAGGCCGCCGGCGGAGCCAACGGCCATTACTCGTTTTCTGGCTGATCCTTGAACTTGAATCCCAATGCTTCAGCCAGACAGTGTTGGGTCTTATCCCCCAAAATACGCAATTGCTGTTTTGTGAGTCCGGAATGACTGAGAAGGAACCCGAACCTGGTTTTTTCCTCCAATGTTCTTTGAGGTGACCATCATAGTTCTCGCCGGGGGTTAAATTCTTGGCGTCTTGGTCTCGGTGCTTCAACCGGGTACGCCGAAGGTCGGTCTTTTACATCATCAGAAGTTCCTTCACTTTGCTTCATGAGCACCTGCAGTCGTGGGAGATGGCCCAAGAGGTTTCCCACCGGCTGACCCACCATCGGATTCAGAAAGAGTCGGAGCGTAACAGCATTTGTCCCTCCATATACCTCTACACAGGCGTCTATAGCTTCCAGAGGCGTTGGAATTGCTCCAGGGTCTGATAGGTGGCGATGAGCCCATCTCTCCTTGTGTTGGGTTGCCGTTAGCCCCACTGGATTCGCTCTTGGGCTCCATGAAAGATATGACACTCCAATTATGGCCAAGAGAAGTTGTTCCGCAGTGGCCTTCTGCGGGCGACCCTCATGCCAGGTGTGGAATTTGTGGGTTACCTGTCCCACTACAAGCGCCGGGAGTGGGATGGGCCAGTGTGTACTGTCTGTGACCACATTCAGATCAGTAGCACACCCTCGGCTCCACGCCGCTTGTCGGGTCAGGGCATTTGCTTCTTCCTTGTCTAAGATGTCAGATCCAAATTCTACTATTAGTCGCCCCAGTCACATGGCCAAAGTCTCTTCCGGTTTTATTTTAGATTCCCTGCAAAGTTCCTGTATTTCTGGTTGGGTGCATGTGCGAGGTAACAGTGGTACGCGTGGTACCTTCTTCATCTACAACATGCTTCATTACAGCTATCGGGTGAGCTGCGGCAGAGAGAGAGTTAAATTCATCAGGCAGGAGTGCTGGATACATTCCTCCTCCCATTGTCCCCTCCCCGTGGCAAGGAGGCGGGGCTGTTGGGAACAACATCACCTCAGGGGGCGGGGTTGCTAGGCAGATTCCCGCCGGTTCTTCCGAAGCTCCGCCCCTCTTTTCCGGGTTCTTCGGATGGCTCACGTTTCTCTCGGCGCCATTTTCTACCAGCAGCACCATGCGGCCGGCACTATTGATAAGCGTCACTCTGGAGTTCTCCGCCGTCCGCTCCAGCAACTCCTTGCCCGCCGTATGCAGTTGAACCTCCAAATTTGCATATTCCCTTAGTAGACCCGCTACTGAACAGAACAACACATTCATCATTTTTCCCTTTTTCCACTTGGTTAAACCCCATCTGGTCGCGTGACAGCCCTTGGTCTCCAGATCCTCCTGGAGCTGAACAAGGAGCTCATGACCCCGCGACCCAGGCACCAAATCCGGACAGTTGAACCAGTCCGTTGGGGTGGGTTCCCATCCTTCCCTCAGGTATCAGGTGCATTGGGCAAACTCCTGAGCGGGGGTCAGCTTTTCTGCCTTCCGCGCCTTCACCCTGGCTAGGGATGTGGTCGATGTTTCCTCGGGGGTCGATAGTAGACCCGGTTGCTCCCTATTATACACCCGAACTCCCCAAGGGATAGCTTTGTTCTCCACTCTTTTATGACTGCTTCTTTTTTTATGGAGAAGTAGCCGTCAATATTTTGTTTGTTCCCTTCTACCGCCTGGTGGTAGGCGATATGTGCCCATAGATCGTTTGCATTTTCCACGCGGCAGATCCCGGTGTGCCAAGGGCAGCACCCAATTAGGTTCGTCTCCATCGCCGTGCCCTTAAATCCCATCCTCGTCACCATGTCTCAGACGGCCAGAGCCGACTTGAGGTGATCTACAAATTGCTTGGCCATTGGGCGGGCTGGTGAATGGAGAGGCAGACAAAACGTATTGGATGCAAAAAGGCTTTACTTATGCCGCTAGTAGCTGCGATGCAGGTGGTCCGATCGCTTAAATAATTACACGAGTTGCTCCAGCTGGCAAAAACTCGGGCCAGCAAATCCGTAAATGAACCAGGCATGCAGGAAAAGGGGTTACGTCGAGGGATAGCGTTCGGCGACAGAGAGAAAAATCGATAGTTGATCAGGCTATCGATTCGCTCTGCCACGAGTCAGGAATTCTCTTAAGTCACTCTGTAGCGTGCTCAAAGTTCTCTGACTTGGGCGGAAGTCGCACAGAAATTTATGCGGCTAACAAGCCAATCGCTAGCCGCCACGTAGGAATAATTTAGAATCGGCCAATGATGGGACACAAATTTGCATACGAATGGCAGGAACTCTCTTGCACCAGAGTTTTCTATTGCAACAGAAAACTTTTGCTGTGCACAGAGACTTTCATGTGGCGAGAAAAATTCAATCGTGCCGAGGCACTTAAAATCATTGGGTTATGACATTACTAAAGTCACATTTAGCCACCTCTGACTCCTTAGCCTAGGGGTGGGCAAAATACAGCCCATGGACCTCATCTAGCCTGTGGGGCCCCTCCATAAGTCCTCTATAAGCCTTGCCCTGGGCTGCCCCCTGCAAGCCAGTGCCTCCATGCAGGAGGTGCTGCTCTAGTTGCTAAGCAACCCCCCACCTCGCAGCCTGGTCTGACCCGCCCAGGGCTAGGGGGCACTGGAGACAAGGAGCCTCTGCTTGGCAGAGGCTTTTGATGGTGACGCCACGGCTGTTCCCAGCCTCCTTGCCTGAGAGAGTGGGAATTCAGGGAAAGGTCCCACCGGGCTGGGGCCAGGGACTCTCACTGAGGGATAGGGAACCAGGAGCACAGGGAGCCATGTACTATGGGACAAGGCTGGGCTGGCCCTGCATATTGTAGGAGCTGTGAGGTATGGGGCCAGATGGGGCTGGCCCTGTATGCTGCCACTACACGCGGCCAGGAACTTGGGCAGAAATGTGTGGAGCTGCACGTTATGAGGCTGAGTGGCGCTGGCCCCAAACCCTGCCTCCACGTGTGGCTGGGGACTGGGCTGGGAGCACGGGAGCTGCATGCAGAGACTGGCACCCAATGGGGGTGACTTGAGACCCTCTGGGTTAGAATACGAGGGGAATGTGGTGAAGGGGATATAATGGTAGGAGTCTACTACAGATGTCCAAATCAGGAGCAAGAGCTTAACCACGGATTTGCTAGGGAACTGGCTGAGCCTACACGCTATTGGTACATGGTTGTCATAGGAGACTTCAACTACTCAGAGATCTCATAGGAAGCATACTCAGACAAATCCGATCGGTCACAAAGCTTTCTCACATGAGTGGATGAGCTCTACCTGTCTCAAGAACTTTACAGGCCAACAAGAGGTAAGGCGCTGCTGGACCTGGTATTGGCCAAAGGGGATGATCTAGTCTGCAACCTAAGAATTGAAGAGAAGCTGGAAGACAGTGACCACAAGTTGATCACTTTAACTATCCATCACAAAGCTGGCAAGTCAGTTAGCAATGAAGAAGTCCTCGACTTTAGGAAAGTCGACGTTCATAAGCTCAAGAGGCTAGTTGTTGAGGTCCTGAGTGGCCATGATCTGACAGGGATGGGAGTTCATAATGAGTGATTGCTCCTTAAGAAAACAATCCTTGAAACATAAGGGAAGTCCATTCCAGCCCATAGGAAAGGTGGTAAAAGTGCTTGGCAACCCCCTTGGCTCGTGAGGAACTCATGGACCTCCTACGTCTAAAAAGAGAAGCTTATAAAGGATGGAAGATGGGAAACGCCACTAAGGAGGAGTATCCAGCACTGGTCTGCACTTGTAGGGAGCAAACTAGGAAAGCCAAGGCTGTTACCAAACTCCAACTGGCTACACAAATCAAGGAAAATAAAAAGTCCTTCTTCAGATACATAGATTCATAGTTGTTAGGGTTGGAAGGGACCTCAATAGATCATTGAGTCTGACCCCCTGCATAAGCAGGAAAGAGTGCTGGGTCTAGATGACCCCAGCTAGATACTCATCTAACCTCCTCTTGAACACCCCCAGGGTAGGGGAGAGCACCACCTCCCTTGGGAGCCCGTTCCAGACCTTGGCCACTCGAACTGTGAAGAAGTTCTTCCTAATGTCCAATCTAAATCTGCTCTCTGCTAGCTTGTGGCCATTGTTTCTTGTAACCCCCGGGGGTGCCTTGGTGAATAAATACTCACCAATTCCCTTCTGTGCCCCCGTGATGAACTGATAGGCAGCCACAAGGTCGCCTCTCAACCTTCTCTTGCAGAGGCTGAAAAGGTCCAGTTTCTCTAGTCTCTCCTCGTAGGGCTTGGTCTGTAGGCCCTTAACCATACGAGTGGCCCTTCTCTGGACCCTCTCCAGGTTATCCGCATCCTTCTTGAAGTGCGGCACCCAGAATTGCATGCAGTACTCCAACTGCGGTCTGACCAGCGCCCGATAGAGGGGAAGTATCACCTCCTTGGACCTATTCGTCATGCATCTGCTGATGCATGATAAAGTGCCATTGGCTTTTTTGATGGCTTCGTCACACTGCCGACTCATGTTCATCTTGGAGTCCACTAGGACTCCAAGATCCCTTTCCACCTCTGTGCCACCCAGCAGGTCATTCCCTAGGCTGTAGGTGTGCTGGACATTTTTCCTCCCTAGGTGCAGCACTTTGCATTTCTCCTTGTTGAACTGCATCCTCTTGTTTTCTGCCCACTTGTCCAACCTGTCCAGGTCTGCCTGCAGCTTTTCCCTGCCCTCCGGCGTGTCCACTTCTCCCCATAGCTTTGTGTCATCTGCAAACTTGGACAGAGTACATTTCACTCCCTCGTCCAAGTCACTGATGAAGACATTTAAAGAGTATCGGTCCAAGGACCGAACCCTGTGGGACCCCACTGCCCACACCCTTCCAGGTCGAAACCGACCCATCCACCACGACTCTCTGGGTGCGACCCTCCAGCCAATTCGCCACCCACCAGACTGTGTAGTCATCCAAGTCACAGCCTCTTAACTTGTTCACCAGTATGGGGTGGGATACCGTATCAAAGGCCTTCCTGAAGTCTAAGAATACGACATCCACCCCTCCTCCTGTGTCCAGGCGTTTCGTAACCTGGTCATAAAAAGAAACTAGATTGGTCAGGCACGATCTGCCTGCCACGAACCCGTGCCGGTTTCCCCTCAGCATAATTTGTCCTGCTGGGCTCTTGCAAATGTGAGCCTTGATAATTTTTCAAAGACTTTACCAAGGATGGAGGTGAGACTGACTGGCCTATAGTTGCCCGGGTCCTCCTTCCTCCCCTTCTTGAAAATGGGGACCACATTGGCCCTTTTCCAGTCCTCCGGGACTTGGTCCGTGCGCCACGAGCTTTCAAATATTCCCGCCAGTGGCTCTGCAATGATGTCGGCCAGTGCCTTCAGCACCCTTGGATGGAGCTCATCCGGGCCTGCCGACTTAAAGGCATCCAGTTCTTCCAAGTGACTCTGCACCATCTCAGGGTCTACACATGGTAGTCTGGCGCCTTGCTGCTGCCTCTCTACAACCCCAGTGAGAGACTTGTCGTGCCCCTCACTTAGGAACACTGAGGCAAAGAACTCGTTGAGGAGTTCAGCCTTGTCCCCTCTGTCCGTCACCAATTGTTTCTGCCCATTTAACAGGGGTCCTATTCCTCCCTGGGCCTTCCTTTTACTCCCTATATATCTAAAGAACAATTTCTTGTTGTCTTTTACTTGGGTTGCCATCCTCAGCTCCATGGTAGCTTTGGCCCGTCTAACTGCCTCCCTACAAGCACGAGCAGAGGAGGTATATTCATCTTTGGTGATCTCTCCCTGTTTACACTTTTTATGTGCTCCCCTTTTGGCCCTTAAGCTGCCCTGGATTTCTCTGGTCAGCCAGGGAAGCCTCCTGGCCCCTTTCCTTCTTTTGCCTCGCTCAGGGATCGTCTTGCTTTGTGCCCGAAGGATCGTTTCCTTAAGGCACAGCCACCCTTCTTAGGCTCCCATCACTTCAAATCTCCTACTCTGCAGTGCGTCCTTGACTAATCGCCTGAGTTCATTGAGATCAGTTTTCCTAAAGTCTAGCACTTTCACCCTACTAGTTACCTTACCCACTCGACGTCTTATGGTGAATTCTATTATTAGGTGATCACTGTCCCCCAGATGGCTACCGATCTGGAGGTCCCCTACCATGTCATCGCCCGTTGCCAATACTAGATCCAGTATGGCATTCCCCCTAGTGGGACCGTGTACCTCCTGTGTCAGGTGGAGGTCCTGTACACAGGATAGAAACCTGCGTGAGCTGTAGTACTTTGCTGTCTGTGACTCCCAGCAGATGTCCAGGTAGTTTAGGTCCCCCATGACTACCGCCTCTTTAGCTTTTATGGTCTCCGAGAGCTGCCTCAGGAGCCCCGAAAATCTTTCTTCCCCTTGATGTGGGGGTCTGTAGCAGACCCCTACCACCAAATCCCTTTCTCCTTGCCCCCCATGTAGCCTAACCCACAATCCTTCTATTTCCTCATCCTTGGATTCCGTCTTGATGAGGGTTGATGTATATTGCTCACTGACATAGAGTGCAACCCCTCCCCCTTTCTTCCCCACCCTGTCCTTTCTGTACAATCTATAGCCCTCAATATGTACCGCCCAGTCATGGGATGAATCCCACCAGGTTTCCATTAGCCCCACTAAGTCATAGGTGTTTAGTGCAAGCAGGAGCGCTAGTTCATCCTGCTTATTTCCCATGCTCCTAGCATTAGTATATAGGCACTTGAGCCCTGCGACTGGTGCCTTTGCTGCCCCCCCGCTCCGAGTCCCAAGGGGCCCTTTGATTCTTACCTTCTTGTTTCTTACCTGTGCCGTAGTGCTGGCCTCCCCATGGCTTTCAGGTTCCCAATGCTCTCTTTCTTCAGGCTGGGCTGTCCTTGTGGATGCCACATGGTTTGGTGGTTCACAGCTTCCCCCGCCCTCATGGGAAGTTGGAAAAAAAAACAAGTGCAACATTGGACCCCTTCTAAACCAAATGGGGCAGCTGATAACCAATACCCAGGAAAAAGCCAATCTGCTTCATGATTACTTTGTGTCAGTCTTTCACCAGCCCAAAGGGACCACCCTGCCTGACAAGATGCAGAATCCCCAGAAAAAGGGTGAATATACATCCACCATTGGCGTACACCTTGTGAGGGAACATCTTGAGAGGCTGGACACCCACAAATCAGCTGGTCCAGATAGATTGCACCCTAGAGTGCTAAAGGAACTGGCTGACATCATAGGATGGCCACTGGCAAGGATATTCGAGAACTTGTGGTGGTTGGGCAAGGTACCTGAAGATTGGAAGAGGGCCAATGTGGTGCCAATCTTCAAGAAAGGGAGGAAGAAAGAGCCGGGAAACTACAGGCCAATCAGTTTGACCTTAATCCCTGGAAAGATCTTGGAAAAAATCATCAAAGAAACCATTAATGACAGGCAACATTCCAAGGGATAGCCCACACGCCTTTCTTGCGGGTAGGTCTTGCCGGACGAATCTCATTTCCTTCTATGACCAGGTGACACATCATCTGGACAAAGGATAAGAGGTTGATATCATATATTTGGACTTTAAAAGAGTCTTTGACCTGGTGTCCCATGATGTCATGGCAAAATTGGGGAACTGCGGCCTCGACAACCCTACAGTCTGATGGCTGGGGAACTAGCTCTGAGGTCAAACCCAGAGAGTGGCAGTTGACAGAACCAAATCAACATGGCACATAGTGACCAGTGGTGTCCCCCAAGGCTGTATTCTTGGACCTGTAATCTTTAAGGTATTAATAAATGATCTGGACTCTGGTGTTAGAGGCAGACTGGCTAAGTTTACTGATGACACAAAACAATGGGGAAGAGTGTCCACACTAGAGGATAGGCTGGTGATCCAGGCCGAAATCAACAAGCTTACAAGGTGGATGTATGAAAACCTGATGGCATTCAACACTGAGAAATGGAAGGTGCTCCACCTTGGAAGGAAAAACCCGCATTGCACTTATAGGCTCGATAGTGCTACACTCTCTAGCACCACGACTGAAAGAGACTTGGGGGTCATGATTGACCACAAGATGAACATAAGCCACCAATGCAATACCCCAGCTGGCAAAGCAAACACAACTCTGGCTTGAATTTACTGATGCATCTCAAACCAGACCCAGGAAGTCATCCTCCTTCTGTGTTCGGCCTTGCTGAGACCGTAGCTGGAGTACTGCATCCAATTCTGAGTTCTGCAATTCAGAAAGGGTATGGAGAAGCTTGAAAGAGTCTAGAGGACAGCCATGCACGTAATCAGTGGGCAAGAGAGCAGGCCTTATGAAGAGAGGCTGAAAGCCATGGGACTCCTCAGCCTGGAGAAGTGTAGGCTCAGGGGTGACTTGGTGGCAGCTTATAAGTACATAAGGGGCATGCATCAGGAACTGGGAGAACGTCTGTTCACCAGGGCACCCCAAGGGAAGACAAGGTCCAATGGTCACAAACTTCTAGAAGACCACTTTAAACTGGATATAAGGAAAAACTTCTTTACTGCCCTAGTCCCCAAGGCCTGGAATAGACTCTCCCCAGAGGTGGTGCAAGCACTTACTCTGCACACTTTCAAGAAACATTTGGATGCCTACCTTGCTGGGATCCTTTGACCCTAGCTGACTTCCTGCCCCTTGGGCAGGGAGCTGGACCCGATTGATCTTGCAAGGTCCCTTCCAGCCCTGATGTCTATGAAATATATGCTATGGGACTGGTGGGGACTGGCCCCACATGCTGCCACCACATGCAGCCAGGGACTTGGGCAGGAGCACAGGGAGCTGCATGTTGTGGGGCTGGCCTCCCACCTTGCCACCACATGCAGCCAAGGACTCAGGCGGGAGTGTTATTGGGTTGGGTGGTATGTGGGCTGGCCCCACATACTACCACCACCTGTGGCCAGGACTGGGGTGGGAGTGTGGGGAGCTGCATGCTATGGGGTGGGTAGGAGTACTCCCGGAGTACTTCTGGGGTAAGAGGAGGGACTTCCAGTGGCAAAGGTCAGGGATTAGGGGTGGGACTTCCAGACCCAAGATGGTGACCAGGGGGCAGGGCACCTGTCAAGGGGCGGGACTACCCTTGCAGCCCTTGACAGCTCACCAAAATTTAAGCAGTTTTCCAGCCAAAATAACTGCATGCTCCTGCCTTAGCCTGAAAGAACAAGTGTCCACTTACAAGATGAATTGGGAGCAATGCCTCAGTCATACCTTTCACAGCAGTAGCAGAATGCTTTAAGAGTTCCTTTCACTGCACCCCAAAAATCTGTATGGCATACAATTCTGGTTGTCATATTAAGTTGTTGTATTCTGAGTGCCTTGATATAGGTAGAATTCACATTCCATTACTGGTAGACCTGTGTCAATTATCTTCTAGACTTGGAGCAACAGATGATTGCTAAATCCTGATGTCAGCCATTTAAATGCAAGTACCTTGGTGTAATGGGATGGCTGAAGAAGCTTAATAAAACTAGTCCAAACATTTTTTTCTGAAATAAAGGAAGGTTCAAAGAGTGTGAAATTCCCAAACAGAATTAAGAATGTACGTGTGAATGCTGCATTTCAGAAGCTGCAGGAGCCTGAGAGGCTGAAGGAGAACTCAAAAGGAAACCACAGACATGCAAGGCCAGAGAAAGTTTTTTATAAAGCAGAGAACTCTGCTTCTATTAAACTAACCAAAGTGAAACCAAGCTGATCTGAGGTGTAGAGACTTATTATTCATAAAAGTCATGAGCTGCAGGAAAAGGATGTTGAATTTTGAGTTAAGCCTGGATAATACTTCAGGATTGCAAGAAAATGCAATGTGTCTAGAGGTGGCTGTATATCTTTCATGCTATCTAAAGAGTGATTGTTTTTAGGAATTCTTTAAAAACCTGTGCATCTTTGCTTCAGCTCTTACATATTTGATAAACTGCAAATCCAGAGCTTCAACGAGGCTGGGAGAGCCCTGGGAAAGGCTGTGCTTAAACTACTGAAGAGTCGCTACTGTTTACGGAGGCCTCAGGACACCTTGGCTGTGAGACTGAATTTCTGGGAAGGTATAACAGACAGAGAACTGGTGCCCAGAAAAGGTGCCAGAGACACCCAGCGGAAAGAAAATGCTGCAACTTGTCAAAGGGAAAATTATAAGAATGTAGGCCCATCTGTGAAGCTCAGGTGCAAAGGCCTGATGAGTGCCCAGCTGCAGACTCCAGGAGTGCACAAAACAAAGCCTGGAGAGAAAATGATTTAGAACAACAACGAAGAGGAACAGAATGGCAACTCTCCCATCCCAGTGGATAAGATTTTTTTTTTGAAGGGATGGGAGCCCAAGAAGTGGCTGTGCCTTAAGGAAATGATCCTTCGGGCACAAAGCAAGACGATCCCCGAGCGAGGCAAAAAAGGGAAACAGGCCAGGAGGCTTCCATGGCTGACCAGAGAAATCCAGGGCAGCCTAAGGGCCAAAAGGGGAGCACATAAAAAGTGGAAACAGGGTGAGATCACTAAAGATGAATATACCTCCTCTGCTCGTGCTTGTAGGGAGGCAGTTAGGCGGGCCAAAGCTACCATGCAGCTGAGGATGGCAACCCAAGTAAAAGACAACAAGAAATTGTTTTTTAGATATATTGGGAGTAAAAGGAAGGCCCAGGGAGGAATAGGACCACTGCTAAATGGGCAGAAACAATTAGTAACAGATAGGGGGGACAAGGCTGAACTCCTCAATGAGTTCTTTGCCTCAGTGTTCCTAAGTGAGGGGCACGACAAGTCTCTCACTGGGGTTGTAGAGAGGCAGCAGCAAGGCGCCAGACTTCCATACGTAGATCCTGAGATGGTGCAGAGTCATTTGGAAGAACTGGATGCCTTTAAATCAGCAGGCCTGGATGGGCTCCATCTGAGGGTGCTGAAGGCACTGGCCGACATCATTGCAGAGCCACTGGCAGGAATATTCGAATGCTCGTGGCACACGGGCCAAGTCCTGGAGGACTGGAAAAGGGCTAACGTGGTCCCCATTTTCAAAAAGGGGAGGAAGGAGGACCCGGGCAACTATAGGCCAGTCAGTCTCACCTCCATCCTTGGTAAAGTCTTTGAAAAAATTATCAAGGCTCACATTTGTGAGAGCCCGGCAGGGCAAATTATGCTGAGGGGAAACCAGCACGGGTTTGTGGCGGGCAGATCGTGCCTGACCAATCTAGTCTCTTTCTATGACCAGGTTACGAAATGCCTGGACACAGGAGGAGGGGTGGATGTCGTATACTTAGACTTCAGGAAGGCCTTCGATACGGTATCCCACCCCATACTGGTGAACAAGCTAAGAGGCTGTGATGTGGATGACTGCACAGTCCGGTGGGTGGCGAATTGGCTAGAGGGTCGCACCCAAAGAGTCGTAGTGGATGGGTCGGTCTTGACCTGGAAGGGTGTGGGCAGTGGGGTCCCGCAGGGCTCGGTCCTTGGACCGATACTCTTTAATGTCTTCATCAGCGACTTGGACGAGGGAGTCAAATGTACTCTGTCCAAGTTTGCAGATGACACAAAGCTATGGGGAGAAGTGGACACACCGGAGGGCAGGGAACAGCTGCAGGCAGACCTGGATAGGTTGGACAAGTGGGCAGAAAACAAGAGGATACAGTTCAACAAGGAGAAATGCAAAGTGCTGCACCTAGGGAGGAAAAATGTCCAGCACACCTACAGCCTAGGGAATGACCTGCTGGGTGGCACAGAGGTGGAAAGGGATCTTGGAGTCCTAGTGGACTCCAAGATGAACATGAGCTGGCAGTGTGACGAAGCCATCAGAAAAGCCAATGGCACTTTATCGTGCATCAGCAGATGCATGACGAATAGGTCCAAGGAGGTGATACTTCCCCTCTATAGGGCGCTGGTCAGACCGCAGTTGGAGTACTGCGTGCAATTCTGGGCGCCACAGTTCAAGAAGGATGCGGATAACCTGGAGAGGGTCCAGAGAAGGGCAACTCGTATGGTCAAGGGCCTGCAGACCAAGCCCTACGAGGAGAGACTAGAGGAACTGGACCTTTTCAGCCTCCGCAAGAGAAGGTTGAGAGGCGACCTTGTGGCTGCCTATAAGTTCATCACGGAGGCACAGAAGGGAATTGGTGAGTATTTATTCACCAAGGCACCCCCGGGGGTTACAAGAAACAATGGCCACAAGCTAGCAGAGAGCAGATTTAGATTGGACATTAGGAAGAACTTCTTCACAGTTCGAGTGGCCAAGGTCTGGAACGGGCTCCCAAGGGAGGTGGTGCTCTCCCCTACCCTGGGGGTCTTCAAGAGGAGGTTAGATGAGTATCTAGCTGGGGTCATCTAGACCCAGCACTCTTTCCTGCTTATGCAGGGGGTCGGACTCGATGATCTATTGAGGTCCCTTCCAACCCTAACATCTATGAATCTAAGATACGGTAAATGAGGTCCTCATTGAACAGCCTGTGTTAAATGCGTGTTTCTTAATTTTAAATCTAGATGTTTATATAAAATTTGTGGGAAGGCATGTTCCCCCAAAAGTTCATGACTCAGAAATCAAACTGGAAAAAAGGTTAAAAAAAGGAAAAGTTATTTAAGCCAATCTCATGACTGTTAAGGGAGGGAAATTAGTTTAATATTTTAAACTTTTAAGCTAGTGTTTCTACGAATTTGGGGAAGTTATGCTGCATTATTCCTGAAACACTGGGGTCTGTTTTACATACAATGAGGGATTAAACCCATTTGAGTTTAATCCCTCTTTATATATAAAACTGAACCCAAACTTAATTATGAGTCCAGAAATGCCTCTGTGGTAACTTAAATATATTGAGTTTTGGTAGTGCTGAAGTGATGTTGTTGCTGTGATAGCCCAGGAAATATGAGAGGCAAGAATTCTTGTGGGTGGTATCTTTTATTGGACCAACTGCATGGCTGGTCAATGCCTATCTTCAACTAATACCAACCATGCAGTTGGTCCAATAAAAGATACCACCCACAAGAATTCTTGCCTCTTAAATTTACTAGGTAATTTAAGGAGTACAGGAACATAGGAATTTCTACATGGGATCAAACAAGCAGTCTGTCCAGTCAAGCGACCTGGCTAAAATACTGTCCAGTACAAGCTGTTTCACACAAAAGCTGCAAGAAGCCCTTGAGAGGGTCTTGCATTTCCTTATGCCTACAAGCATGAGAAATGTTATTCCTTCCAAAACTACGTGATTATGGAAAAATGCAGCACATGTGAGTCCACGGTTGATCGGAGTGGTTGAATCTGGTGCAGTATCCATATATCTTAAATGCAATGTATGCATATGCAATAGCATATCTACATGGAGTGCAGGTGAATATAGTGCAGTAGGTGTGGATGCAGCACAGTATGCAGCGATGACAAAAAGAAACTGGGAATCAAACTGCAAATGCAGTACAGTATACTCAGTTCTAGTGCACAGTCTTGGAACAGAAAAAAACCTATGTATACACTTACCTGGAGTATCAATTTATCTGAACTATATGTAATAATGGATGCTTCTTAAAGAAACCATATTATTATAAAGGGAAATTAGTAGCTAATGAGCATAGGAGTTAGGGGCATAGCCTCTGAATTCAAACTTCCTAGATCTTAAAGCCTGGAGGTGACAGGTGGGAGAGAGAGGGGAAAAGCCCAGGTCAGACCCAGTTCACTCCCCCTGTCAGTAGCCTCTCTGCCAGTGTGATACAGGCCTTTTTAACGCACAGAAATTTCATGGCCATGTGCCCACATGGGCATGGTTAAGCCCCCTTCTTGTGCAAAGGGGCTACTGGTTGCATGCCAACTGATTTCTAGGGACAACTTAAAGCAATTACGGGGATGGGGTGAGGGGCAGAGGTTGCTAACAAGTGCTCCAAGGGGGGACACTGAGCTGTGCAACACAGGATACTTGGCTTGACCCTGACCCAGTAAAAGGATTCTCATGGTAGCCCATTTTGAAGCTGTTACTGGTGGCACAGAGCTATGAGGCACGTTTCCTGAGTGAGGCATGCTGACCTGTACTAGCAGGCCCCTGCCTGAGGAGCCCCCCTCGTTTCCCAAGGGCAGATCCAGCGGTCTGCAATGAACTTCTCTGTGTGCCATTCAGTCACAAAAAAAGGGCAGCAGGGCTGATCCACCTAACGCCACCTCAACCCCCACCCCCAAACCTCCCTGCAGCTTGGCGCCACGTGAGCACCAGGGGCCGTGCAGCGGCACCAGCTGCTGCTGTGGGCTTAGCCCCCGGCCCCAAACTTCCCTGCTACGGCTGTGGCACCACCAGGAGGGCAGGCGCGTGGCGCTGTGCCAGATGCAGCGGCCCGGTGAGTGGCACCTGCCTTGCACACGCGCCTAGCGCAGGGCATCTCAGCCCACGGGTGGCGACCCAACAGCGGTCGCAAGATTATATGGAAGGGCCACGAACAAACTTGAAAAATGGATTCTCCTTTACAGGAGAGAACAGTGAGAACCGGCGGCTTTCCCCTTCCCCCGCCGGCCCCACACACTGTGCCAGGCGGCGCGGCACAACAGGTGACGCCGGGGGGCGGGGACACCGCTCGGGGCTCGACTGCTCCTGCCTGAGCTCCGCAACGCATGCTCGGCTGGCACCGCCTGGCTGGTGCCGCCAGCTCCGCCCCCCCACCGTAGCCCCGCCTCCCGTCCCAGTGTGCTCGCGCCGCTCTCGCGCTCCCTTCCCTCCCCTCCCCTCCCCTCCCCTCCCTCCCCCCCGCCCGCTCGCTCCCGGCAGTGCGGTGGCTGCGCTGGGAAACATGGCGTCGGAGGGGATGATTTTAACCAACCACGACCACCAGATCCGCGTCGGCGTCCTCACAGGTAGTGGCGGCCGCGGGCCGGACCGGGCTGGAGGGAGGCGGGTGGTGCGGGCCGGTCTCGCTGCTCGGCCGCCTCGCGGGCACCCCCCCCCCCTCCTCCCCCCCCGCGCCAGCCCCGGGCTCCGAGGCGCCGCTGCGCAGGCAGGGCCGGGGCGGGCCGGCCCGGGCAGGGCGGGGAGCCCTGGCGGGTAGAGCCGGGCTGGGCCGCGGGAGCCGGGCGCCGCTGCCGCATGCGGGCGGTTGGGGCTGGCGCGCTCGCTCGGGCCACAGGTGCGCGGGGGGGGGCAGTGGCAGGGGGGGTCCCCGCCAACCCCTTTGCCCGCTGAGGGGAGCCCTGGAGGCATCTGGGCAGCGCCCCCTCCGCGGCCTGCGGGCACGTGCGCTGATGCACGGATGAGCCTCTCATGTCCCCCCTCCCCCGGCCCTGCCATGCGGCGGCTGCTGCACCGCGCGGCTCCCGGCCCCGGAGGAGCCGCCGCGCGTTGCGGGCTACGGGGGGGCAGAGCCCGGAGAGGGGCCGTCCGGCGCCTGAGGGGCCTCGGGGGCCGAAAAGCTTGGCAGAAAGTTGCCGGGGGGCGGTGGGGACGCGGGTGGCCGCCGGCGCCGCCGCGGAAGCTCCCTGGGCAGGGAAGCGAGTCTGAATGTGAGCTGTAGAGGGAAACCCCCGGGTGCTGCTGCGCTGTTCTTGCCGCGGGTGCTGAAATCGCCGCCGGCGGAGCGCAGGGAGCGGGCGGGGGCAGGCAGGCTGGCTGGGTACCTCGGGCAGCCTCAGCCGGAGCGGCGCAGAAATCCGGAGCGGTGCTGAGGTCGCCTGACCCTCAGTGAGAACCAACCGGTTTGGGAAGGTGTGAAAGTCAAAGTGCAAGTGGCTTTTTTTACCTTGTGTTCTTGTCTGCCAAGGCATGGGTGCTCGTGTCTTACGAAAGTTCAGGTGTGTGCAGGGAAGGGCCTGGGAATGAGAGAGCCTTCATTGCATGCTGTGCGTGTCCTTGTGTTGCCTGGCTCGGGTCTTTCCCCTGTTGACTTATGGCTTCGAAAAGTTCTTATTAATTCCTTTTTTTTTTTTTTTTTTAATGTAAAATGATCTTGGCTATAAGTGGTGCTGCAGTCTGTTATGCCCAGATAGTGTGTCAGTGGTCAAGGCTCATTCTTGCAGGCTTCGCTTTAAATTTTTATACTTGTGCATCATAATTGTGACTTTGATGAGAGGGAGGCCTTTTACCCTTCTCAACTAAACCTCCTCCTCCAAACCAAAGCGCACTCCTTTTTTTATTAATGACATGATTTTGAATTCAAGTATTCTTTCCCGCGATGGTAAGGGAGGTTTGGGTACTTAATAATATTAATTGCCTGTTGCAGTTTAGCCAGTGTACATTCACAGACTTGCACTCCTGTTATATAGATGTGCTGTTTGCAAAGGATGCCATTGGCTGAGCTTCATTCTCTTCTCTGGCATTTCAACTTATTGTTTCAAAGTTAATATTTGCATTTTGAGGATTTTCACCCTCTGGATGTTTTTATCTCTTCTCCAGCTGTGAGTTCAGCAAATTTAGTATGCCGTCTATTGAAATTTCTCATAAAAGTGAACTAATAATTGTATGTTGGCTAATGTCTCAAAGAATAAGAGTAGGAAGAGAAATGTTTAATATTAGCACTACTTTTTCTGGCTTAGCTATTTAAACTCATTCAGAAATTAGAAATCAGATAATTAACATAGCATGGGCTCTTTAGCTTTTCTAATTAATATCGTAGTCATATATTTAATTATGTGAGTTAGTACACACATATGTGTTTATCAGCGTAAACACATAGATTTATATTACTGTCCAACTCAGTGTATTTTAATTTAGAATAAATTGGTATTGCAGCATTACAGTAGAAAAGGTTATCTGTGTTTTTGTGATTATGCCTCCTTAACAGTCAACTTATTAAAGGTGCTCTCAGCTGCTTTTACTTATTTTACAGATTGAAAATAGTTCAGTAATAAATGATAGCTAAACTGAATATCTGATCTTGTAACTTCAATTACACTCAAGTAGGTTTTCAGGATAAAGTTATTGTAAATGATCGGGTTGAGTATGTGCTGCTTTTTACAGTTTGCTATTTAGAAATAAACTTTGTTGATTTATCTCTTAGTTTGACAATTGTAATAGTAATAAGAATTCTGCTATCTCTGTGATAGGGTATTTCACACTAAAAAGTATACAACAGTGGCATCTTAATCTCTTGTTCCAATTAATGCTGCATGTTGCAGAGTTGTCAAAGTATTTGTTAATTAAGGGTTGACAGGAAGAATTGAATTTGAAAAGAGGCCAGCATTTCAAAATTAAGATGCTCTTTGAAATTCATAAATTTCCTTTGTATTGTACAACATGTAAAAGCTGACTTGCACACTTTAATTCACACTTATTGTTCTGTCTTTATTCAGGAAGGTGTGGGTTTGATACTCACTTCTGAGAGTGGGATGGGCAGGTATAAACAATAACAAAACTATCAACTTCAGAGCTTTCTGTAAACTTAGGACATATTTCCCCCATGTGTAGGAAATGCCATCGGCTTATGGACAGATAAATGCTCAGTAGTTTTTGTGCAGTGTTCCTTTCAAGACCCTCTCTTTTCAGAATGTGAAGAGTCTGCCACCATTAAAATATCTTAGTATAAATCTGGTGTTGAGAGATAAATGTATCACCCAGTTTAATTTCTAGATTTCAGTTTTCTAACTTGGCTATATTGCTCATCATATATATTAATGGTACACATACAATGGTCATGAATAATAAACATTCACATTAACTCCTATCTGATGAGGTGAATACAGCATTTTATAGGTGCCTATGATTTTTCCCTTTGGCAAAGCAAGGGAATAAGCTAACACAGTCCTCTTGATTAAGGGCTCAGTTTTGTAATCTTTCAGGTATTTTGCTTGTCGGAAAAGAATGTAAATAGCAGAGACAAGGAGGAGAAGCGGAAAGAAACTGATCTACCTTCCTGCTGTAATTAAAAAAAATAAAGGGGAAGTGAAGTGGCTGGAAAACTCCACTGTTAGTGGCCTAACATGCAGTCAGATTCCCATTGACCCAAGAGATGCCAGAATCATTACCATATTTCAGGAAGGAGATGGATCCGATTGCAGCAGTTGGAATGTGTGGATTTTGGGTTGGCCACCTCAGTCATCTGTGGACTCACTGATGACTTCCCTGTTTACTGGGAGACTGTCGGATTTGTATCAAGGAATTGCCAACAACCAACATGTCAGTTGCCAGTTATACTAGAGTACTGTGGTGGGGATCTACCTTTAGGAGAAGTTTCAGCACAAGGAAGTTGGCTAACAGGGCAAAGGAAATAATGTACACAGTATCTAGGCATTATCATGAGTTGATGCCCCTATACAGCAGTGATTCTCAGCCACGAACACCTTGGGGGTGCCACAGTCTTTTGAAGGGTGCCATGAGGTATGAGGAGATAAATGTAGGCTCAGTTTAATCCCTGCCTTCCCATGGCCCTAACCCCACTGTCTGGTCTCTTGGCAAGATAGTAAGCATTGTAATAAATCAGGTTTTGAAATGGGGTGCTGTTCAGTTCAAAAAGAGTTATGATGGGGTATTTCAAGTCAAAGGAGGGGTGCCTCAAGTCCACAAAGGCTGAGAACTTCTGCTATACACTAGCAGGCTATCTTGCATTAGCAGTGATAATGATTGTCATATCATCTGTCCTAACAAGGAAAGAGGTATATTGTGCTATGGAATAAGGTGGCTTAGGGATAACATGCTGCTGCTGCTACTGTACAATGTTATGCAGTATTTAGGCTAGGATTTGAAGTGACCTAGACAAATTAGAGAATTGGACCAAAAAAAAAAAAATCTTGTGAGGTTAAATAAGGACAAGTGCAAAATCCTGCACTTAGGACAGATCAGTCCCATGCACCGGTGTACAGGCTGGGGACCAACTGGCTAAGCAGCAGCTCTTCAGAAAAGGACCTGGGGGTTACAGTGGACAGTAAGCTGATTATGAGCCAGTAGTGTGCCCTTGTTGCACAGAAGGCTAACAGCATACTGGGCTGCATTAGTAGGAGTGTTGCCAGCAGATCGAGGGAAGTGATTCTTCCCTCTATTTGGTACTGATGGGCACGTCCAGATGAGCACGCATGTACCTCTTGCCCCATCTCAAAACCATTTTAGACAGGGCAACAGAAACATGCAGGAATGAAAAAATGTTCCCCACTCGGCAAGTTTGCAGCACGGGGAGAAAATTAGACCCCTGGATATCCAGGAGTCTAAAAAAATAGAAGTTTAAAAAAGCGGAGCAGGGCACAGTCTGGGACCGTGCCCTGAGGCAACCGGAGGCTGGGTCCTCCACGGAGATGCTCTGGCTGCCAGAGCATCACTGTGGTTGGCCCCTCACCCTCATGCTGAAACATGCGGCCAGTCAGGTCGCATGTTTGTCATCAGGGCTCCAGTGCCGGTGAGTAAGAGGGGGAGGGGGGGGGTTGGGGGAGGGGACCGTGAAGGGGACCCCTGCTGGCCCTGTCCACTCCCCCGGCCCTGCCCCGACCCCTGCCTTGCCCAACCCCACCCCCTGCCCGGCCCTTCCTCCTGCCAGTCCCCCCAAGGCCCCAAACCCCTGCCTTGCCCTGCCCTCCCCCTGCCAGGCCCCCCCCCGTTGGGAGACCATAGCCCTTGTGTGGGGGCCGAACCCCTTGTGGGAGGGCAGCAAAATATATATTCATGTATTCATGAATTCATGAAACATGTATTTAGAGTTCACTTTATTATTATGATAAGAGACTTGCTTTAACACTGTAGATATATCAATAAAACATTGCCCAACTGATCGCTCACTCGCTCGCTCATGCGCTCTCTCTCTCTCTCTCTCTTTTTATAGTGGTCTTTTGTTTTACTTGTGGAGGAACATGGATTTGGGGGTATTTTACAGAGTGACTTTGGGGGGTTTTTTTAATCAGGGATTTTTCAGTTTTCCAAAAGGGAACACCAGAATTCCTGCTAGGGAGGCCAGTTGCAGGGCCCTGCCTGCTCAGAGCTGGCACCTTGAACTTAGCTAGCTGTGGCTGACCTCCTGGCCAACTGGGGCCAGGAGGGTATGCTTTGTCAGTTCAAAGCAGGCCACCACACCTGGAACATCTTCCGGGCGATAGCTGCCCAGATGGCTGGGCAGGGGCACACATGGCAGTAGTGCCACACAGAGGCCAGCACTGCAACCACAGTCCACTGGCAGCTGGCCCAGAGAGGCAGATGCCACTGCTGGCTCTGCAGTCCCCATCTGAGTCTGGCAGGTACACAGCAGGTCACAGCCAGGCAGCAGCTCCCACTGCCAAACTACTGCAGTGGGTAGAGGGTGCAGGGAACTCTTAGGGCTGCTTCAGCAGTCCAGCTGGCACAAGGGGTAGTGTCCCCAGGTACCAATTGGCTGGGCCCAGCAGCTCCTGAGAGCTAGTAGCCCTGAGCTACTTGCCAAGGCACTTTTTTATACTGCTGGGACCAGGACAGGACAGCTTTTTATACTGATGGGGCCAGCACAGGTGCTGGCCCCAGGCTCTAGCTCCCCCTGGCTACAGATCTGGGAGGAGCCAGGCAGGCTTATTTTGTTCCACGTGGCATGGTTTGCTCTACAACAAAGTGCATGTCCGAGCACATGCACTGAGGCAAAAAGCCCCGGCTCAAATTTGCACCGCTTCTATTTGAGCTGCTGCAAGCGCACATGCTTGCATATGTGGACATGCCCAGTGAGGGCACATCTGGAGCACTGTGTCCAGTTTTGGGCCCCCCACTACAGAAGGAATGTAAACAAATTGCACAGTTCAGTGGAGGGCAATGAAAATGGTTAGGGGGCTTGGAAACATGGTGAAGCTGAAGGAGCTGGGTGTATTTAATCTAGAGAAGACAAGACAGAGGGGATTCAACAAAGCAGCGTTGGCAACTGCCTGAAGGATGGTTCCAAAGAGGATGGAGCTAGACTATGCTTAGTGGTGGCTGAGAACAGAACAAGGAGCAATTGTCTTAAGTTGCTACAAGGGAAGTTTGAGTTAGATATCAGGAAAAACTCACATCTGTGTAGTAAAGCACTATAACAAGTTACCTAAATGCCTAGAGGGGTGGTGGAATCTCCATCCTTATAGATTTTTAAGACCTAGGTAAACAAAGCCTTGGCTGGCATGAGGTAGTTGGAGGTGGTCCTGCTTTGAGGTCCTGTCCAACCCTAACTTTCTAGATTTGGGGTACAAAGACTTCAGCCATCTCAGTTCTGAGGTACCATGTAAAATCTTTTAAACCTTTTCTTGAAAATGTGTGTGTGGAAAGAAGCCAATCATTTTTATATAACAAAGGCTATTTTCTGTTTATGTCTGAAAATAAGAGTGTGGGACCAAACATCAATAGTCTAAAAGTGTAGTGTATTAGAAGTTCAGTCTAATCGGTAACCAAAATAATGAAAGACTGGATTGTTCCACCAGTCACTTTTTTGGGGATCTTTAAATATGGCTAGCCTGTCACAGAGGATTATAATTTACCATTGAATCTGGGTGCACTGGTAAATCGAAAGGGGACAACTCTACCGCTGTGGCTGTTACTGCCACTGTGTTATTGGACCTTTAGTCCTTTGTTCTCCAAATTCTGAGAGGTGTCCTGACTTGAGGGAGAGGGACACACTCATGTGACATAGTCTGTGATGATGGAAATGGCAAAGTTCTAAACAATGCATGGAATGTGAGGCTTGAGTTCTTGTCGTCATCCTTGCCTTGTTTGTCCTTTTCTTTCCCCAACCTATTTGAACTCTCTTGCACTCACTTTCTCTCTCTCTTTGCAAGCATCTGGCTTAGCTTCATCTCTTGCAATGTGGCTCTGTGGTCTGTGACCAAAAAGGCAGCTAAAAGCAATGTCTGAAACATCCAGAAGCTCATACAAGTTAGACAGATCTTGGCATCCTGATAAGACCGTATGCTAGGTCTGTCTTTTGCCTGCAAGTCAGAATCGGCATCAGAAACAGAAGCTACAACTTCTGTCTTTGCTGTTCCTTTTCTTTTCCTTACCTTTTGTGTGTGCTTGTCTTGTCTTTAGGGATGTAGGATTGGGCTTTGACAGTAGCAGCAGCAACAACTTCAACCCACCTCAACTTTTTTTCTTTTTTTTCTCAAAACATGTTACCATGTTTACCATCTAGAAGTTGGAAGTGCGTTTGTTCCCTATTCCCCATAAAATCTCCCTACAAATAAAGAGAATAGGTGTTAATATTAAAACTAAGGCATTAATTAATGCTTCACATTTTAAATGCTTTGACTGTTCTGCCTTACTTCTTAATAAAGATATAGAAATCCTTTCTTTAATGTGAAGTGGTACTGTGTAACTAAATAGGCCAAGGTCTCCGTACTCAACTTCAAACTTTGTTTAACTGTTTAGTATTGCACAGTAATAAGGTCACATTAACACCTTTACTCTAGTCTCTGGACTCATTTATTTTATCAAAATTAACATAATCAGTACCGCATCGGGGACTTTGAAATAAGAATCTTAAATGGTCAGAATCCTATGTCTCTGCTTGGTAGAAGATATCAACTACCAAGATAGTTGATACCTAGATAGACTCAACATAACTGAAATAAATGGTATTTTAGTATGATATATAAGTATCTAAGTCTTGGTATAACAAATGGGGAACACACATGCATACCTTCTAGCCATAAGAAAAATGTTCTTTATGGTGCATGTGTTTAGGGTCTGGAACAAACTCCCCCCAGAGGTGGTACAAGCACCTACTCTGGACTCTTTAAAAAAAACAGGTGGATATATTTCTTGCTGGGGTCACTTGATCCCAGCTGACTTCCCACCTATGGCTGGGGGGGCTGGACCCGATGATTTCATGAGGTCCCTTCCAGCCCCTAATGTCTATGAAATCTATGACGTCTATACTGTACTGGTCTTATTCATTGTCTGTGCTCTACCAGAATGTCATTGAGTTTAGCACTTGCTTCACACACAAGTCTCATTCTACCAGCTTTGGAGTTAAAGTTTCAGTTTCCTCTGTCCTTGTCTCTTCTGTTACAAAGACCAAGTTCTTATGATTTCTCTGAGAAACTATCTTGAAGAGCCTGGAGGATTCGGTTATTTTTGCCCTTATTCATAAAGGTCTTGATTGACTTCAAGCAAAATGGGAAAACAAATTTTCCTGGTTCACCTGAATTTCAGACATTTATTACAGGATGTGGTGAACTCTTTCATTGATTTCACTCGCTCTCCCCCTCCTTAAAAATATGTCTGATGAAAGACAGGACCTACTTGCAGGCTCTTGTGCAATGTCACATTGTCTTAAGGGTTGTGACAGTTAAAGCTGGTTTGTTCTCTTTATGATCCATGTAACAAAAGACAAGTTTCTTTGGGTAAATGTGATCTCTTTTATTAGACCAACCAAATAGTTGGAAAAAATGTTTTTGCAAGTTTTCCAACTATTTAGTTGGTCTAATAAAAGATACCACATTTAACCAAAAAACACTGTCTGCATACATCCTTAGAGACCAACACTGCTACAGCCAACACCCACATAACAAAAGAGGCATTTCAGCAGCCTTTCCTCTGAGAACTAGGTTCAAGCCAGTGGCTTTTCCCAGGGTCCTCCCTGATCTTTAAATAAAACTGACAGGGGGCAAACTCAAGGCTGCATCCCAAAGCAGCCCACCCACCTGCCTAGGGCAGTCTGCCCTGACTCACCTGCCACGACTTGATTGTTAACTAGATTTATTAAGTGGGAGGCTGCCCATTCCTTGCCCTGATGCCAGGGGGTGCTATCCATGGCTCTGACCCTCCCTATACCAGGGCCCATGCTTCGTGGCATCCTGATTATGATTGGTCCCTGGTCTGAGACCAGAGCAAACTCAGTCCATAGGTTGGGTTCCATTCATTCTCACATTCACGCTGCACCCCACTCTCACAGGGTCCTCTGGCATACCGCCTATTACTGGGCCATACTCTACTGCCCTTGCTCCTCTTGAGCAGCCCCTCTTGGGCCATCAGGCTTCGCTATTTGCACCCTGGCCATAGCGCACGGTCCTTCAGTTCCCACGAGTTCCCCTACTCTACGTGGCCTAGCCTTGTGCCAAACCCCTCACCAGGCAACTGCTCTCATGCTCACACTACTGAGGCTGGCCCATGTACTGTCCTTCAAGCCGCTTTCGCAGCCCTACTCGGTACGCCTCTGGTGCAGTCCTTCAAACCACTCTCGCAGCCCTACTCTGCATCCCAACACACTCAGTACTTCAGGCACCCCCTACTGCACCCTACTCTGAGTGGGCCCTCACACTATGCTCCACAAGCTACCCATTCTGGGATCTCACATCCCTGCTGGGCTCAGGTTTCTCACTAATAAAACACCTGGCCCCCCTTGTTCCCCCTGCTCGCACTATTACCCTCCAGATGGTGGGGCTGGAGTTAAGGCGCCCCAACCCACCTTCCACCAAGGAGGTTCACGGTCCTGGCACTTCTTGGGGGCTCCCCCACCACAAGGAGCCCCACCAGGCCTCCTTACCCTGTCAGGGTGCAGTTTTAGGTCCTACCCAGGACCAGGAGCCTCCAAGCCATCCCCCTAGCTCCTGCTCTTACCTCCAGGATGTTCTATCCCATAAGGGAGCTGGATAGTGCTGCTTCCTTGGCTGGCGCTGCCTGTCTGGCCTATGTTTGAAAATGGCCATCCTAATCAGGCACTGCCGGCTGCCTGCTTCAGCCCTTAAAGTGGCAAGCACCCAAAGGTGCACTGCCACAAAAACCCTTTCTACTAGTTGTCTCTTCAGCTGAAATAATAGGGTGTGTTAGATGTTACAGACAGGAGTAGTTTTTCTTTTTCACAAGTATAGGTCTGTTCTCTGTAGAGTTTTTGGGTTCATCTCTGTATTAGGCCCATAATAACTGAGAGATCTTCCTGTCTGCCAATTGCTCAATGCTCAGACTCCCTCCTTTTCTGTCTTCAGTAATACTTTCTTCTAAATTTCTGTCTTCACTGATCTTAATCAGACAGTCCAGTTGGGCTCTTTGTAGTATGACAGTGTTTTGGGAAAGGAATGATTCTTTGTTTTTATATCTATATGGCGGCTATAGGGCTCTGAAAACTTTTCTCTTGTAGCATGGGAGGGTCACAATATGCAAAAGGGTCAGAACTGCAAGCAGTTGGATAAAGCAGGCTTCTCTGCTTATGTCTCGTGGTTCATTTTCCATGCTTTGCTTCTACCTTTTGGACCATGTGGTATGGAGTCACAGGAGATAAATGGCATAAGCAGTGATTTATTGCTTTTCTACATGATGGTGTAATTTATTTTTATTTTTTTTGGAAGACGGCAGCTGTTGCTCTGAGGGCCCGTTTGCCCACATAAAATAGGGGCCAGCGAACCCTGCTATTTAATGTTTCTTCAATCAGTGTTGAATCACCTAAGTACACGTGTGTATATATGTTTGACATTCAGTGGAATGGGAAACAACCAAATTATAATCCTAGGGAAGTAATCAGAAGATAATAATTGCATCTCTTCTCCACTGAAGGAGGAAAATGATTTCAAGTTTAAGTAGAATTAAAATAAACTTTAAAACTTGCTTTGTATGCTGAGATTTCAGGAGAGTAAGGAAAGTGGCTTTAGTTAAATGGCTGGTCTTTTTGTTTTAATGATGTCAGAGTAAACTGATCAGTCCATATTGTTTAATGCCCAGCTTACAGAAAACTGATATCCAAACATAGCAGCCTTTCTCAGCCTTAGTATTACATTAGCACCAGTTTGGTTTATTTTTTTTTTGAAAGGATAAAGGTCTGTCTACATTTAGGAATGCTGTTAAGCCACATTGGCATTTCACCTGCATTTTGAGATAATGGGAGCAAATGTGCTGGAAAGAAATGAACAAAAAATACTTCTACATTGAAATACCTTGCTTGAAATACAGAATTAAAAAATATATTGAACTTCAAACTTAGCTGATTTTGTAATGAATATCATTATTTCACTGTTTCAGTTATTCAAGAACAAACACTTAATAAGGCAATATATGGAAAAAGGGGTACTTTCATGCTTATTAATTCAAACGTTTCCACTTTTGCCTGAGCTTTCCACAAAGGAAGACCACGTTTAGAACATTTTTGGATTTACATGAAGTCCAGAATACAAACAGCAGCAACAAAAAATGGAGGGTATGGGGGCTAAAAAACAAACAGTAACAGTGTAGTCCTTGTTACTTCAGCTGTTCAAATGAAAACTAGTTCTCATTTTGAGCTTATATGTTTCAAGTACCTAGATATGACTTCAATGTTTCCATCCTGTGCCTGCCTGTAGGCGCTTGACTTTCTGAAACGGTTTACCCTTTGGGTGAAGTATTACAGACTTGGTCTTTATCTACAGCTAAATTATTTTTTGAAAGTTTTTTGAAAACAAAAATAAATTAGGGGAAGTCAATTCTTACATTTTTTTTAATCCTGTAAAAATCGGTGCCGCCTTTAGTGAATAGAAAAGTAACGTCATTAGGTGTAGAAATTTGTTGCCAGGGTGCTCTTATCAACTGATTTTGTTTCTGACCTCTTCGAAGATATTCTTCTGCAAATATGAAGCTCATTTTTGTAGAGGTTTCTTGCTAATTTAATGGAGTGTACTCCTAAATGCATACCTAATTTAGTTGTGAAGTGAGAAAGTTTGCAGAAATTTGTAAAATGGCTTACTTCATTGTACATTTAGCAAGTTAAAAGCTTCATGTTTCCAGAGGTCTACACAACAAAGGTTCGTTCCTATGGAGCTCTCGAGGAGTATGAGATAGCATGTTTAATGTTATCTAGTCAAAACATTTTGCATGTTATAACTCCCCTCCCTTACATTCAGTCTAGGCTCCATAATTAATCATTCAAAAGTATTTTTTCAGTTTTACTTAGTGTAATTTAATTTCTATGACTATATGGAATGTTGTAATTGGCTTACCTTTAGAGAAGGTAATTTTAGTATGTCTTAACTTTTTAGGGCCTGTTCTTATACTGTGAAGTAAATGGCAAACTTTCCAGTGACTTCATTGGTGAAGCTGCCCTGAGCCTTTCTGGGTAGGATGGGATATAAATCTAAACAACAGTATTAAAAATTATTTTTCGATGCAGTAACAAAGCATATTTTTGCAGGAATAATTGTTTGCAAAGGTAATTGAACTGAAAATGTAAGTGGGTTACCTATGCCTACCAACTTTAGTATTGTTCTGTGTTGTGCTTAATAGAAAACTTCTTTATTTTTCTTCTTGTTCTAAAAATAATGTTAAGGAATGCAGACAGTATGATGTAGCAGTTTATTACTTATGTATATTAAGGTATAATTGTGGAAGAACTGTGTATTACAGATAGTGATTGTTTAAAATGTTATATGTGCAATTTGGACTTCAGCATTTCTTGAATTTTTAAATCCTTAACTATTCATAGATTCATAGATGTTAGGGTCGGAAGGGACCTCAGTAGATCATCGAGTCTGACCCCCTGCATAAGCAGGAAAGAGTGCTGGGTCTAGATGACCCCAGCTAGATACTCGTCTAACCTCCTCTTGAAGACCCCCAGGGTAGGGGAGAGCACCACCTCCCTTGGGAGCCCGTTCCAGACCCTGGCCACTTGAACTGTGAAGAAGTTCTTCCTAAAGTCCAGTCTAAATCTGCTCTCTGCTAGCTTGTGGCCATTGTTTCTTGTAACCCCTGGGGGCGCCTTGGTGAATAAATACTCACCAATTCCCTTTTGTGCCCCCGTGATGAACTTATAGGCAGCCACAAGGTCGCCTCTCAACCTTCTCTTGCGGAGGCTGAAAAGGTCCAGTTTCTCTAGTCTCTCCTCGTAGGGCTTGGTCTGCAGGCCCTTGACCATACAAGTGGCCCTTCTCTGGACTCTCTCCAGGTTATCTGCATCTCTCTTGAATTGCGGCGCCCAGAATTGCACGCAGTACTCCAACTGCAGTCTGACCAGCGCCCGATAGAGGGGAAGTATCACCTCCTTGGACCTATTCGTCATGCATCTGCTGATGCACGATGAAGTGCCATAGGCTTTTTTGATGGCTTCGTCACACTGCCGACTCATGTTCATCTTGGAGTCCACTAGGACTCCAAGATCCCTTTCCACTTCCGTGCTACCCAGCAGGTCATTCCCTAGGCTGTAGGTGTGCTGGACATTCTTCCTCCCTAGGTGCAGCACTTTGCATTTCTCCTTGTTGAACTGCATTCTGTTGTTTTCTGCCCACTTGTCCAACCTGTCCAGGTCTGCTTGTAGTTGTTCCCTGCCCTCCGGCATGTCCACATCTCCCCATAGCTTTGTGTCATCTGCAAACTTGGACAGAGTACATTTCACTCCCTCGTCCAAGTCACTGATGAAGACATTAAAGAGTATCGGTCCAAGGACCGAGCCCTGCGGGACTCCACTGCCCACACCCTTCCAGGTTGAAACCGACCCATCCACCACGACTCTCTGGGTGCGACCCTCCAGCCAATTCGCCACCCACTGGACTGTGTAGTCATCCAAGTCACAGCCTCTTAACTTGTTCACCAGTATGGGGTGGGATACCGTATTGAAGGCCTTCCTGAAGTCTAAGTATATGACATCCACCCCTCCTCCTGTGTCCAGGCGTTTCGTAACCTGGTCATAAAAAGAAACTAGATTGGCCAGGCACGATCTGCCTGCCACGAACCCGTGCCGGTTTCCCCTCAGCATAATTTGTCCTTCTGGGCTTTCACAAATGTGAGCCTTGATAATTTTTCAAAGACTTTGCCAAGGACGGAGGTGAGACTGACAGGTCTATAGTTGCCTGGGTCCTCCTTCCTCCCCTTTTTGAAAATGGGGACCACGTTGGCCCTTTTCCAGTCCTCCGGGACTTGGCCCATGTGCCACGAGCTTTCAAATATTCCCGCCAGTGGCTCTGCAATGATGTTGGCCAGTGCCTTCAGCACCCTTGGATGGAGCTCATCCGGGCCTGCCGACTTAAAGGCATCCAGTTCTTCCAAGTGACTCTGCACCATCTCAGGGTCTACGCATAGAAGTCTGGCGCCTTGCTGCTGCCTCTCTACAACCCCAGTGAGAGACTTGTCATGCCCCTCACTTAGGAACACTGAGGCAAAGAACTCGTTGAGGAGTTCAGCCTTGTCCCCCCTGTCTGTCACCAATTGTTCCTGCCCATTTAGCAGGGGTCCTATTCCTCCCTGGGCCTTCCTTTTACTCCCTATATATCTAAAAAACAATTTCTTGTTGTCTTTTACTTGGGTTGCCATCCTCAGCTCCATGGTAGCTTTGGCCCGTCTAACTGCCTCCCTACAAGCACGAGCAGAGGCGGTATATTCATCTTTGGTGATCTCTCCCTGTTTCCACTTTTTATGTGCTCCCCTTTTGGCCCTTAGGCTGCTCTGTATTTCTCTGGTCAGCCAGGGAAGCCTCCTGGCCCCTTTCCCTCTTTTGCCTCACTCGGGGATCATCTTGCTTTGTGTCCGAAGGATCGTTTCCTTAAGGCACAGCCACCCTTCTTGGGCTTCCATCTCTTCAAATCTCCTACTCTGCAGTGCGTCCTTGACTAATCGCCTGAGTTCATTGAAATCAGCTTTCCTAAAGTCTAGCACTTTCACCCTACTAGTTACCTTACCCACTCGTCGTCTTATGGCGAATTCTATTATTAGGTGATCACTGTCCCCCAGATGGCTACCGATCTGGAGGTCCGCTACCATGTCATCTCCCGTTTCCAGTACCATATCCAGTATGACTACCGCCTCTTTAGCTTTTATGGTCTCCGAGAGTTACCTCAGGAGCCCCGAATCTCTTTCTTCCCCTTGATGTGGGGGTCTGTAGCAGACCCCTACCACCAAATCCCTTTCTCCTTGCCCCCCATGTAGTCTAACCCACAATCCTTCTACTTCCTCATCCTTGGATTCCGTCTTGATGAGGGTTGATGTATAATGCTCACTGACATAGAGCGCAACCCTTCCCCCTTTCTTCCCCACCCTGTCCTTTCTGTATAATCTATAACCCTCAATATGTACCGCCCAGTCGTGGGATGAATCCCACCAGGTTTCCGTTAGCCCCACTAAGTCATAGGTGTTTAGTGCAAGCAGTAGCGCTAGTTCATCCTGCTTATTTCCCATGCTCCTAGCATTAGTATATAGGCACTTGAGCCCTGCGACTGTTGCCTTTGCTGTCCCCCCGCTCCGAGTCCCAAGGGGCCCTTTGATTCTTACCTTCTCATTTCTTACCTGTGCCGTAGTGCTGGCCTCCGCATGGCTTTCAGGTTCCCAATGCTCTCTTTCTTCAGGCTGGGCTGTCCTTGTGGGTGCCACATGGTTTGGTGGTCCACAGCTTCCCCTGCCCTCATCTTCCCCTCCCCCCGGCGAGCCTAGTTTAAAGCCCGCCGGAGGAGATCCGCCAACCTAGAAGAAAACACACGCTTACCTTTGGGGGACAGGTGAAGCCCATCCCAGCTGAGCATGTCCCTCGTCGTGATGTGTGGGTCGTTGTCCAGGAAGCCAAAGCCTGCCTCGAGACACCACTGCCGAAGCCGCCAATTGGTCTCTCGGATACAGTTCTCATGCCGTCTTCCGCGTCCGTTCACTGGTAGGATGGAAGAGAATACCACCTGTGCACCGAACTCCTTCAGCATGCCGCCCAGAGCACTGTAGTCCACCATCAGGTGATTGGGGGTTCTCCTGGCCGCATCATTAGTACCCACATGGACTAGGACCATGGGGTAATAATCGGTGGACTTGATCCTTGCCTGGATTACCTCCGTCACATCCCGAATCTTTGCTCCAGGGAGGCAGCATACCTCTCGTGCCGAGGGGTCCTGGCGACAGATGGGCCCTTCCATACCTCTCAGGATGGAGTCGCCTATGACGAGCACTCATTGCCTCCTCATCTGGGTCCTTTTGGATCTCTTGATCTGTTTGGAGTGTGAAGAATGTGGTGTTTCTTCCTGCCCAAGGGTTTCCTCCTCCCCTTCCATCTCCTGCAGGATCGCCAGGGCCTCGTACTTGTTCTCCAGTCGAACTGGAGAAGCTGGTACCGATTTTCTGCGAGCTGCTCCGGTCCTGGATGTGACCGTCTGCCACTCTGCTGTGGAGGGCATTCCCCGGGCTGCTTCTTCCTTCGGTGCCTGGTCCTGCAGGGAAAGGAAATATCTGTCAATTTCATCCTCCACCTCCCTGATTCCCCTCAGCCTGCTTACCTCCTCCCGGAGTTCCCTCACCTGCGCCTCCAGAGCCCCAAGACGGGCACCTGCTGGACAGGTGTGGGTGGAGGCCTCAGACCAGCCCCGGTTAGCCTTGTCCCCCTGGGCAGAGGCCCTAGCAGCACTCCTCGTAGACACCATTCTGAGCTGCTGTTTGTAGATCTGTGTGGTGTCTACTCCCTACCCGTACAGGAGTCCCACTCCTGGCCCTCCCGGCCCGCCCGCCGGCGGGAACACTCGCGCAAACGCCGGCGCGCTCTCACAGAGCACGCCTGTTTGCACGCTCTGTTCGCACTGCGCAGCTCGGGAGCGCGGCTCCCTACCGGCTCAGCTATATGGGACCCGGGGGGCTTCCCCTCCGGATCCGGCTCAGCTGTGCCGGGTCCCTCCACCCCACTTACCTTCGGGGGATCAGGTGTTGCTGCCCCCGCTGCCGATTCCTCCGCTGCTGCTGCTGCTGCCGCCACTGCCGCCGCCTCCAGTCAGTCAGTTGGTTAAGGGGGCACAAGTGCGTGCGGGACACGCGTCTGCCTGGCTCCTCTCCTTCCCGCTGCAGGTTCCCGAGTGCTGGGAACTACGTCACCCTGCGGCTTTAAAGCCCGTGGTTTGAATTACCTGCCCCTGCTCCAACGGCCAATCAGGCGCCCCGGTCTACCCGGAAGTGCCTGCCGGCAGTTCTGCCCCCTACGCTCCCCTGCTGGTGGGATCTGCTGCCGCCGGAGCCTGCTCCCCAAGGGTTAGCCCCGGGGGTGCTCCCTGGCCTGGGGGGACAGTCCCCTCCCTAGCCCTCCCTGTTTGCGCACTCTGTTTGCACTGCGCGGCTCGGGAGCGCGGCTCCCTACCGGCTCAGCTATATGGGACCCTGGGGGCTTCCCCTCTGGATCCGGCTCAGCTGCGCCGGGCCCCTCCGCCCTACTTACCTTCAGGGGATCAGCTGTTGCTGCCCCCGCTGCCGATTCCTCCACTGCTGCTGCCGCCGCCGCCGCCTCACTATGTCACTCTTGTTAGTGGCTTTTTAAAACATTTGTTCATAATTTTCATAGTTATAAGAAAACTATATATTTCTGGGAATATATAGAATTATATAACTTTAATTTTCATCTAGTTTTGATAATAGAAGAAGTTGAATAAATTAAAAGATAACAGCTATTTATGACCAGAGGCTATTTATGTCCACAGTAAAGGGTATGGAACTGTAACATACCATTTCAGGGTGATTTAGCTGAAGTGTATGTTGAATAATATTGATGGGATTATTGGTCCACCGATTTTAAGTTCCTGTTGTCAAAGTTGATTATGAAATACAGACAAAATTATGCATGCTTTATCATATTTTAAATGTAGAAAATAGCATATAAGTTGTTAAGTTTTATATAGGACCACTATAAAATGTGGGACGGGAATTACCCAAAGGACTAACTAGCTTACATCCAGGTATAATATGCTAATAATGTTATTATATCAAGCAAGCAGAATAAGGAAAATAGGGGCATGTTAAAGGAGGTCTTGGGTTACTATTCTGAAGACAAATTTGGCCCAGATCCTATTCCAGCTCAAAGACATGTGTAATAAATACATGGCTTCTAGGTACCAATGTTACTAAGATAAATCCTGTTCCATCTCACATAGTAGTCACAAAACTAGTAAAATGACTAGATTAATTATGTGCATCCATTTTCCTTAAAAGAGTCCTTGGCAAATGGGCTTGATTTACTGTACATGCGTAGAAGTAAGCCAAAATGGCTGCATAGATGCTTAATTTCACCTCAGTTCTGCTGCAGTTCAGTTTTATTCAAGAAGCTCACAGATTCTGCATAAATTCTTGATTTCTTGGATATAAGAAATGCCAAGCTGAATAAGCAGCTTGGGATGATGTTGGTAGCTTGCTGAAGGAGGATGTGCCATACTTCTGCCCAGATGTCTAATGATAAAGGCACTTCCCACAACTGTTGTAAGCATTAGGATATTAGGGGAAAAGGTGGGTGAGGGGTCCTCCTCCGAGTCGTTCTTTGCTTTACATTGAGTGCAGTTCTGAGTTAGATGTACCAATTCCTGTAGATGTCTCCTTTCTGACTCCTGGTATAATGAAAGTTCAGGGAGATGTCTTTCCTCTGTGTGAGCTGAATCCTAATATGACAGCCACATAAGGCTGCTTATTGAAAAATGGTGGTACTGTGCACCACTTCAGGACTAAATGCAATTGATTTCTGGAGGCAGGCAAGACTTTCTGCTGAAAGAATGGGAGGGATATATGCATCCCTATTTGGAATAGGATTGTTCCCTGGATTTAGATGTGTATTTTGGGGGAGCAAGTGATTGCTAAGTCATAGAAACATAGAAAGTTAGGGTTGGAAGGGACTTCAGGAGGTCATCTAGTCCAACCCTCTGTTCAGAGCAGCACCATCCCCAACTATATCATCCCAGCCAAAGCTTAGTCTAGCCGGGTTTTGAAAACCTCCAAGGATGGAGCTTCTACCACCTTTCTAGATAACCTGGTCCACTATTTTATTACCTTCCTAGTGATAAAATTCTTCCTAATGTCTAACCTAAACTTCCCTTGCTGCAACTTGAGACTCTTGCTTCTTGTTCTCTCATCTGCCACCACTGAGAATAGTTTAGCTCTATCCTCTTTTTAACCCCCCTTCAGGTAGTTGAAGGCTGCTGTTGAATCCCCTCTTAGTCTCCTCTTCTCTAGACTAAATAAAGCCAGTTCCCTCAGTCTTTCCTCATAAGTTATGTTCCCCAGCCCCCTCGCCATTTTGTTGCCCTTCACTGGACTCTCCCCAATTTGTCTACATCGTTTCTGTAGTGGGGGCCAAAACTTGAACACATTACACCAGATGTGGCCTCACCAGTGCTGAATAGAGGGGAATAATCACTTCCCTTGACCTACTGGCAACACATCTACTAGGGCAGTCTAGTATGCCATTAACCTTCTTGACAACAAGAACATACTGCTGGCTAATATTCAGTTTATTGTCCACTGTAACCCCCAGGTCCTTTTCTGCACAGCTGCTGCCCAGCCAGTCAGCCTGCAGCCTGCGCTGGTACATGGGATTGTTCCATCCTAAGCGCAGGAATTTGCACCTGTCCTTATTGAACCTGACATTCTTTTTGGTCCAATCCTCCAATTTGTTTAGGTCACTCTGAATCCTTTCCCTACCCTCCAGTGTATCTGCTACTCCCCCAGCTTGGTGTCATCTGCAAACTTGCTGAGGGTGCGCTCCATCCCATATCCCAGGTCACTGATGAAGATATTGAACAAAACCAGCCCTAGGACTGACCCCTGGGGCACTCAACTTGACACCAGCTGCTAAATAGACATTGAGCCATTGATTACTACCCTCTGAGCCCGATATTGCAGCCAGTTTTCTGTCTACCATATAGTCTGTTCATTCGGCCCATATTTCCTTAGCTTGCCTGCGAGAATTTTGTGGGAGATCGTATCAAAAGCCTTGCTAAAATCAAGGTACACCACATCCGTCGGTCTCCCCACATCCACCGAGCCAGTCATCTCGTCATAGAAGGCAATCAGGTTGGTCAGGCCTGACTTGCTCTTGGTGAATCCATGCTTGCTGTTTTTAATCACCTTCTTGTCATCCAAGTGCTTAGAAATGGATTCGTTGAGGATCTGCTCCGTGACTTTTCCAGGGACTGAGGTGAAGCTGACTGGTCTGTCATTCCCTGGATCCTCCTTTTTCTCTTTCTTAAATATGGGCACTATGTTTGCCCTTTTCCAATCATCTGGGACCTCTCCTGATTGCCATAAGTTTTCAAAGATGATCAGCCAACTCCCTCAGCATCCTCCGGGGCATCCATCCAGTCCTATGGACTTGTACGCATCCAATTTTTTTTAGGGAGTCCCTAACATATTTTTTCGCCACTGAGGGCTGCTCACCTCCACCCTGAATTGTGCTGCCCAGTGCAGCAGTCTGGGAGCTGACCTTGCCTGTTAAGACAAAGACAAAAAAGGCATTGCGCCCTTGAGCTTTTCTGCATCCTCTGTCACAAGTTTGCCTTCCTCATTCAGTAATGGACCCACACTTTTTCTTGCTACGGACATTCTTGTAGAAACCCTTCTTGTTTCCCTTCACATCACTTGCTAGCTGCAATTCCAACTGCACTTTGACATTCCTGACTTTATCCCTGCATACCCAAGAAATGTTCCCTAGTTATTGGTCCAAGTTTCTGCTTCTTACAAGCTTCCTTTTTGTGATTTAGTTGACTGAAGAGTTCCCTGCTAAACCAAGCTGGTCTTCTGCCATACTTGCTAGTCTTCCTGTGCATTGGGATGGTTTGTTCCTGCACTCTCAGTAAGACTTCTTTAAAGTATAGCCAGCTCTCCTGGACTCCTCTCCTCCTCAGACTGGCTTCCTGCCTGTGAGTTCCCTGAGTTGAATCAAAGTCTGCTTTTCTGAAGTCCAGGGTCCCTGCTCTGCTGCTTTCCATCCTTCCTTTCTGCAGGATCCTGAACTCAATCATCTCATGGTCACCGCTGCCCAAGTTGGCATCTACTAGTACATTCCCCACCAATTCTTCCCTGTTTGTGAGTAGCAGGTCAAGAAGAGCATGGTTCCTAGTCGGCCGCTCCAGCACTTGCACCAGGAAGTTGTCCCCAACACTCTCCAAAAACTTTCTGGATTGCCTGTGCATTGCTGTATTGCTCTCCCAGCAGATGTCAGGGTGATTGAAGTCCCCCATGAGGACCAGGGCCTGTGATCAGGAAACTTCCACTACCTGTTTGAAGAAAGCCTCCTCCAGCACTTCCTCCTGTTCTGATGGTCTATAGCAGACCCCCACCACAATATCACCCTTGTTGCTCTCTCCTCTGAACCTAACCCAGAGACCCCCAGCAAGCTTATCTTCAGTTTCATACTGGAGCTCTAAGCAATCATATGGCTCTTTTACATAAAGTGCAACTCTTCCTCCTTCTCCCCTGCCTGTCCTTCCTGAACAGTTTGTACCCATCCATGACAATGCTCTAGTCATGCAAGCTATCCAACCAAGTCTGTTATTCCAATCACCTCATAGTTTTGTGATTGTGCAATGACTTCCAGTGCTTCATGCTTGTTTCCCAGGCTCCACACATTTATGTACAGGCACTTGAGGTAACTAGTTGATTGCCCTGATTTCTCAGGAAGTATGAGAGCACCTCCCCATTCCCTCTCCTGCTTGTTCTTCCTGCAGGTCTCCCGTTTCACCACTTACCTCAGGGCTTTGGTTGCCATCCCCCAATCTTATATCTGGTAGGTGAAGTAAAAGTCTTACATTTGGTAGGTGAAGTAGAATCTAGGCCAAAGTATTTTATTGAGCAATAGGGAAAAAAAGTTAGAAAAGCAAGAATTATTTTATTGCCTTGTATGTGATTAAGATGTGTTGTATTTTAGGTCTATACAGCACCTAACACAAGCCTTATTCCCGCTTCAGGATTACACTAATATAAATACTGATAATGGGGGAATCTTGTGTGCTTGGGTCCCCAAGCATTGGTTCTTTTTAAATCAGTGATAATGTTTTGCCTTTGCCATTCAGAAGAAGCCAAGATTTGTATCGGCAGCATTATTTAAGTATAACCTAGTAAGTAATTTCAGTACCTCCCTTTTTACTGTACTAAGTCTGATCTTTGAGTGTTCAAAGTGGAGAGGAGATAATTTACATTCTCCAGTCCAGTGAAGTGTGAGTATGTAAAAATGGCCATAGATCAGAGGTACTCAACTCCCAGCTTGCAGGCTAAATCCAGACCATGAAGCCATGCAATCCAGGCTGTGGGGCTCTCCCTAGGTCTGAAACTTTGCTGGGGGAACAGGGGTAGTGTTAGTTGCTACTCCCCTGCTGCCAAATTTCTGCACCACTTATCCAGACCATGGGGCCAAAAGATTGAGCACTGCTATAGGTCTTAGGTTCTCAGTATCTTCTGTCAGAATCCAAATATATTTTTTGTTGGTCTATATACCTCTTTTGTAATAAGCTTTAGTATTCAGATGGCAGAAGAACAGGTTCTTAAAGGGCTGATTCTGTGTGTTGGTCCCTAGAAGTGGAGTCCAGTTATGTGGTATTTTTGAAAAATACAAAAAAAGCTTTATTTTGGATGAATTTAAGACCTCCTTAATCTCTAGAAAGTATTTGATTTGGGTACATTTTAAGATCTGCTGTTCCCCATTTAAGGCAGGCATGCAATATATTTGTATATTGGCCAGTTTCTTTCACATGCTGCAAATGGGGGTAGATGGGAAGCAAGAGGAATTGGAGGTTATGTTGTACAAAGACCATATTGCCACCTTGTATGCCTGCCAAATTCTCAGGTTGTAGTCCTGGACCAAGTACCTGAAGAAGTTCTGTATTGTGCAGCATTTGAAAATTTGATGTTTCCCAACATCTGCTCTTAAGTGTGGTGTTTGTGTAGTCATATGTTTTAACAGTACTATCATTGGTAATGTTGCTGTCTTTGAAACTTGGACCTAAGAGTTTTGCAGCCACAAGTGGACATGTACTGTTAAATTAAATTTTTTTTGAGAATTTACCGTGGCCATTTTTGTACCCTCATAAGTGTTTTGATTCAGGTACACTGATTGCAGAAGCAGTTGGCTGTTGACTCTTCAGAGTTCTGCAAATGAACCTTGCAAAAGATATCTTCATCAAGATATCTTTAACTACTTTAAGACTCTCGGTCATTACTTTCTGATGCAGCTTTTTGTTTAATAAACTTTCAAATGACATCCCCATGCAGATACGATGAGTAGTTTCATATATTTTATAATATTTTGTGTTTTTCATAGTTGTTTTTCAGTATCCAACTTTGAAATATTTAAGAAGCAGGTTTAAAGCACAGAAATCACATCCTGTTACAGTAATTTGTAGATATTTGTCTGATGATATCCCATTCTGGTTTCGTATTACTAGCATTGTCAGTCAACCAAGTTAACACTTCCCTTTTTTTCCACTGTCGTTTTTAATCTAGTATTTTATTGAAGGACTCAGTCAAGGGGACAGAGCTTCAAGGTGGCAGCTGTTTCTCCTCTCCAGTTCTCAGTGTCTCCAAATCAAACTCCACTTCAAAGATAGAAATCACTAGAAACAGGCATGCAGTAATCTATAAGAAAGACCACCTGTATATACTTCTATTTTCTTGTAAAGGTGGTAGTGCCCTTTACTGACTTGGGTCATTAATAATATGCCTTCGGTCCGTGGTCAAATGAGCGGCCCCAGGGGGCAGATGAGTGGTGCAGGCTGGTAGGCACCCAGATGTCTGGACCCAGATCACATTTACCCTGCTGGGTCCCATGTGGTGAGATCAGAGTCTGAGGACCCTACACTACTCCTGCCCCCATTCCCTCCTCCCACATGCTGGGCTCAGGGCCCTGAGACTCTATGCTGCTTCTACCAGGCTCCTTGTGTCAAGATTGGGGCACCAGGACTTTTTCCTGCCTGTGCCTGGTTCTGTGTGGGGATCAGGCTTCAGGGCCCCATGCCATCTTTATGCCTTAGGATTGGGCCCTATGCATTGGACCCATGGAGAGCCCTATGGGCCTGATGACAAGGTGCCAGAGGGCCGGATCTGGTTGATGGGCTAGGAGTTGAGCACTACTGCCTTGAGGCAAGGGGTGGGAGGTAGATAGATGTTTGGGCCTATGGTAAATAGGAACTGCAATTCAGAACTTACTTTTTACCTAATACTATACTTCAATTGAAATATTTAGTTTCCTCTGAGTAACTGTCCATATCCACCTCTTCACTGGTGGGTGTGTCTTGTCCTGAGCTTTGACCAGGGCTTTTTGGCCTTGGCACTATTCACTATTTGCTTCTCAACCTCCTTGAAGGCTCAAATTAAGTGTAGTATACTGTAGTGTCATGCCTCCTTGTGCCCTCACCCTGAGGGGATAAAGGACTGTATGTACTTTCTGTTCCTTAGTTCCTCTCAACTGCCTGGCTTGAAGTGCTTCATCTCTAGTTTCTAGAGACCTTTGAGCTTCAAGATATACTGCAAAGCCACAGTCTGCTGGCTGCTTGCTCTTAGAAAACACTTTTAGCCATCCAGGAAGAGTGTTTGAGATGTAGTATGTAGGTTACCTTCCCTTCAGGGACAGCCTGCTGCTCTTGAGTTTTTGGATTGGTGCCTGCTTCTCTGCCCCACTCTTCCCCAGAATAGAAGACCACAGTTTGGTGGCTTTCTCTCTAATACTTGGCTGGACTGTGCTCTTCCCATACTTACCTGGGCTGAACTCATCCTTGTGGATGCAGGGCATCTTTTTAACCTTCACCTGGCTACCCAGCTCAGCTCCGATGCTTAGCACTGCTTGAGTCCTATTCAGCTGAAGAGGCTGGTTGAGGCTGTCTTCAAGCACCAGTCATGGACTAGCTCATGTTTTCTTGCCCAGTGGCCTTTCCTTAAGTAAAGGACCTAGTCCTACATTGGGACTTGAATTTGATCCTTTCATTTTTAATGGCAGTTCTGTTTAAATCTGTAGCTGCCTCTACTCCACTCCATGACAATGGCTCTTCTGGTAGCTGTTAAACTCTGAGAACTCATCACAAGTTCCTGCCCAAAGTGACCTCCAGTTGGAACAGCAGCATTTTATCTTGCTGATCTTCTCTAAGCCTCATGTGTCCTGTTTAGAGGCTTTGCATCATTAAGCAGATGCAAAAAAGGGAAGGAAAATGGCATTAGCCTATTATTTTCACTGAACAAAACCATTCAGAAAATCTCTTTGGCTCTTTATAGCTAAGGGATCAATTCAATTTCCCCTGTACTCCCCCATCTCCTGCAAGAGTCTTTTTGTTTTTTCTGGACACTTGCATATCAGCTCCTAATTTACTATTGCAATCCAAAGCAATGTGTTAAAGGGTTCCCCCCCGGACTTCTCTCTCTTCTGTGCAGTTTCTCTGTCTGCAGTCTGATGCTTGAAGCAGATAGTATGTAGTTGGAAGTGGTTTCTAGATTGGTTTTTGGTGTGGTAATCACTTGAGGTTTAGCAGAGTGGACCTCTGCAAGAAGCTATTTGGGAAGGACCTCAAACTATCTTTGTCTACTAGGATATGGAAACTCCCTGCCTGCTGTGGCTGATGAGTAAAAGCCATGCCTTCAGTGAAGTGCAAGCAAGAAAAAACTGCAGTATGGGGGTCTACTTAATTTAGGACTAGGAGAAAAGAATTTGGGGGAGTAAGTCAAGATATGTTTTCCTGTTTCACATGTAAACTTATTCATATGTGAGCTTATCTTTATTCCTGTGAATAATAGCTAGATGGGCACATAGTCCACTCCAGGCATGTGTGCCTGTTGTAGAGCCAAGTATTTAAGGAACTGAAGAACTGGGAAGATTCGACAGTAGGCCTCTAGAACGCTCAAATATTAAAAGCTGATAGGAAAAAATTATCTGACTGGATAAATGAAGAGAAATTAATCCTGCATCTTATATTAGTGGAGAAGTAAGAGGAATGAACTTTAAAAAAGCCTTTAAAAAAATGACAATTGTCAGTTTCAATGAAATGCTTAAATATAAATATATACACGATAAGAAATTCTTTTTACCATGGCTAGGCTGAGCCTAACAAAGAGGAGAAATTTGAACACTAATTGCTTATGATGGGGACATCTGCTGTAGTCTAGTAACTTCCTTTATTACTATTTCTGTTATAATTTTAGTGAGCTTCAGTGTTTGGATGCCACTGTAAGAACTGAATAGATTCACTTCAGGGTATATAACAATACTTTTTACTTTAAATGACAGTTACATTACCTTAACAAAGGTCTGTAGGGCAAGAAAATGCAACTTAATTAAGGTTCGGAAATTAGGTTTGGAACCTTTTCAGCATCTAGGTCAAGGAAACCTGTTTTACAAGATTTACTGATTATGGATTTTGGCAAATATGACTTATACAACAGGACAGGCTAAAGCTGATGACAGTAAAGTTCTGCTAACACAGACTTATTTTTATAGTTGCAATTAATAATTATTGTTTTTAAGCATAATTGGGGGAAAAAGTACTTTAATTAAAAGTTCAGCCTTACCAGATCTGGTCTTCCTTATATTCTGTAGGCCATACACCATTCATAATCTGTCACCTTGTTTGCATTAGGAATTGTTTATTATGCCTAGACACAATTTTTTTTTCAATCACATTGTCAAAAATAAACATCATAAGTTTGTGCTCTGTGTTGTCTTGTTTATCTTCTTGGAGCTGTTTTATTTTATTTATGTATTTATTTATTTATTTATTACCAAACAGTGTTCTTATTTATAGTGACAGCAACATGCTAACTGTTTAAAAGTTTTATTGATTTATTTATGAAATGTCTTTTGACCTGAATACTTTCCTCACTTTTGAAATAGTTATGTTTTAGACTTATACACCTGAGAGAGAGACCATATTTATTCACATGCCACTCTTCCCCCCACCCACTTCCAAATAATATATACACTTTGTTTTGGGAAGGAAAAGATAAGAATCTGGAAAAATCTTTTTCTTAAGTGACCCAGCATAAGGTCAGCATGGCTGAAAGCTGGCCTCAGACAGGAGAGGCAGAGCCTACTCCTCAGCATTATTCAGTCTCTAGCTGCAAGTTCAGAACTACAGTTCTACTGGTCAGCTGCTGTGAACTTAAAGGCTGCATACACACAAGTGTAGACATTTGGTTCCCTGGGGACAATTAGCTGCGACACACCTTGTGCCATGGCTAGTTGTGCCTGGGGAATAGTTGTGTCACACGCCCTCTAGCGCACAGCAGGTTACCCCAGGTGCTGGAGCCAGCACTGGGCTGGCCGCAGCAGCCTTACCTGGGGTCCTGAGGGCCTCCCGGGGTGCTGCAGCAGCAGCAATTCTGCCGCTTAGAGCCTGGCTGGCAGCTGGAACGTGGCTCCGGTCAGCTAAGCTCTGGTTTTGAGCAGTGTGCGCTGTCTCCGCATGTACCACTCTGCTCTTTTTCTATACAGGTTTTTTTGACCTCTGGATATCCAGGGGTCAACCCCCCAGCTCCACCCCACTCCCTTGCAGCACAGAGAACAACTGAATGTGCAGTATGTGATGCCACAGATATGTCTGCAGCGCCACATATTGCACGGTCACGCTTGTCTTGATGTGGCCAAAGGCTGTACTCTATCTCTTCCTCCTGGGCTGGGAGAGAAGCACAGTCCATGGCAGCCATTATATGCTTGAGCTCTGGTATAAAATTATTTTCTTTGATTAAGGCAGACAAGGTTTTTTGGGTGAATCTAATATCCTTTATTAGACCAACTTAATTTTTTATTCCATCCAGGAAGAGTATATACCAACTGCTGAAACTTCCTCAGCCCGACGAAGGGTTTTTGAAATACTTATACTTGCTTAAAATTTTTTTTCCAACTATTTAAGTTGGTTTAATAAAAGATATCAGATTCACCCAAAGAACCTTGTCTGCCTATGTCGTTAGAGCAACACGGCTACAACCTACACCTCTGTTTCCTAGCTTACGACATACATACCAATTTGGGAGGGCTGATTTTTTGGGGAAAAGATGGGGGATGGGGGTATGTTCATGCACATGTAAATGTGGTAACTATTAATTGTGAGAGATTGTGCCAATTAAGCATAAGCTCATAAGGCAGATTGGTCACTGACATAATATGGGGTGTCCTTCAGGACCAGGAGTGCAAGGAAGACAGGAAGCTTGAGTACTGGGGTGCTATTAGGGGGAATCCATCTGTTACATAAAAATGTTGTTATGCATTTACTAAAAGACAGCTCTGTGATAATATGCTACAGACAAGTGTAGTACATGCTTAGTCTTCATGGGTACTAATTTGTATATAGACATACACAGTGTTTGGAGATCAACTGGCTATGAGGTTGTTTAAATGGAATTTTAACAGATGTATCATATGTGGAGTCTTCGCTGCCCACCATGCAGTGAAAGGAATGGGAAAATCTGCTTCAGATGGGTAACAAATTCTGAAATGCAAAGTAGCCACAGAAGAAAAAACATCCTAATGCAAAAGAAATAGGGATTGTACTACTTTGACCATGGGATGTTGTTTCAAGAAGGATTGCTGGGAAGAGATGGGATCCACCTTACAAAGAGGGAAGAGCATCTTTGCAGACAGGCTTGCTAACCTAGTGAGGAGGGGTTTAAGTTTCACCATGGGATGGAGAACAAAACCCTAAGGTAAGGTGGGGAAGTGGGTGACCAGGAGGAAACACAAGCAGAAGGATGCAACAAGAGAGGCTATCTCATTCTTTCTGAAAAAGTAGGGCAATCGGCTAGTTACCTCGAGTATCTATACATGAATGCACAGATTCTGGGAAATGAGCAGGAAGAATTGGAAGTCCTTCATAGTCATGGAACTCTGTTATTCCAATCACAGCAGAGTTTTGGTGGGATAGCTCACATGGCTGGAGTTCTGTTATGGATGGGAATAAACTGTTCAGGAAGGAAAGGCAGGGGAGAAGAGGAGGAAGGGGTTGTGCTTCATATAATGAATGTGCCAGGATGAAACTAGAGATGGGCCTGTTGAAAGTCTTTGGGTTGGGATAAGGGGAGGGAGCCACAAAGGTGTCATGGTGAGGTGTGTGCTGTAGACCAACAGACCAAGAGAATGAGGTGGATGATGCTTTCTGCAAACGTCTAGCAGAAGTTTCCCAATCACAGGCCCTGGTTCTCATGGGGAATCTCAGTCACCGTGATATTTGCTGGGAGGGCCTTATAGTGGTGCAGAGGCAATCCAGGAAATTTTTGGAAAGTGTTGGGGACAACTTGCTGCTACAAGTGTTGGAGAGACCAACGAGGGGCCATGCTTTTCTCAACCTGTTTCTCACAAATAGGGAAGAACTGGAGGGCAATGTAACAGTGGATGGCAACTTGGGCAGCAGCAACCACGAGATGACTGAGTTCGTGATCCTGAAGAAGGGAAGGAAGGAGAGAGCAGCACAGTAAGGACCCTGGACTTCAGAAAAGCAGACTTTGACTCACTCAGGGAACTGATGGGCAGGATCCCCTGGGAGGCCAGTCTGAGAAGGAAAACAGTCCCGGACATCTGGTTGTATTTCAAACGAACCGTACCGAGGGCATAGGAACAAACCATCCCGAAAAGCAGGAATACTAGCAAGTATGGCAGAAGGCCAGTTTGACTTAGCAGGGAACTCTCTTCAGTGAGATGAAACACAAAAAGGAAGTTTACAAGAAGTGGAAAATTGGACAAACAATGAGGGAGGAGTATAAGAGTATTGCTCAGGCATGCAGGGATAAAATCAGGAAGGCCAAAGCATGTTTGGAGTTGCAGCTAGCAAGAAACATGAAGGGTAACAAGAAGGGTTTCTACAAGTGTGTCAGCAACAAGGGGAAAATTGGGGAAACTGTTGGGTCCTTTACTGAATGGGGGAGGTAACCTAGTGACAGATGATGCAGAAAAGGCTGAAGTACACAATGCTTTTTTCACCTCAGTTTTCATAGGCAAGTTCAGCTCCCAGACCACTGCACCTGGCAGAACAGTTTGGGGTGGAGTTGAGCAGCCAACAGTGGCAGAAGAACAGGTTGGGGACTATTTATAAAAGCTGGATGTGTACAAGTCCATGGGGCCGGACACAATGCACCCAAGGGTGCCTAGGGAGGTGGCTGATGTGATTGCAGAGCCACTGGCCATTATCTTTTGAAAACTCATGGCGATCAGGAGAGGTCCCAGATGATTGGAAAAAGGCAAATATAGTGTCCATCTTTTCAGGTAAGGATGAAGGGGGAGGATCTGGGAAAATGTAGACCAGTCCCTGGAAAATCAAGGGGCAGATCCTCAAGGAATTCATTTATAAACATTTGGAGGAGAAGGTGACTGACTAGAAACAGTCAGCCTGGATTCACCAGGGGCAACTCATGCCTAACTAACCTGATTGCCTTTTATGATGAGATAACTGGCTCTGTGGATGCAGGGAGATCAATGGATGTGATATAACTTGACTTTAGAAAGACTTTTTGATACAGTCTCCCACAACATTCTTGCAAGCAATCTAAGGAAGTACAGGTTGAATTAATGAACTGTGAGGTGGATAGAAAACTGGCTGGATCATCAGGCTCAGAGGGTAATAATCAATGGCTCAATGTCTATTTAGCAGGTGGTGTCAAGTTGAGTGCCCCAGGGTTCAGTCCTAGGACTGGTTTTGTTCAATATCTTCATCAATGACCTGGCATATGGGATGGAGTGCACCCTCAGCAAGTTTGCAGATGACACCAAGCTGGGGGGAGTAGTAGATACACTGGAGGGTAGGGCTAGGATTCAGAGTGACCTAAACAAATTGGAGGATTGGATCAAAAAATGTCATGAGGTTCAATAAGGACAGGTGCAAAGTCATGCACTTTGCACAGAACAAACCCATGGATCCATACAGGCTGCTGCTACTGTACAATGTTATGCAGTATTTAGGCTAGGATTTGAAGTGACCTAGACAAATTAGAGAAGGGTGGTTCCAAAAAGGATGGAGCTAGACCAGGGGTAGGCAACCCCCGGCATGGGTGCCAGAATGTGGCATGTGAAGACATTTTGCTTGGTACATATGCCTTGGGGTGGATGGTGGGGAAGGGGTCAGTGTGGCACTGCCACAACAAGGATGTGGTCTCGCATGGCTCCCTCACCATTCACCCCTGGCACTCCAACATCTTACAAGTGGAGGTGGTGGGTGTTTTTGGCACTGCGCCTAAAAATATTACTGACCCCTGAGCTAGACTGTTCTTTGTGGTGGCAGATGACAGAACAAGAAGCAATGATCTCAAGCTACAGCAAGAAAAGTGTAGGTTACAAATTAGGAAAAACTTTCTCATGAGGATGGTGGTAAAGCACTGAAACAGGCTACTCAGAGAGATTTCAGAATCTCCATCTTTGGAGGTTTTTAAGACCTGCCCAGACAAAGCTTGGGTAGGATGATCTAGATGGGGTTGGTCTTTCTTTTAGCCAGGAGGTTGGACTTTGGTGACTTCCTGAGGTCCCTTCCAACTCTAATTGTCTATGATTCTGTGTAAAAGACCGATGTGATCAGGGGCTTTTGAAGGACTAGAATTAAAATAATGGAGTTCAAGAAAAAATGTGAAAAAAGAAGAACTATACAGGTTATACAACTGAAGAAAGTGGTATTGGAAAATACTTGCTGAAATAAAAAGGAGGTTGGTATATTTCATGGCTACTGTGCTTTAACTGTCTTTTAAAATATTAGGATGATTAGGAGGTTTTTGCTTTCACTTGTTTAGTGAATATGATACACCTGTTAAAAAGACAAAATTAGGAGGAATGGTTTAAAAGTAATTAAGTAATCTGAACTTTGTAAAAGCAACTAGTTTTAGTAGATTCTCTTTACTACTTATGGAGTTTTTCCTCTTCAAGATTTTTCTAAACACTGGAACTTGCAACAACTCTGAGGTAAATCAGTATATGTTACCTCCATTTTACAGACAGTGAAACTAAGGCATGCCAAAATTGTTGTTCATCTAAACAGGAAACATGCAGTGCCAGAATTTTACCTCCTCTGCTGACTGGTATCTGAATCATTCACTATGTATTTTCTGAATACTTTTGAATCTTACATCTTCCAACAGCTTTGGTAAAGGGTACAAGTCACAGCTGGTGCTTAGGAGGCTCTCTAAGGGCCTTTTTATTTTTTTAGTCTAGTGTAAAATGCTTGTATATGCTGCTCATTCTTTCAGTACTAGACAATATTTAAAGAAAATAAGGGGCAATATGGGTTTGTCAAACATACAGAATGTCAAAATGGTCCTTCGTTGTTTTTCATACCAAACTTTTTTGGTTAAGCTAACAAGCAAAATTAATTAAGGAAATGTAGTGAACTTAGTATACTGCGACCCTAGCAAGGTTACTAATATGGTTTCATGCAGCACTTTCATGGAGGGTTGGAGTGGGAAATGTGGATTAGATTAAGCTGTTTATACAGTTGGCTACAGAAGTCTGATAGAATTTTATATTGTTTTGCTTTGACCAGGATACTGCTGTGTTCATTGTGACTTTAAGCGCACTTAATGAATTTCAGTATTAATGACTTGAAGGATGGAGTGAGAGAAGAGGGGCGTGTCTACACACTGCCATATGGCAATGTTGCTAGGGCACCATGCTTTAGTACTTCCTTTTGGAAATACTAGTGCACAGTGCAGTATGGGTGGTTACTACAGTGGTGTAGCTGATACACATGTGTAAATGTATGTGCTTAGTATGTCGCCATAGCACGCTGTATGGCAACGTAGCATGTCACTACATTGCCATAGGGCAACGTGTTTACCTCAGGCACGTCTACTTGGAGATAAAGTTTCCAGGATGGTATAAACATGGAAGAAATTACATGTTCATAGAGGATATATATTTAAAAAAATCAATACAACATTGATAAACTGAGAATAATGGGATGAAACAAATTTACTAAAACTTCAGTAAACAATAATCCAAGAGATATAACCAGGAGTCCACTAGTGTGCAGGGTACCTGTTCCTTGGTTTTGTAGTTCTCAAACTCTGCTCTGTAGCCACTGATGATGTGTATATCTACGTTTTGAGAGCTAAGTATATGTTGAAAGGAGAGTTTAATGTGCAGAAGATTTCTTACACAATGTGAAAACGGATGTGTTAAGTAGCAATACTTGTTGAACAATGTAAAACCATCTGTTGATAATAGACATGGTGTTGAGTGAAGCAACAATGCTTGTTAAAAAGGCAAGTGTTGCGTTGAGCTGTATTAACAAAAGAACTCTTTATAATACTTAACTAGTCCATTTCTCCTCATATTAATTAAACTTTGTTTGGAGTACAGTATTGCATGCTGAGTACCAGGTTTTTTAAAACAAAGGCATTGTGATTGCACAGATAAGTCTGGTTCTTTTTTCCCCTCCCATCCCCAAATAAACAATGTAGAGTGTATGATTTGGAGTCTTACTAACTGGAGAATGTGCTCCCATTCAGTCTGACAGATTTCTACCCTGCTCTGCCCTCTCCTTCCCTTCCCCCACTCCCTCCAAGGAAAATACTTAGTTGTTCTCCAAACACAGACAACCCCAAGTAGATTTATTTCTCAAAGTAGAGACAGATAGTTGTCAAAAGTTAAATTTTGCAGTTAAGTAAACAAAAAAGGTAATTGAGAGGCTATTCTACTCAGTTAGCTATGTGTACCAAATTTTATGACTCTTTAGATACTTAAACTTTTAGGGCACTTGCACACATGCAAGGAGCCTGCTCTGACATGTCAGAGCAGACTCGATTAATCGAGTCTGCGGGAGCGCGGGTATTGACACACTGTGGCAACCTTATGCGTCATATATCAGCAGCACAGCATGCCTCTGTGCTGAGAAAATGTCAGTGGTGTGCTTTGAACTAAAACATGTTCAATGTGCTTTAGTGCAAAGCGCACCACCACCATTTTCTCAGCGCAGAGGTGTGCTGTGCTGCACACGATGTGCACACGCTTTTAATTAGCGTGGCTTGCTAATTAAAAACACCCAGTACTGCGTCGAGCACATGTAGAAATGCCCTAACTGTCTCCTATATATTTTCAGTTAGTCTTTTGACCACTAATATGTGCAGTAAAACCCCCAAGTGCTTGTTAAATTCTGAGCTAGCCAAAAAAGAGTTAGAGGTATCTAAAGCTGTAAGTGATTTCTTTTTTCTTTTTTTTTTTTTTTAAGACTTAGCAGGAGAAATTTTGGTTCTTCCCTTTTAAATGCTAGGAGAGAATGTAGGAATTTGTTCGGTTAGCCACTCTTTAATCTCTTCTTCCTCCTCTTGGCTCAGTTTAATATTACTATTTGGAATGAATCATATTGGAAAATGTAATAGCTCTTCAGAACTTTTCCTTGTGAAAGTCTGACTCTTTGGTAACTAAATCAGGACAAACTTCCATTGGGACCCTCAGTTTTTTTTATTAGCCCATAATCTGACAGATTGCATAAAAGTATTCTTCATTTTCTTTCTCTAGTTGTTCTTTATTCTTTTTGGGTTTTTGTGTGCATGCGCCTCTTGTTTTTTCTTCTTTTTAATGGGCATAAAATGAAAGCTGTCTTTTGATCAACTTAACATTAGAAAACTGGGGCATCAACCTTTCTTCCTTTCTCTTTTTTTTCCTCTCGCCTTTCCTCTTTTCTCTCTTTTTTCCCCCCTCCTTTCTCTTTTTTTTTTCTCCCCCCTTTTTTCCTTTCTCTTGACTTTTTGAAAACTATAGCTGTTGTGGACCTTCTGAACTCCCATAATGGTGTTTGGGACTGAAAGACGCTTGAACAGCAAGCCAATCATCCATATATCAGAAGTTTAGGATGATTGCATCTTCTGAAATGTATTCATCTTTTTGTGGTTTGTTTGTTTGTTTTTTTTTCCTTGTCTGAGCAGATGTCAAGACCTCTTTGTCATTTTTCTTTGCATTCTTGAATGGCATCTTCAGGAACTTGGACAGAAAATGTTGTGATCGTATTCCCTCCTTTTTGGACATAGAGTCAAAAGCTTTAAGAAGAAACACATTATCCCTGTATGGCTGCTTGTAACCATTATTATGTTTTGACCATGTTGCCAGTGCTGATTCTTTTAAGTCTTCAATTTTTTTCCTTTTGTTTCTTCATTTTGCAGCATTCCTAGTGGACCTACAAGTTGTCTACTGTCTGGAGGAGTATATCCAGAGCGAAGTGCTTTTATATAACACAAAACGAACAATTGAAAGAAATGATTGAAGGTGATGGCATAAAAGGAGGCTGCAGTTTTCTTATCAAGTTCAAGTCTTTGCCTCTTCACTTTTTTTTTTTTTTTTTTTTTTTAATGGCTTAATCACCAATTGATCTCTGCCCTTTTTTTGGGAGAGAATAATGGACAGAGCTTGTTCCAGAATGAATTTGATGGTGATGGAGGTGTTGGAAGGCTTGGAACAGGGACTTAAAATATCATCATGGCATCAAAAATCTATCTTGCAGGAGCCTCTGACTCATAAATCTTCTGGTTTTTCTACCTCACTAGATGTTTAATTCAGTGGCCTTTTTGTTTTTGAAGAATCTGAAGAAATTGACTTTCTACATATTTGGAATGAACGCTAACTTTTCAGTCTTGCTGCTTAAATTTTTCTTCACGCTACTGTTTACTTTAGAATCCTTCATTTTTGTTATTTTAGGCCATTGCCTGCTTCTTACTACATCATTCAAGTTCAGGCATGTTGAATCTGAGAAATTAATATTTATGTTTGATAAACATCAGTTCCCCATTTTGCAATATTCATCGACTTTCCTGTTTAGTGTCTAGTAGATATAATGCTGTGAGGACTGAGAAGATAAACTAGCTTCCTTTTTATATTGAGCCATAGGATCAAGTGTTATGCTGAGTAGGAGACCTGAAGGCAGGGTGGCAACTGGGGCAGCAGCAGCTCCAGATGCCACCACTTTTAGGGGTGGGATGGTACAAAAGCAGCCACCATTGCAGTGGTGGCTGACTTGGCTGTTGTAGTCAGCATGGCAGGAGCCAGCAGTACCCCCTGCTGCCTTGCAGTTTTCCCAGGTGCAGAGCTACCCTTTTATGCCTCTGGTTATGCCATATTCCAAAAGTTGCTAGATACTAGCTAATCTAATCCTTCTAAGTAGTTACAGTGCCAACCACTCCTTTCTTTTAGTTGCCTAATCACAGTTGATTCCACCTACTAAATGCATTTCTTTGCCCACTCTCCAGTATGTCCCATCTGTTCCCTGTAGGCTTATGAACTATTTTATTCCCCATTTTTAGATAGTGCTACTTATTTTTGGAAGGGTCAGCATGGTAAATCTTTAAAATGAGTTGAATGTTCATAAAGGACACCTGTCCCCTAACAATTTAGCACCTGTATCTCAAGTTCAACACCCCAACATTGAGTTAGTGAGTCATTAGTTTGTAAAATGTAAGCTTCTCTAATTTTTCTTCTTGTTTCCCAATAGATGTAATAAGAACCATGTTGTTTTTACTTCCTTGTAAACTTTATAGAAAAGTTTAAAGGAGAACCTAATCAGAGGTCATCCAAAAATGAAAGAAAATTCTGTGAAAATATGTATTCCTTTTTTCCCAACTAATGTGAAACCCAATTTTCTTTTATTGTGTTAAGAATAACATTTCTACCAGTTTAATTAAAAAAAAACATACAAAAACACCCTCAAACCGTCTTTTTTTTCACCATATTAGATTTAAAGCTGATCATCTACAATTTCAAGGCACTTTCTAATGCTCCTGTGGGAAATGAAATTCAATATTGCTCACAGATAAAGAACTGAAAAGCAGGGGAGTTAATTGACTTTCCTCATAGGGCATTGTCTGTATTGGAGAGCTGCTGGCACCTTGACTGTGGTGACAGAGCAAAGCTTTCTAGTGAAGACATGGCATATGATGGCAAAATAAACTTTTCATGATGGTTTGTCTACACCAGCTTCCTGAATGATGGAAGCTCCCTGAATGATGGAAGCTAAGTCCATATAAACTGCCTTCTGTCTGAAATACATTTATGCCAACAGAGTTTTGCTCACATAATTACATTGCTTCGCAGGGTGAAAAGTCCATAGCTACAGGTGTGATCTTTTTGCAATATTAGCCAACATTGCTACACAGGTAAAACTTGCCATTTAGACCAGTCCTGAGACCAGTGATTCTCAGACGCTTTAAGGGGTGCAAAAGGAGGTGTGAGGAGATAAGCAAATAAGGGGAGGCTCACTGCCTAGATGGTCCCCTGCCCCCATTGCCAAGCCCCTCTGCAGAGATGACCATGGAATAAATATATTATTTTTTGGATTTGGTTGCTGTTTAATTCACAAAAGTTACGGAGGGGTGCCTTGAATCTAATGAAGTGCCTTGAGTGTAGAAAGGTTGAGTACCACTGCCTTAGATGCAAGCATTTGACAAAGCTGAGAAGCAGATTCTTCAGGTAGTACTTGAGAGAGATCCTCCTTCCTTTCCTAGTCAGAGAAAACCAACTTCAGCAGGTTGAGGTGAGGAAAGAATAGTGGGATAACAGCAAAAATACATATGATGTACATGAGAAGAAAAAATAAGAAATAAAAATCCAAATAACTGTCCTGCCTCTGTTTGAGTTTGTATTGTGTTCATGTCTACACACACCCAACACCCGACTAATTCAAATGTTTTCTCCGTGTCTCTTATTAACTCTACATTGTAAATGTTGTTAAGTGAAACCGTGCCTCTTTCTGTGTTAGCCATTATTAAAATGATCAAAATTTCAAAACTCAAGTTTATTGGGTTGCTAATATATTATAAGAAATTCCTAAAAAAATGATGTGAAACAAATGGTGTGTAGAGATCTCAGTGTCATGTATTTTCAGTAATATTGCTTTGTGGCTGTTAGATTACTTGGCAGAGCATTGCCAGAACATAGCCAGGGATTTTACTGTAATGCTAATTGATAACTCTCTAGAAATATCAAAACCTGTAATAAGTGGCTTGATTATGATTCAAACCCTATAAGTTATGAGGGGCACTACACCATGTGCCAGCTGTATATTAACAGGCATAACATGATATAGATTTCCTTCTGTAAGTCAGAAAAAAAATGACTGTATTCTCTGCATGTATACTAATTGTTCATAGATTTGTAACAGGACTCCCAAGTCTAAAATCTAACGGCTTCTATTTGTGATAGGTACTAGGTACTAATGCAAGAGTGCCTTCCATTATTGAGGTCACAGGTAGTGTCACAAAGTAGGACGTATTGTTTTTACCATAATGTAAACATGAAGTCATATTTATCAATGTCAGGGTGCTGCTTATTTCAAAGCTTGCATTTAGACTTAAGCTTTACTTATTAACTTAATTCTGATGTGAATCTATGGCCCATTAGTTTGACTCAACAATTAGTGTGTGTTATGTTGAGTCAGGAGTTTGCAGTTACTGGGTTAAGGTATAAATGTAGCTCTGAGAGAAAGTACAATATCTGGTAATCCCATACTTTGGGGATTTTGCTAATTGCAGATTGGGGCCAGGAAGACTCTCTCTCCACTGTCCCCTTAATGAATGCTACTAGCTTTTCTTTTTGGGCTCATAGGAAAGAAGAAAGGTCACAGCTAAGACTGGGGGTTTTAGCTGAGATACGTTGAACTTGTTGCCAGAAAACCTAGAGGTTCCTGACTAGAGGGTCTTGCTCTTTTGCTCAGGGTCATAGTGATTACTGGATTTGGGATCAGGAAGGAATTTTTCCCCTGTGTCAAATTGATACAGACCCATGAAACATTTTCCTTCCTCCATAGCATGGGACATGGCCATTTTCCTGGGATCTTCTGAGCACATATTAACCAACTAATTCATTATTGTTTGCATTGGTAGCACCTTGGTTGCCTTGCTTTTAACCTATGACATATTAGAGGGTGTTCTGGGTATTGTCTTGTAGTTGTGTATGGTGGTTTGAAGTTATTTTTTGGAGACTTGTGGGGGTTAATGATTGTCTTTTGATATAGGTGACTGGACTTAGTGCCCCAGAAGCCCCTTCCAGTCCTGTGATTTTGGTTTAATAACTTCAGAGTTGAGCTGTTTTCACTGAGCAGATATTTCCTTTGGACACTTCTGTCCATGCACAAAACTATTCTTGATGATTTTTTTTATGCACTTCCACAGACAACCCCAGATGTTGAGTATATAAAATCTGGATACATAAGATATTATAGGTAGTTCACAACATACAGTCCTTCAGTGACCTGCATAGATCTGTTTGGAGCCTAAGCACTTAGGCAGCAACATTAATGGCTACTAATTGCATACACAAATTTAATCATTGCTTTGCAAATTCCTATAGTACTTCTAAGGCCATGGTACATTTGCCACCTTGGCAGCGGTATTCTCAGGTACACTGTGCTGCCCCTGGGTGGCCTGTTCCCTAAACCAGAAGCAGTCTAACCACATCTGCACAGCTTTTTTGACAAGCCAGTAAGCACAGCTTAATGATAGTGCCAAGTAGCTCACCATATTCTATCTAGCTTGCCTGTGGCACTGCATTTTTTGTCACTTTTTTTTTTTCTTATTTCTTGTAACCCATGAGTGAAGGAAGAATTGAATATGTTCTTGTAATCAAGTTTAGTTGTAACTTTGTATGTGAAAAATTAGTATTTGTAAGCTGTTAGAAAGGCTCAGCATCTTAATTCAGGGTAAGAGAAAGAAATTGATTTTTATAACATCTAAGGATCAGCTTATAAAAATTACTTACATGGAGAATCTTATTGGATCAACTAAAGGTGTGAAATTAAACCAGTGTAGTTAAACTAAGCTAACCCTTATCTAGGCACTTTAATTTCAGTTTGAAAATGTCTGTTTTGATTTAGTTGGGTTAATTAGACACAGGTTTAATATAAACCAAATGAAAAACCCTGTAATCAAACAGTGTCCACACATTGTTTTGCATTGATTTAGTTAAAGTAGTGCAAGTTTTTTTGCATAGACCAAGATTAAGATGGATTCTTCTTTGGATTTGATAAATAATTTAAGAAAGGTTTAAAAATATAAATATTTAGGGAAGTTTACTTACCTATGAGAGAAAATCTATAGTCTACAGTAACATGTAAAGAAATATTTTTAAATTAACCTAACTTCCAGATTCATATTTCAGTAGGATTTCTTGGTTTCTGACAGTAAAGATGTTTTATGGGTTGAAGTGGAATAATGTCTTTCATTGACCAAAGTTTTTAGTGAGGTTTTTTAACTAAACAGGCACTTGCTGGGCACAGACAGAGATAGCAACAGGACTTTGTGTCAGTGGGAGAGGAATAGATGAGGAAGACTTACAGGTGTTTGTTTAGGGGACAAATGCAGCTATTAATTCCCAATTTTTATTAAGGCATATTTGATACCTGTACATCATACGGTTGCTTCCTTTTAACTTGCCGTTTGACTTACAAGAAAAAACAAGTAAGCTGTGGTTCATGCTTTTAATCACTTTTTGCTTCTTATTATTCTAAACATGATCATTTCATACATATTATTTTGCTGTTTGGCAGTAGAGTAAAGATTCTTCTTCTGAATTGCTTTTCTAATTTGTGTAACTATCCTGGCTTGGCAGATTAAAAATACTTCATTCATGCTGTTCCATCCAGCTTTCTGTCTCCATGCATAAATGCAAGAGGGTCTATTTAAGCTCTTGGCTTTTTCATGTAAAGTTTCTTTGATCATTACCTTTACTGTCTTCTAGTTTAACAGCAACTTGACTGTGAAAGGCAATACCTATAGCAACAAGAAAAAGGTTGGAAAAACTTAGTAATGGGGCAGTTTAGGATTCATTTATTTATCTCCTTCCCACCTTCCCCTGGTAACTGGGGTGTAGTGCCTGAAGTGGCTGTGGAAGGAGAGGCAAAACTGGGCTTTCCTATCTTCACCACATAAACTTGCTACTCCCCAAAACAGGTTACTTCTTCAGGTAGAGCAGAGCATTTTAACTGCCAGCAACAGTGCAAGGGGGGGTGGGAGGGGAGCAACTCGGGTGGGGAGCTCCTGATGCTTATACATCAGCAGGATGAAGTGGAATCACCCACATGGTGGTGGCACTGGGAGGGGGTCTTGGGTGGTAGCAGTGGGAGGTGATTACTTCTGTGGTGGTAGTGGCAGGGGCAGCTCACACACAGTGGGGAGGTGGGACTTGTGCTTCTCTTTGGTAGCAGTAGGAATCACCCATGTGATGGTGGCAGCAGAAGGGCTCATGCCACAGGAGTGCTGCACGTGGCAGGGATCCTGTGACCTGTCTGGCATGGAGCTTCCAGCCATTCTGACATTGGAGGAGCTTCTAGCTTAGATGCAGATTGATCCCTTCCCTTGGCATTTAAACTGTAGTAAACCCTGAACCCTTTCATCTGTCTCGTTGGATAAGTGAAAGAGAGAAAAATTTTGCTTCCTCAAGTTACAGACTGATTATAAAATGCTTTCTCCAGCCTTTGCCAAGCTGTATTAGGAAAAAAAAGGTTGTAGATGCAGCTTTTAGGCTTGGGGGCTAGGATAAATTAAAGTTATTGTATTTACTCATATCCAAGATGCGGTTTTCCTCCTCCATTTCACATGTGGGGGGAGGGGAAAGGAAAGCCCTTCATCTTGGTTTTGAATAGGAGGTTGGTGTGGGGGGCAGGGGACAGGCACCTGCTGTGGTTCCAGTTTTGGTGCTGGCTGGGGTCAGGGCTGAAGCTGCAGCTACTGCCTGCCCTCCTACCACCTCCCCGGGGCAGCCTCAGCCCCTGTAACCTCTACTTCCCCTCCCCTTGCCTCCCCTCTCCTTATCTTAATGTAGCTGCCTTAGGTTCTGTGCCTCAGGCTGGAGTCAGAGCAAGGTTAAGCAGCAAAGGGGTGGAAGAAAGTGGGGAGGAGCAGAGGCTGTAGGGAGGCAAGCACAGGGGGATGAGGGGTAGAGGTCAGGTTGCTTGACCCCCACCAGCTGTGGATTTTTATTAATATTTTGAGCAGCCTGAAGCTCTTGTGTGCTGTATTACTGCTCTTTCCACTCGCTTCAGAGCATGTGTGGCTATACAGCCTTGCCTGCTTCGTCATTTTAATGGACCTACTGCTAAGTTTCCTCAGCAATGAGGTAAGTTGTCTAGCCCTTGGCCACTAGCCTGCCATTGCTAACTGACAATCCTTATAGCTGGAACCTGGAGGAAGGGTAGGCCTGAACTTACATGGTGAAACAGTCAAGACATTAAATAGGACCTGATGGCAGTTCTCCTCAAAGCATCTGAGGGATTGTTTTTATTGCAGCTATGGTATGTGGCATTTGAGGGCTTGAGTGTGCCCTGTTCATCCTGCCTGCCCAAGTCCGCAAGTGTGATCCACACTTGGGCTAAATAGTCAAAAATCCCAAAGCTGAATCGATTCAGGTACACTGATGTTTTTTTTTTTACAGGTTAGTCTAAGATGCAGAGATTAAACAGAAACAACTGGACACACATTCACTTTTGATTCAGGAAATGCAGCCACATACCTGTAGTGATTCGGGCCAGAAGCCAGTGCAAGGTGCTAGTGCACAGCTCTCTGGCACAGCCAGCATGTGCTGGGTGTTCGCTACTTCTTCCTGCTGCCCCCAAAGTCTCTGGGATCTGCAGCCCAGGATCACAGAAGCAGGACTCTGTGGGGTTGCTCAACACTTCTTCTTCCTGCTTCCAGGTGCCTCTGAGATTTGTAGTCCACAGTCACAGCCAGCAGTAACTTTCAGTAAGTTTAGCTGGGCATGGCAGCTCTGTGCTGAAGAAAGGGGGATTTAACTGGGGGAAGGAGGGTTTAAACCCCCTCCCGGCCCCAGACAGGGCTCGTCTGGCAGAGGCAGTCCCTGCCTCAGCCCAGCCCGGCGCTGGAAAGCACACGGGTGCTGGGGGACTCTGATTTAACTTAAACCAGGAAGGGGTCTGGGATAGAAGTTTCATAAACTGATTTGACCCAAATCAGTTAAATCTGGTTGAATATAGTATTAGACTTATCTTAAACCAGTTCCAGCCATTTTGAAACTGGTTTATGTGCACTGAATTTCTGTTCTGTTACAGGTTTCAGTCAGTTTCTGATGACTTAAAATAGTTTGTGTAACTTCTGTCCCTAGCCCTGGAAGCTCACAATGGGATACTTTTGGCAATGCAGCAGTGGGCTTGAGAGCAAGATGGTAAGGGTGAGCCTGGGTTAGCCTCACTGGCAGTCTTTTGGGTTTTGAAACAAAGTTGTAAATTCATGGTGGGGTGCGCTCAGTCCCACTAGAAATGGGATGTGCTGCTGCTGCTGTACACACAAGCCCTGTAGGCATGTAGTTTAGTAGCTTTTACTGCTAACTGATGTCAGCGCAGAGTTTAAATGTTTATATTCCTTTAGTATTCGGTCACTGCCAAAGAACAAAAGCCCACACCATAGATTCTGTTGAAGTGGATATACAATTAAGTTATCTGTCTGTAGTGCCATTATAGAAGGAGGGATAAATTTCAATAACCAACATATAGAGAACTTGGTGAGCTTCTAAAAGTGTAAATCCTTTGTAGGATATTTTGGAAATTTTTAGCTGCTTTTCATAAAAGCCTAATGTGACTTGTTTCTTCAAGCATTTTACTGTGCTCTCGTTTTACTATTTTCTAAAAGTAACTTAATTTTTAAAGACTTCAATTTTATGACCTTGTAGAGCCAATCCTCTGATAAAATCACCTCCTTCTTGAAGAACAAAAAGGCATTTCTTTTAGTATTCAAATCATCAAGAAGACTTGAGTGATCGGAGACCCTCACCTGCAGTCTTTTTTATTTTTTTTAAAGGTTTACAAACTCTCTCCTTCCAAAGACAAGTACAGTCTTTCACCTAACTTACTACCTTGAGCTTCTATTCTCTAGAGATACAGCTGAATTGTTAGTTGGTGCACAAAAAAAACTTAAAAAAAAAAAAAAAAAAGAATCGGAGTTGGAATTTTTTTTCCGCATGGTGATATTAGAAAGACTGCAAAAGCATCTGACTGCTGTTTAAGTAGATAAAGTCAACTGCTTTTTCTCATATTCTGTTTGTATTCTCCTCTCCTTTGTGGAAGGCTGTCTTGCTGCTTTCCATTCTGTTTAAATGACAGAGCACTTAGCACTTAGTGCTTATGCTGAAAAAGGTAAAAATCAGTTTTCTTAAATTTTCCTTCTGGAATGGGTTGCCTGATATTTTCCCTTAGAAGCCTAGCCCTATTACATACCTCAATATTTTGTTGTAGAGATATTTGATCTTTCACCTTCCTTTCTTTGTGGGAGAAACAAAATTCCTTTGAGGTTCATTTGAGTTATCCTCTTCTGTTTTTCATGAGCCTTATGAAAGTTTGGTATGGGGTTGAAGTTTTTCCTGGCATACCTACCATCAGACTTGATTTCCCATCCTTCCCTCTGCCTTTCGATCAAGCCAGCTCTGCCAGTAAAGGCCCTGTTGGTAGATGCAGTTTTATCAAAAGACAGCCTCTTTGTGCAGTTTACTCAATTTGAAGAACTGATTCAAGCTTTAATAGCAAAAGAACACTTGCTGGTACATCTACACTAATGTGGTTTGCTGGTATTGCTTGACTTACAGATCTAAATTGGCAAATGGTTTCAAGTTGGTAGACAAGCCCCAGTTTCCACATTCTTTGTATCTTTGTATCTGTTGTGGTTTAACAGGATAAATAGGCAACTTTTTTCCCTAAATTCAGGACTTCTCTTGAATCAGTTGGGGAAATAGTTGGTAATCAAAAGGAAAACAAATGCATGGGAATAATGAAAAATCATATGAATGATGAAGTGACAGGCATCTGTTTTGAGCAGGGGTTGGCAACATTTTGCTACCCTGGACCAGGGCTTGCTCCCTGCTGTGGGCCACAAATCTGTTCCCTTGGCGAGCTCAAGCTGCCAGCACTTTCTCTTGCTGCAGATACTCAGTCCCTGTTCTATGACAGTAAGCGCAGGCAGGAGAGAGCAGGACTACTGAGGAGTGTGCTGTGGAGGAGATGGATGCTTTAATGCAATTGTGTGCTGCCCAATCCTCTCTGCTGCCCTGGTCTGGGGTGGACCTTCCTAGGCTGGATCCAATATCTCTACGGGCTGGATTCAGCCTGGAGCCTGTAAATTGCTTACCCCTGGTTTAGGGAATGTAAAATTATGAGGAATAAAAACTGCTCATAACTTTATTTTTTTTCTACTTTTGCCTAATTATAGCAAAACACTTTATGGTATTTCATAAAAAAATTCTATATAAAATGCCAGTTTTAGTTGGTAAAATGCTGTTTACTGAAATTAAAGTAACTTAAAAAAAGAACATTTCAGTTTTCTTCAGAGCACAAGAGCAAAATCAGTGTCTGCAGACTGGAAAACGGCAAAAGTCAAAATAATTTATCA